>NW_020664543.1:1342908-1422784 GCF_002925995.2 Terrapene triunguis | reverse complement strand
GCAGGAGAGCTCTCTCCACCGGCACAGAGCGGCTCCACAGGACACCTTACAGCGACGCAGCTGCAGCGGTACAGGTCTGCGCTATAAGATCCGTAGTGTAGCCATAGACTTAGTGCAGTGATTCAGGTGACACACTGCTCCTTAGACTGAAGCTGCAGACAGTCCTAGCCTGTGCTTGCTGCTTTCCACTATTTATTTCTGGTTGAAATGTGCATGAATGAAGTATTGTATTTAGTCTTTTCTGCTCTCCCTAAATCCTTCCTGCTGTGGAAATCCTCTGTTATTCCCATTGCTGGTGCTATAGTTCTTGCACTCTCTGCTGTTCACTTACCATTGACATTGTATTGGGAAGTGGTGAGGCTGTTCTGTTCTTTAACTATCGGTGTTGGTTCCAATGCAGCTATTTTGTGATCTGTTCAGGTTACTGATTATACCGTTCTCCTTGTACCTTGTGAATTTCACAGGCATGAAATCCATTAGCAATTGTAGATATAGACTCCTGAGCATACCTGTTTAGTCCCTGTTGTCAGTATACAGACAATCTATCTGTCCCTTCAGTTTGATTTCTTTAGGGCATGTTATCAAATAAGCTGGAGATTCATGTACAGAAAATATATTCTGTTAACACATTTTTCATGTGCCATTGTCCAGTATCCTGTCAGTTCCTTCTTACCCCCTGTAATGGTTGCTGGAACAGCTTCTCTTGCTTCGGCAAGGTGATTCTCAGTGGTTCTCGCTGTTTTTCCTCCATTCCTCTTTTCTTTTTCCCAAGAATTGTTGTCTTCAGTTTATCTTCTTAGTAGTCAGTGTAAATAGTTAGACTCTCGCATCTGTCTAGCGGGGTGTTCTCTGCTCCTGGAGCCGGGCATGCTCCAGGTTTCAAATCCTGTGCATCCTGTGGCAAGCCCATGCCTGTGAGTGACCCACACTCCAGCTGTCTGAAGTGTCTGGGGGAGACTCACCTGCGAGAGTGTTGCCAGATCTGCGGCCAGTTCAAGCCTCATATGAAGAAGGACGGGGAGGCTAGGTTAAAGTCCATCCTAATGGAAGCTGCACTCAGACCAACATTGGAGACAAGCCGGTCGGACTCGGTACCAAGTACCTCGGCGTTGGTACGGCGCACTCCTCCTGTGGCATGGGACTCTCGACACCTCTCCCCTTCACCGATGCTGAGAAAGAAGCACAAAAAGCAGCAGTCTGAGAGGGGATGTTTCCCCGACCTGGAGGAGTGCAGCAGGGTGCAACCTGTGTCGGTCCCCTCCCATACCCCCACTCCTCAGGTGGCACCATCGACTCCTCCCTGCTTGCATGTGCTGTGGAGTCTGGTGCAAGATCAACCGCCAGCAGCAGGGGGACATCACGGTGCCATTAACCCCAGAGGCACTTCTTGTAGTCAGGGACTTACTGGCAGTCTTGGTACCACCGGCACCAGTGGTGAAGACGAGCAGAAGGGAGCATGTTGCCCCAAGCTTTTATTCAGTACTGGGTCTTCTGGTACTGCCCAGAGGGAAACTGACCCTGCTGAGGTCGGTTAAGGCTTCCCTGCTCCGTCACCATTCACTGGACCCTCAGCACCAGCTAGTGGAATTGATGAATACTGCTCCTTCATGGTCCCCGCAGGCTGACTTGTCATCAGCGTCTGAGGTGGAGTCATGCACCCAGCCGAGGGGCCAGTACCAGTACCCTGTCAGTCAGCCCTACATTCCGGTGGATCCTGGGGCGGGTGCCCCTCTGGGTGCATGACCCAGTGGACAGTGGCTAAGTAAATGAAATCAAGAAGGGTTCTGGTTATTGAAGGAGGTCTCTGCATCCTGGGGACTCTCTACTTTTCTGAATGTTCTTTTACACTTCCCAGCTTGGGCTGGGATTCCACAATGTAACGTGAACTCCAAAAGCTGAGATCTCTGAAAGCCCCAGGCTGAGGTGTGGGGATGGAGGAGCAGCCTATCTGGAAGAGGCTGCTCTGCTATCAACCTTCTTTGTGCTTTGATGGCTGAGTAAATACACAGTAGGCAGCTCACATTAGAGCAAGGCGGCTGTATTATTTGCAGAGAGGCTTGGAGAGTCTCTGAGGAGAGCCAGCCCAACTTGCATATTAAAAGAGAAATTGCAATTAACAATCAAAAAAGACATTTTTATAACCTTTTTATTGAAGCCTTTTATTGAAACAAAGAAGCAGAGAAATCTGCATATGCATTTGTGAGATATAAAAGTGACTAAATCAAGATGAAACAGTATGAAACCTGGACTTTCCTTCCTTTCCAGTTAGATAAATAAAATAATATGGCAGAAAGAGAGAAAAAGAAAGGAAAGGAGTGAAAGAAATGGAGTCATGAGGCTTCCCATCTACCGAGAGCTCTGCAGTCCCCATTGCTTGTTCCCTTTGAATTCAGGAAGGCATTTGTGTTTGAATCAAAGGAAGGCTTCCCTTGCTTTCCCCTGGGAGCTGTGCTGAGCGGGATTTAAAAAGAGACATTGGAAATGCACCAGGAAGCTGAGAAAGAAAGAAAAGCCAGAGTGTGGACTTTAACCCAGAAAGTGAATAGGAGCTAGACACAGTGTGTCCTGTAGGACAAAGGTTCAGTGTTCCCATATGTCCTTAGAAACTCAGAGCCTCCCAGTTATGAACCATGGAAAGATATTGAATGTACAGTCCGCAAAGGAGCTGATGAGATGGAGCAATGGATTAGGAAAAGGCAGATGGATTGACCACCAGCTATGTTGGTATATTAGATGTCAGTCCAAAGATATAATAGATGGTGCAAAACACAGATCAGTCAGAGAGGCCCGCCACATCCATCATAAAGATATGAAAGGCTGGTTGACGTAGCAGTGGTGCCTGTAAAGGCAGAGATGGTTACATCAGTGCTGCCTATTGGAGAAGCTAATGATTTTTATACATTTTAGTGCCACAGATGCACATGACACTTTACAGTTATAAAAAATATAGATAAAACAGCAAACAAGGTCCCTTCCCCAGCAGTCTAAATGCACAAACGGTGCAGTATAGTTAACACAAAGATGGCTGTACTGGTGGTGCTTGTATGGGAAGGAGTAGAGATGGCTCTAGGGACAGGCTGTGGCCTAATGGTGAAATATTTAATAATGGGCTTGTCAATCTAGCAGAGAAAGGTACTAGACAAATTCTGACTGGAAATAAGGCATACATTTTCAACAGTGAGAGCAGTGAACCAAGTGTCATGGTGAATTCTCCATCACTGACAATTTTTAAATCAAGATTGGATGTTTTTCTAAAAGATCTGCTGTGGGAATTGTTTTGGGGAAGTTCTGTGCCCTCTGCTATACAGGAGGTCTGACTGGATGATCACAGTGGTCCCTTCTGGCCTTGGAATCTATGAATAAATCGATGAAAAAGCCCAGGGTGGGGAATTAGAAGGCCATGCTGCTGATTGGTGGTGTGACCTTGAGCAAGTCTTTTGGCCAAAATGTTCAAACTTGGGCTACATAAATCTGTATTTAGGCACCTAAATAGTGAGTTTCCAAATGTTGGCCTCAATCAGTATGTGCCCTGAGTTTTCCCTGTCTGTGAAATGGGGATATTTGTCTATCACACAAGGGTGTGATGTTCATAGATTCCAAGGCCAGGAGGGACAGTTGTGATCATCTAGTCTAACGTCCTGTACAGCGCAGGCCTAGAGTAGATCTTTTAGAAAAACATCCAATTTTTACCGAGGCCGATTACTGCGATGTGATAAAACACATCAATGCACTATTCCGCATCTAGGCATGCATGCCTAGCCCTCCTCTCCCGAAAAAAAACCCGCTTACCGGGAACCTGCTCTTCTGTTTGTCCTCCACCAAGTACCGGCCGCTGCAACTGGCTACCTTCCTCCTGGCTCGAGAAGAGCTCCTGGCTGCATGGCTCCAGGGATTCCGGGGTGTCTCCATCCGGCCCACCACCCTCACTCCCGTTTTCCTCCTCCTCTCCCCCCCCCCTCACCGGCTCTGAAGTGTCCATGCTGGTGCTCGGAGTGGAGGTGGGGTTAACCCCAAGTATCGCATCCAGCTCTTTGTAGAATCGGCAGGTCGCGGAGGGAGCACCCGAGTGGCTGTTTGCGTCGCGGGCTTTGCGGTAGGCACTCCGCAGCTCCTTCACTTTAATCCTGCACTGCAGGGCGTCCCGGTCATGGCCCCTTTCCATCATGTCCTTTGATACCTTCCCGAAGGTATCGTAATTCCTATGGCTGGAGCTCAGCTGGGACTGGACAGCTTCCTCCCCCCAAACACTGATGAGGTCCAGCAACTCGCCATTGCTCCATGCTGGGGCTTGCTTGGCGCGTGGAGGCATGGTCACCTGGAAAGATTCACGGATAGCACTCCACGCCACGCCGGGCTGAGCAAACAGGAAGGGGATTTTTAAAATTCCCGGGGAATGTAAAGGGTGGGTCACATGTTTGGTTACCTGAGGCCAGAGCAGTAGAGTTTGAACTGATGACGAGAGTGGCTAGAACAGGCATTGTGGGATACTGCCGAATACTTCTGGAGGCCAGTCACAGCGCATTGGGCGCCGCACTGGCGCCGCAGCGCTGCAACAGCAGCGCAATACTCGCTATTCCTCTCGGGGAGGTGGAGTACATTCAGCGCTGCAACCACGGAGATACAGCGCTGCAAATGCCTTGCCAGTGTGTATGGGGAGTGAGTTACAGCGCTGGGGGCAGCTTTACAGCGCTGCAACTCGCAAGTGTAGCCAAGGCCTAGGTTATAACTGACTGGCCTAAGTGTCCTGACAGAGAGGGAGTTTGTTACTCACCATCAGCCATCCATTCTATTGTGAGATAATGATCAATGGGCTTGAGTCTCCTTGTGTCGTCTTTGTACCTGGGCAAAGGGAGCGTAAGAGACTGCCAAACCCGAATGGAATTGGATGTCCATGCCCTCGGAAGGCATGTGGTAGGAGACTACCAGGCTGAGGAACCTAGCAATTGATGAACATATTCAATTGTGAATTCACAGCAATACGAGAATATGGGGTGATCTCTGCAATCAATCATGCTAGCCGTGTTATAGCTTCTATACATTACTCCATTTGAAAGGACATTCCCCCCAGTCTCAAGCCAGCACTGACTGAGCACCAGCTGCTACTATTTACTTCAGCAAATAATCCCTTGTAACTTTGAACAAACAGTTATGGAAATAACGAGTGAGGCAGTGAAGTAGGTTCCCAGGAACTGTCCCTGCTGCAGCCATTGGAACAGGTGGCAGGAGCCTGTGCAAAGCTGAGCTGCAAGTTGTCCTCCTCATGCATCCTGTTTCCTTTGGGGGCTCGCTGTTATTTCTGCATGTGACACTGTGAGCCAGGCATTTTATTACAATGAATGTTTTGCCGAAATGAAACTACTGTGCAAATGCCTTCGTTCCCCAAAGCATGCTACTTGTATGCGCTGCCTCCATTCCCCTGCAGGTGCACAGCACCCCCGAGACAGGAAAACCAGAGCAAGCCCACTCTGCAGAGGAGACAGGACACTGTGGAGCCCAGCTTCATGATGGCTCCTTCCACCTGCACCAAAGGGAGATACAGGGGGCAAGGCAGAGGGAAGGTCAGGGCTGGTGCTTGTCCTCCTGTCTACAGGGCTGGGGAGAACAAGAGCTTGAGAAGCTGTTGCAGTCCTTAGAGTTCTGGGAGTAACCCCCAACCTCTGCTTTCCAGTGAGCTTGCTAGTTTTACCCAGGTTTAGGAATCAGTTTGCCTGAAACAGATGACTGATGACTCCCCCTAGATCAAAAAGCAAACCAGTTGCTTGGCCTTCTAGTCCGTTGCTCAGGCCACCACACCCCGTGTAGTCTATTTCCTTTGCAGTTGCTGAGACCAGAAATCAAGTGTTTCTCAGTATTGCACTCAAACTCCTCACAGTGCTGTAGGGGGTACTTGTTACAAGAGTTTTTTCTGAGTTCTTGCTCCTTCCTGATATCTCCATAACATACCTTTTAGAAGAGCTGCCTTCCTGAAAAATGTTCTGAATGAAGATTCCTAAAAATAGCAAACATTAAAACCTTTTCATCATAATCTGATAAAGATATCAATTATAGAGAACATGTTTTTATTATAGTCCCAAGACAAGTCTAGCTAGACAGTCGTGCATACTGTAATTTATAATTTAGCTGTCTTTAAACCTGGGAAAGGAGGGGACAGGCCTCTGCTTGCTTCTGTGAACCACGTGCACCCCATTGTAACCTTTGGATTGAACTCCACAAGTCACTAACCACAGGTTTTTTACTTAGGTGCCTACATTAATTTATTATATACATTTGAGTGAGTCATATACATAGAGATTTGAAGACGTTATTTAGATCCAAGATACAAACAAGCATAATTGCAATTAGAGAAAAATGAATAGAAATACAGATATAAGAATAAATGTAGCAAAGCAACCAACTGCAAAGTAACCCTCACTGAATCATGCATACTCTCAATTCTATGGAGACCGTTAGAAGTTAAGATAGAAAACCAGTAAGTGGAGGAGGCACCATAAGTGGGTTTGGCGACCTGGTTTCCAGCTGCCTGTCATCTCAATCTCCCCTGCTAAGGATTGGTCTTGACCATCTTTTATAACCTTATTGTCCTTACCCCCCCACTAGTATTCAGGACCATCTCTGAGTTGGTCTCAGCCTTTTGCCCAGGTTTGTTATTCTGGGAGACCCTCGTTAGGATTCTGTCTGTTATCGTAAGCTGTTTGCGTCAACACATCTCCCAGTGGTTTTGGTACCTGACTGCGGTTTTGCTCCATGATTACAATACCAAAGAGACAAAGGCCCCTAATCTCCGTAATTTCAAGCATAAATTGTTCTTTTGCAGTTTGCTGGTTGATCACAAGATACGTGTTGCTAAATCGTATAAGCCCAGCTCAAGCGCTTATGCTGACTATGTATGCTGTATGCTGGTTAGGCTCTGTTAGGCCCCAGACTTGCTGCAAAGCCTATTTCCACTATTGATACACTTTAGTCTTCCCTGCTTGCATTTCAGCTTTAATAACAGCATCTTAGCTTTCCCTGACATTGAGATTGTAGTTTAAACATCAGCATAAACCTTCCAAGATCAGGTCAGGGTCAAGGGTCAACACTAGGATGTCATGAATGAAATAGTTATGGCCCCTCCTTGCAGCCGTTAAGGCAGCACTAGCAGAATCAAGGCCACCTAGCCCAACTGGCACAGTCTGAATCGCCTCTGTGCCTTCTCATTGCAGGCTTCAGGGAAGGGCACACTCCTGTCTTCTGCCCCGGTGCAGCTATGGAGGCCCAAAGAGGAGCAGAATCAGGCTATTAATTATTCATTATTACTGGTAGATGGTAAGTATGTTAAAGTACACTAGAATCCTTTAGATGCCAAGTTATCTGGGCAGGGATCATGTCTTCCCATGTTTGGGCTGTGCCCGCCTCAAGGGGACCCTGGTCTGGATTGAGGCCCCTTCATGCTGTTGAAATACAGCTATTGACTAATCCTAACATGACAGTGATGGCACTGCAGCCACACAACCCTCACTGTCCCATTGTTTTCTGAGGGGCTGTGGGGTGGCAGGGAAGGAACCTCCTAGTTAAAAGGGATGGAGCCCTCCCTGCTGGCGTTAATTACCAGCCCTGCTGCAGCATGGAGACACTTCCCTCTGAAAAGAGCGACCTGCACCTTTTGATTTTGCTTTCAAAGGCTTTTGGGAAAGGGAACATTTTGCAGTAAACATGAAGTCTCTGACAGGAGCTGCAGAAGTGGCACTGAACTGGGCTGAACCTGGTCAGGGTTTCCAGTCTAGTCCATTTTCTAGCCTAGTCTCTCCCTCTGCCCTGCTCTTTGCCTCCCCTGTTCGTCCCTCTGCCTCCCCCACCCCTTTCTGCTCAGAGTGGGGAATTGTTGCTGGAAGGAGATTCAGGCTACATTCAAAACCCCCATGACTAGGGCAGTCTACATGGGTCACACCCTCCCCACCCCCATGCTCTGCCTATCGCTTACCCTGGTGTGTGCTGTTGATGGTATTAGCCTGGCTTCCTGCTTTTGCTGTATACCATTTAGCATAAAACTAACATTTCTTTTATTGCAAAGGGAAAAAATTCATGTCTCCCCACCCAACATAAACCCAAATACAAATACATTTCTCTCAAAGTGCAGTTGTTGGAAAAAACCAAGAGCCGTTCGTCAGGCCGACATCCGAGGAGCCGCATTCGCTCTGACAAACAGCAAAGGCTTATGTTTTATTCACCAGGCCTGAAAAATACCTTCCCGAAGAGGGGACCATAAATAAACCGGTGTGATGAATATTACACAGGATAAAACTGATAAAGCAAGGCCCCTAAACACAAGAGATGCACAATGAGGTTAGGAAAGCACATGGTTTTCATTACAGCTAATCCTGCATGGCAGGCTGGTGAGGACAGAGGAGAACTGGGAGAGGGGAAGTCATCCCCAGAGAGATTTCCGTCCCCCTAATGAAAGGCGCGGGAGTGGGAGTTTACTATGCATGTTGCATTCCACTGCACTGTGTCACTGCTGCAGTTTTGCCTATGTACATTGATGTGTTTCAGTACAATGCACTCCGTTTATAACCGCATATAGTGATCAAAGCCACTGGGACAAAATCATTTCTATACCTAACCTATGCTCTGCTTGTAAGAATCAACCGCTTAGAAGAATCAAATAATCCGGAATGGATGTGGTTCTTACAAAAGGAGTGCACTGTACATCCCAAATGTGGCTGGCCAGGTTCAGTGAGCAGATGGGGCCTTGCCAGTCAGTTTGTAGAGAGGGCCCCATTTAACAGAGTAGGTGGATTACTGATTCCTTTGGCCTCTTAGCTTCAGCCTGAGACATAATTTGCTATGTCAGGGCTCAGTCAGAGACATGCTCATGTGACAGGCTCGTCGGCTGCTTAGCATGCAAGCTGGGGAGCAAAGCTGGGTTCTTCCTGGGCCAGTATAATTTACACCCCCTGTCCTGTCACGTGTCAGTGACATGAACTTGGATTCAGGGAGCCTCTCTTACACTCTCAGCCACTTAGGTACATCCTGTTCTGCATCACCTCTGAAATAGCCAGCAGAGTCACTGACACACCAAGGACCTGGATGCGAAGGTTTGCATTGATGTAGCTTGTGCACTGAGGGCCCTGAGCCTAGTGAGGAGGCTCCCAGGATGGGAGAGGACAAAAGGACAGGATGGACAAGGTCCTGTGAGATTTTCATCCCCCATCGTACTTCCAGGGTAGGCTGGAGATCTTGCAGAATTTGGAGCCATGAGGTTTCACGAGATTTGCAACAAGATTTGGAGCCATGATAGAAGCCCTGTGCTCCGGGATACCCACTTTCTGTGTGCTGGTTTCCAGCACTTAACCCACTCTCCCCCAGCCTTGCTGCAGGCTATGCTAGTCACCGCTTTGGTGTTGGGAAGGAATTTTCCCCCATGCCGCCAGATTGGCCGAGGCTGGTTGGGTTTTTTGCCTTCTTCATAGCGAAATCTAGGGACTGGGTTTTGGGCAACAGGAGGGCTGGGGTTCTCCGCCTTCCAGAGGCACAGTTTGGACCTAGATGAAAGTCATTTAGTTGTGTCCACTTTTGGCAGGTGCCCAGTGTAGGAACTTGCTGATTTAGGCTCCAGATCAAAAACGGTAACACAGAGGGCATCCCAAGAGCATCTCCTTACGAGTTGGGGGCGTCGTGTCTTACCCCCTGGGGGCATATGCCAACCAGGGGCTGTGACACTACTCTGGGGGATCCACCCCATAAGTGCACTTAATGCTTTTGCTGAGCTGGCAGGGATTCAAGGTCCCCTCTCACCTCAACCCCCAAAAAGAGGAGGGATCCTAGCTAGCAAATGAGGCGCCCAGAGACAACCCTCCCCCCCCCCAGTGCAATGGTTGGCTTCACCTGCATGGGAGCCCCCAAGAACTGGCAAAATGGGCTGAGCGTGACTGCACTGGACTGTCCCCTGATGGGAAACAAGGATGTAATTTGACTAATAAGATTGCAGCCTGGTTAAAGCCCCCACCACGTGACCTGCCTCTTTCTGTGCAGTGAGCACACCAAAGGGGTGATCCTGGTAGGGTGGCCACTCATGCATTCCCAAAATACCGGAGATTCCAGTACTTCAGGAATGGCGAAGGCCTGCTTCTGCCAGCGTATCCTCAGACCCATGGGGCATGCCAAGTTGCACCACATAGGGAGGTGCCATTTATAAGAGCGTGCCGTCCTGCCCCCGCTGGTGTGACTTCGGATGTGCCGCATGGGGGCAGGGTGGCACGCTCTTAAAAATGGCGGCCCTCCATGTGGGGTGAACTTGCATGCAGTAGGGGGGCACCATTTTGAGGATCTTGCCACTTCGCCCCCACCCGCCTGACTTTGCGTGCAAGGTCACGCCAAGAGGGTGGAGCGGCATGCTCTTCAAAATGGCGTCCCCTGTCTGAACCAGACAAAACCGCGTATGGATGGGGGACAAATCCAGAGAGAGCAGGAGTGCCTGGTGGAATGCCTAATGAGTGTCCTGCTTACATCCAGGCCTTTGGCATGTAAACGTCTCCCCTAGCTATCCACACAGAGAGAAGCTAGAGAGGTGTAAATTCCACCTTCTAGGCTGTCTCTTCACTGCCCGGTTAACTGGAGTGGCTGCACTTGTTAACTCCTCTAAGTTTGCTTAGCTGCAGTTAGAGCGGCCACACTGCGAAAGAACATGAGCGACACACAGTAATGTGCTGGCCTCGAATTAAGCTTAGAGCCCCTGAGGGGCCTGCCAGCTCCACTTAAAAGCACCACCAGGCTTGAGTTCAGGCTATGATGTGTGGACGGGACTTGAGTTAAGGGCAACGCTCGAGTTATAATGCTGTTTAGCTATGTGATGAAGACAGGGCCTTAGACTAACCTACTGCTCTGGCCCTTAATCCCTCATGTGCCTACATGTCAGCCCAGCTGAGGGCCTGATTCTACCCCCAGCTGGATACAAGTTACTCCCATTGAAGCAAATGGGTGATACTTTACCTAGGTTTTCTCTGACTCATTTGCCCTTAGTCCAGGTGTTTCACTAACATGAATGAATTCATCCTTTGAGTGCCAATCAGGCAGGGAAATACTATCCCCGTTATACAGGTGGCAAATGGAGGCACAGAGAGCACTGATAGTGCAGGGAAATGAGCCCGGATCCCTTGAGTCCCAGGTCAGCACTGTCCTTGTCCATGTCCTAAGGGTGGAGGGGAAGGGGACCAAGACCTCTTTGAAAGAGCTTCTGGTGTCAGTTGAAGCAGGGGTTTAGCAGAAGTGTCGCAGTATCGGGGAAAAGCAGATGGAGGCGCTAAGGGAATGCAGATGCAGTTTGTGACTCTGATTCCATGGGGCAGAATGCTAGTGGCCCTTTGGGCACCATAACAACAGCACTCTAGTGTCTTTTATGATGGCATAAAAGCCCCAGCTTTCATAATTCCTGGAGTGCCATGTTACCTCAGCAGGTCTCCAGGCTGGGGTGCGTATGGTGTAAGGATGCGCTCCAAGCCCTGTTTGACTGCATTCTGTTCTCTGCATTTTTATCGCTTTGGCTGTAGGTCGGAGGTATATGTATGTGTCTGCACATGTGAGTGCATAGTGCATGCATTCTCTCAGTGATCTCTCAACTATCCATCTCATAGTTCCCCCTGAGGGACAGCTTTGTTGCTGGGAGCAGTGAAAGTTGTTTGTTTCCAAGGCTGTGATGCTGCTGTGCTGTGAATCAGCTTGGAACAAGTCCGAGGAGTGTGTATAAGGTCAAATTCTCCCTTCAGTTACAACTCTGCAAGCCTGTGTCAGTCAGTGGGAGTGTTAGGGTGCTTCAAGCATCTGAGGAGGGGAGCATGGGGGGGAGCTACTGGCAGCCTGGAAGAGGGGGTGCAGGCTGATACCTGAATAAAAGGATCTTTCTGCTTTTGCGTTTCAGACAAACCTCCTCAGATATTGTTTTGGAAACAGCTAACAGAAGCCAGAGGCTGGGAGTGTGATGAGAGGCTATGTCCAGGGCATGCTGCTCTCTGGGGCAGTATTCAGTTAATGAAATCTGCCCTTTGCAAGCCCATTCCTCACTGGCCTTTTGCAGGGGGCTGATATGCATGGTGGTTGTTTAATAGAGATGTTCTCATCTGACTTATTGTTCATTCAGGCATCCAGGCCATCATAAAATACCATAAGCCCTTGCTTGTCATGATTGTGTGTAGTAGGTCAGCTCTGGGCCAGGCAACATCTGGAGGAGTAGTAGTAGTATTTATTAACTGTATTACCATAACACCTAGGAGACCTAGTCATAGAATCATAGAACCCTAGGGTTAGAAGGGACCACAAGGGTCATCTAGTCTAACCCCCTGCCAAGATGCAGGGTTTGTTATGTCTAAACCACGCAAGACAGATGGGTATCCAGCCTCCTTTGGAAAACCTCCAGCGAAGGAGCTTCCACGACTTCCCTAGGCAGCCTGTTCCATTGTCCCACTGTTCTTACAGTTAGGGAGTTTTTCCTGAGATTTAATCTAAATCTGCTGTGCTGCAGTTTGAACCTTCTCCTGCCCTCAGTGGCAAGAGAGAACAACTTTTCTCCAGCTTTTTTTATGGTAACCTTTCAAGTACTTGAAGTCTGCAATCATGTCCCCCCTTAATCTCCTCTTTTCCCATACTAAACATACCCAGTTCCTTCAGCTTGCTCATAGGGCTGCATTCCATCCCTCTGATCATCTTTGTCACTCGCCTCTGGATCCTGTCCAGTTTCTCTACATCCTTTCTATACATTGGTGACCAAAACTGAACACAGTACTCTTGCTGAGGCCTACCCAGTGCTGAGTAGAGCAGTACTATCATCTCCTGTGACTTGCATGCTCTGCCTCCATTAATGCAGCCTAAAATTGCATTTGCCAGGGTTTTTTGGTTTGTTTTTTTTTTTTTGTTTGTTTGCAACAGCATCACATGGGTGACTCATGTTGAAGTTGTGATCCACCATAACTCCCAGATCCTTCTCAGCAGTATTGTTGCCAAGCCAATTATCCCCCGTATTTGTGCATTTGGTTTTTCTTCCCAAAGTGACATTTGTCTTTGTTGAATTTCACTTTGTTGTCTATAGCCCAGTTCTCCAATTTATCAAGATCCCTTTGAATTTTAGCTCTATCCTCCAAAGTGTTGACAACCGCTTCTCCCCCCAGCTTTGTGTCATCTGCTAATTGGATCAGTATGCTCCCTATTCCTACATCCAGGTCATTAATAAAGATGTTAAACAACACTGGACCCAAAACAGATCCCTGTGCAACCTCACTTGAGACCTCCCTCCAATCTGACATCATTATGTTAATAGTTACTCTTCGTTTGTGGTTGTTTAACCAATTATGTATCCACTTAATGGTAGTTCTGTTGAGCCTGCATTTCTCCAACTTACTTATCAGAATGTCATGTGGGACTGTGTCTAAAGCCTTGCTGAAATCCAGGTATATTATGTCCACTGCATTCTTTAGTCATGGACCAGGACCCCATTGTGCTACATGCTGAACGAATGTAGAACAAAGACAGTCCCTCCCCAAAGAGCTTCCAGTCTAGGTGTAAGACAAGACAACAGGTGAATACTGACAGATGAGGGAGTGCCAGGAGACAATGAGATAGTAATAGTCACAGCTGGGAGTTGGTTTGTTCCTTTTTGTAGTGCTGTTTTTGTTTGAGGCTCTAATGTAAAGTCTCACGAAGTGAGACAAGTGCAACAACTTAAAGGGGGTAGCAATTTGGCCAGAGACACAAGGTCATACACAGCAAGTCAAACTTCACCTTCGGCAGCAGAACCAAATCCATTTCACAGCTGGGTGTGGATTTTACCACCCTGTGAAGCTGTGTCCATCTGGGGCTTCTGCTTCCACTGAACTTGTGCTGCAGTCCATGGTAGCCTACTCTAGAGTGTTTCCTTTACCTGTTCTCACACCGTGTCCCACCTAACCAGCAGCAGAATAATTGCTTCCCACCACAATCCTTGTGGGGAAGGGAGGAACATTGCTCCTTTCCCCTCCTCCTCCTCCTGTCTCCCCCAGTGTGAGAATAAGAATGTAAATAGCCCTGCAGAATCCCGCACAACTGGTTAGTGGCCTCTCGTTATGTGCCTTGGGACTGGTGATGTTACTTTTGGTGACTAGTACATTTGGGGTGGGGAGGGATTCTGTTAAAGTCTGTAAAAACACAGTCTAAATAGAGAGTAAATGCTTAATAAATAAAACTCTCACCTGATAACAAGTGGCGTATGAGAGAGAGGCATTGTGATAGATCTTAATGCAGTTCTGGAAATGCCATTTCACAGAATCATTACTTCATCTCCGCACAATCTCTCTGAAATTCCACAAAATCCAGTAATAGAAGTGTCACAAACCTTTCCCTGCCTAATAAATATTCACCGGTTGGTGCAGCACCACGGTCAGTTACACACCCCACAATCACACTCATTGCTCCCATCATTACATGCAATAACTGGAAAGAGCAAAAACAAGTGCCAGGTCTCTTTATGAATTTGTGTGTGAAAAATCTCTGGCTCTGCGTAAACAGAATTAACTCCTAGGTAGACCTCCCCTCCTTCAAAGGCCCATGTGGAGTTAATGGCCAAAGACAGAATATTTGTCAGCATCACCTCTGAGAAGGGACACTGAGGTTTGCTTCCAGATACAGAGAACAGAAGCCAATAAGGCAGGAGTAGGAATTTTCCATGGACATGGTGAAGTGGTTGGAATGGAAGGGATTCAACCCAGGGGGAAGGGAGGTTAATGAGTCAGTCCTTGGAGACATGGTTTCTACTGCAAATGGGACTTGGAACAGACAGAACCCAACTACGTAGACCTTTCTGAAAGTGCTGGAGCAAGAGGAAAGCTGATCTGAGCAAAGCTGCATTTCCTCTCAGTTACAGGCTGTGAAATGAGGTGTCCACAGACTGTCTAGCCCTCAGCGGGTCGGTTTCAGCAGGAAGGATGCTCTTGTGGTTAAGGCACTGTGTGGGGCTCAGTAGTTCTGGGTTCCATTCCCTTCTGTGCTGCAGACTCTGCGTGAGACTGCGCAAGGCATTTAACCTCTCGGCACCTCGCTTGCACATCAGTAAAATGGAGGTAGTAACCCTTCCTCCGAAGCTTTGTCTGTCATGTCAATTTACATTGTAAACTTTGGGGTGCCAGGAATGTCTTCTCTGTGTCTGTGCACAGCTAGTTTCAGGCTCTGGTTCCTGGAAGTCAGTCCTGATGGTTGGTGCGATGGTTGAAGCCAGCCAGAGGGTCAAGACTGGGCTGAAGGCAGTGCTGAAACCGGAGTCGAGGGACAGGCTGTGGGTGAGAACTGTGGTCAGAATCCATAGACAAGCCAACTCAGTATTGTAGTCAGAATCCAGATGCAGGCCAACAATTGAAGCCGTTTTGGAGTCAGTTCAGAGGTCTGGGGTCAGGAGGTGGATGCAGGACTGGTGCATGGTTGGAATAGGGCACATACCAGGCAGGGATGGGCTGGAACAAGGCTAAGGCAAGGCTGGGGCAGGAGCAGGAACCAGATCAATGGTAGGCTGGAAGGCTAGGGAGTCTGTTACACTGAGCAGCAGTGGAAGGGTTCCTGGCCGAGTAGTGCTGTTGCACAGACTAACTTGCAGGTCGTGGGGGTGGAGTGTCAGTGAAATACTTGTGCCTAGAGGTCATCTGACCTGGGCCTTGCTCAGGGATAGACTGATGCAGCCGCATGCCTGAGTGAGGAGGCCCTGCCGGCCCTGTTGGAAGGGTAAGTCATGGCAGCCCAGTGAGCATCCCTGGTCTGGCTCCAGGTTTGCCTCCCAGCTAGGCTGTTACTAGAATACACCTCATAAACTAAGGCACAGTTAGCCCAACCACCGTGTTTGAGGAGGCCTAGGGCATGCATTACGACTGAGGTGCATTAGCAGAGCTATCCAGAGGGTAGTATCCAGCTCTGAAATAGTGCGGCTTGCATTGATGGCATTGGTAGAGCTGTGGAAGGGGACAAAGTGCACAGCCAGAGGTGGCAGGCCTGGTTCGGCGTATTTGGCTGCATGCCTGCTGTGTGTGTGAGGTTCACACAGCACTTGCACTGTGCCAGACTCCCGTCATTTTGATGTGTCTTTAACTTTCCTGAACATTCATCTTTCCTCTTCATCCAATTTAAGAGAAATAAAAAGGCTCCTTGGGAAAGAACTGCAGGGCACATCTTTGAAGGGTCCTCCATGTCTCTGAACAGCAGAGCACGAACAATGCAAGAAGCAGCCCATTCAAAGGCTGCAGCAGGTTTCCACTCTGTAATCCTGGGCTTGGCGAATTCTTTGTAAACTGTGTGCAAACTTCCCTGTGAAAAGATCTTTCTCTTTTCACCTGAAAACAAGGGTGGATCACACAGGGGGCCGGGATGGAATGTCCTCTGCAGTGCAGGAGGCAAGAGCCTTGCAATATGAGCACTTCTCTTTTTAGTACACCATGTAATTGCTGCCTGACAGTCTAATCAACCGTTAAAAACACCAAGCTCAGGAGAATTCACCATTGTTGTTCAATATGTATCTCCCCCCACCTGCTCACCACCCTAGGCTCTGTCACTCACCCAGAGGCAGTCCTGGGCCTGCTGCTGAGGCTGAGTGCAGCCTTTGGGAAGGCTGCTGGAACGGGACTGTTTGTCCACTGACTGTATTCACCAGTCTCTCCAGTAAAGAGCCCGTGGAGGTGGGAGCTGTGGAGGCAGTGTGGAGCAAGCCTGGAGCAGGCTGAATTCTCCATCCTTTCCCACTGATACCAGTCTCTTAATATGATAGCAAGGGAGATGCAATGTCTCACTTCTGAAAATGCATATATCCCTGGACTAGTCTGTCCCTCCAGCCCAGGAGCTGTGTGGGTATTCTGGGAGAATATTTCCATCTGCATTACTAGCCAGACTGCCTACGTGGCCTCCTCCTCTGGAGGAGTGTTGCCAAGACACAAGGCCTAGGGTCTGCCTCCAGAATGCCCAAAGACATGGGTGAGGAGCTTTGTACATGGAAATCTGGCTTCTGGCTTGGAGAGTTAAATTTGCTGCTCTTTTCCCATATTCACTGCTTTAGCTGGGACATGTTCCTCCCTCCCAGCCCGATAATGCAATCTCTTTCCTTCATTAATGACTCAGCACCTTCCTCGCTGGTCGTGTCACCTGCACAAAGTGCCTGCTCACCAACAAGTCAGCAAACAGAAATTCTGGGGTTGCTTCCTAATCTAGGTCTCTTGCAAGGTGGTGTTGTGCACAGCTTTCCTCCTCCTTAGAGAAGGCATCCTGACCGCTGTCAACCTTGGAGATGGAGACATCTCCATCCGTGCACATCTCAGTACCTAAGGCTTCTGCCTTTCCTCACTGTGACTTTGGAGCAGAAAGTGAAAGTAACGTGTGCTGGAGCTAGCTGGAGTCTCCCACCAGTTGGCCACCTGTAGCTACTGACAGAAAGGAGTTCTGGGAAGGGATACTGCCCAGGCCAACTCCAGCAATAGCTGTGATGGAGGATGAAGATCTTGCAAACCCTTTTTATGTGACCCTTAGAATCTTTGTGTCCATGCACATGGTGTCCTCAGATGCATGTTCTCATGCAAAGAGGCATATTTGCACATGCATGCATGTGCATCCACATCAGGATTTGATGCTTTGAGAAGAGATGGAAAGCACAGTCTGAGAGTTCCCTGAGTCTACCTGGCATTAGCCACCTGATGGACTGTCTGAAGATGCCCTCTGCCTGTCTGACTCTAGCTGAGAGTCGCAGACAAATCCCAGCCTTGAGGAGCCTTCCTCCTATCTGGCATCAGCGCAGACTACAGGAGTCCCCTCCTCAGACACCTGGTGCAGCGTTTGCAGGGCACTCCTGCCATGGACTGCAGGGCCCCAGGTAAATGCATTGTGCTTCCCGTTGCCCACCCCACATGCCCCAGCTGCTTTGCCAGGGAAGCCTGCATGCGGGAGATTCAGCCTGTTGAGGAGCACCGGGCTCGGCTGTGACTCTGAGCGATTCTCGCTCACACTTTCTTAAGTAATGATTTGTCTTTATTTTTTTTTTCTCTCTTGGGTAAAACTAATGGCCCTGGCTGCCATGACAGGGTGTATTGATTGGAGAGCGTAAATTAAGCAGCGCTCCGTCTCGGGAACAATGAGAACGAAGGTGGCGTGCTGGGTGAAAGCCACGGAGGCGAATGCCAGCCCCGCCGGGCACCGTGCGCCAGGTGACATCGTTCTCTGTAAAGAGCTTTTCAGCTCCTTCTCCGGCGCTGGTGATGGACAAGCCTAATTATGGCTGCAGCCATGATCTGCTGTCTCCCATTTACTGCCGTTGTGAAGCCTCTCTGGGGATTCAGCCTCCCTGATGTGGTTACACTTTATTTACTTCCTCTGGCCCTTCTGCCCCCCTGACTGATTGACCCCCTGTAACTAGCTTTTATCTCCTTTGTCCCTCTTGGCTTCCCCACCCCCCTCTAAGCGCATTGATTTATCACCAAACTCCTTGCAGGTAGCTGTCGATGGGCCAATCTCTGCATTGCTGAGCCACAAACAGAAAATAAAATCAAAGTGATAAGCGTGGCTTCTTTGCCCAACACGCCAGGTTACGCAGCCGGCCCACAGGCATGGAACACCAGGGCCCCCCTGCCTGTCCCTGCAGCCTGCATGTGCTTTGCAGCCATTGAGGCTTCTCTGTGCCCTTGTGATCAGTTTGTAGATGAATCCCTTGCAAAAGTCCAAGGGAGTGGGTGGGACTAGTGCCGTTGTTGTGAATCTTTTCCCTACCACAACTCCATGTTACAACAGCAAAAGTTATACCCCCCACCGTCAGTGTGTCCATAAAGAAAGGAAAAATAGTCGCATCCCCCAGGCATGTCTGTGAGGGGACAGCAGACCAGGATGGAGAAGCATGGGAAGTGCTGCGTTTGATGGGCCTTGGTAGAGCTGTATTGGGGAAGTTCACACAGCAGCTGTCTGCACTACAAGTAAAAGGCAGTGTTGTCTAGTGGTCAGAATACCGAAGGGGCAGTCAGGAGGCTGGGCTGCCACTGAGATCTTTTGGTGAGCAGCTTGAAGCATCATTGGTGATGATCACTATGGATTGTGTCTGGAATGTCTCTGCCCTCATCTCTCGCTTCCCAACAGCTAAAATGCACTCACTACATGGGGTGCATACTGTGATTTCCCCAGCCATGTTCTGTATGTGCCCAGAGGAGCCCGGGTCGCTCCAGCACTCAGCTCCTTGTGGAATTAGGGCGGGTAGGTAGTGCTATGGAGGAGTGTGCAGTGTGCTTTGCCACAGAGCCACCCTTAACTGTGGTGGTACTAGGCTTCCTGGAAGCCAGCCATATTTCCTCTTCAACCAAAGTCTGAGTAGGATGTGAGCGCCGGCCAAAGAGTGTGTGTGTGTGTGGGGGGGGGGGGGCGAAGGAGAAAGGCGCTGAGGAGAATGTCCCCAGCTTTACTGAGACCTGGCCATTGCAGTGAGGGTCACAGCTTGCTCCCACTGCTGTCAAGACAAAACTGCCATTTATGGCAAACAAAGCAAGAGGTGGAAGGAAACTAGGCCCTGTCCCCTGAGACAGGAGGGTGGTGAGTTGGGCGCCTCAGCCACCATGTGCAGCACAAGAGACATGCACAGCTCACAGGCATCACTTAGGGGTATGCTCCTGAAAGGACGGACCCTCCTGCCAAGGGACAGCTGGCTTGGTAACCTCAGGCACTGGGATGGCCTGACAGCACAAGGCCCAGTCAGCCACATGTAGGGGAGAGAAAGGGTCTAAAAAAACCCCTTTGGCCAGGTTGTCGATGTGTAAGGAGTGCACACAAAGAGCCATGTCTCAAAAGCAAGTGGGGAGGAATGGGCTAAGCCTGCCCAACCCCTCCAGCCAGTGGCACACGTGTGCTGCAACCTCCCCATCCCCACTGCCCCTAGAAACAGCTAGCAGCTCAATCCTTCTTTGAATCTACATTGCTGAATTTCCATAGACTAGCTTTCCTGGGATTCCAGGAGTGTGAGTGCATCAGAACGGCCACTCTGGGTCAGACCAGTGGTCCATGTAGCCCAGTGTCCTGTCTCTGACAGTGGCTAGTGCCAGATGCTTCTGGGGGAGTGAAAAGAACAGGGCAGAAGTGATCCACCCCATCTTCCTCTCCTGGCTTCTGGCAGTCAGGGTTTAGAGACATCCCAGGCATGGGATTACATCCCCAACCATCTTGGCTAATAGCCATCAATGGACCTGTCAGCCATGAACTTATCTAGTTCTTTTTGGAACCCAATTATACTGTTAGCCTTAACAACATCCCCTGGCAAAGAGGACCACAGACTGACTGTGTGTTGTGTGAAGAAGTACTTCCTTATGGTTTTTTTTTAAACCTGCTGCCTATTAATTTCATCTGGTGACCCCTGGTTTTTGTATTGTGGGAAAGAGTAAATAACACTTCTCGATTCACTTTGTTCATGCTGTTCATGATTTTATAGACCTCTGTCATATCCCCTCCTTTGTTGTCTCTTTTCTAAGATGAATAGCCCTAATCTTTAGTCTCTCCCTCTATGGAAGCCGTTCCATACCCTTGCTCATCTTTTCTGCCTGTCTCTGAACCTTTTCCAGCTCCACTATATCCTTTTTGAGATGGGGCGACCAGAACAGGACACACTATGGTATGGGCACACCATGGATTTATATAGTGGCAATATGGTAGTTTCTGTCTTATTTTCTATCCTTTTCCTAATAATTCCTAACATATTGTTAGTCTTTTTGACCACTTCTGTGCATTGAGGTGAAGTTGTCAGAGAACTATCCATAGTGACTCCAAGATCTCTTTCTTGAGTGGTAACAGCTAATTTAGAATCCATCGTTATATATGTGTATTTGGGATTATTTTTTCCAATGTGCATTACTTTGTACTTATCAATGTTGAATTTCATCTGCCATTTTGTTGCCCAGTCACCGAATTTAGTGAGATTCCTTTGTAACTCTCTGCAGTCTGCTTTGGACTTAACTATCTTAAGTAATTTTGTATCATCTGCAAACTTTGCCACCTCAGTACCCCTTTTTCCAGATCATGTATGACTATAATATGTTGAACAGGACTGGTCCCAGTATGGATCCTTGGGGGATCCCATTCTTTACCGCTCTCTACTGTGAAAACTGGCCATTTATTCTTCCCTTGTGTTCTTATCTTTTAACCAGTTACTGATCCACAAAAGGACCTTCCCTCATATCCCATGACTGCTTAGTTTCCATAAGAGCCTTTGGTGAGGGACCTTGTCAAAGGCTTTCTAAAAATCCAAGTACACTCTATCCACTGGATCCCCCTTGTCCACATGCTTGTAAGGTGGCATGAAGGGTGGGTGCCTCCTCACAGCACAGCAGGGCATTCCATGTAGTCCCGCAAGGCGCTGGCCACTGCACAAACTGTCCCGTTAGAAGGAATCTGTGCACTCTTCTCTCTCCTGTTTGCGCTCTTTGCAGCAGTGATTTGGTTTTCGAAGAACCTAGCTCAGGGAAGGGGGATTCCAGTAATTGCTGGATTATAGAGTGGAGGGTTTAATGAAGGAAGACCTCCACAGAGGAGATGTGAGTTTATGGGATGTCCGTGTAATATCATTGGCCATAAATTTTAGTGTGGGAGAAGGGGCTGGAAGATCCAGACATTGATTCTGCTCCTTCCATCCTTTGGCTGGACCACACTGCAGCCAGGGGAGGGGGAGATTATGGTGCCCCCCAGGTGCTCATAATGAATCCTAGATGCTGTCATGTGAATAAAGATGATGCTAATAAAGCAGGGAGGGAAAAGTGCTTGGAATCTGAGAGAACAAGGCAGGGCTGGGCTGGAAATAAAAGGCACGTATAACTTCTCCATCTTCTGGTGATGGTTCAGAGGAGGGTGGGAAAGTCAGAGCTGGGGTTAGCACTGGGAGAGATTTCTCTGCAATGGGGTCTGTTAGAAATACTGCAGTACTGTGTATGTGACAACGCACCTCCATCCTGACTCCTGGCCCCCTTGCTAGTCTAGTCCTGGGCTCCCAACATAGCTGACAGTGCACTGATCTGCATCCCCCACTTACGATTTCTGTCCTCTCCCCAGCACCAGCTCTGCTTATGTTCCTCAAGCAGGTGAGAAGAGTGCCCCTCAATTCTGACCTGCAACCCCCTGTTATCCCACCTCAATGCTTACAGCCCCCACTACTCTTCCTGTCCTGCATCCCTACACAACAGCTTTGCCAGTGGCACCTCATTCCTGACCTGTGCACTTGCTGCAATTCAATCCTTTCCTTCCAAACCCCTGCCAGCACTCCTTGGTTGTGACCTGCAGCACCTCCTGCAGTGCCTAGCTGTCCCACCTTCCACGCACAGCTGTGCCAGCACACCCCAGTCCTCACCTACACTTCCACTGCTATGCCCATCCACTTTCTGACCTGAGAACCATGCCAGACTCTGTGCTGAGTCTTTGCATGTTTCCCACGTCCATTATGCATTAGTCTGAGGCTGCCCAACTCATTTTCTGTTTGACCAGATCAGCAGGTGGTGCTTCCTCCAGAAGTGAAGGGTTAGTTCACTAACCCACAATGCCAGGGAGCTCCCCTCCCCTACTTGCCCTGTGCAAGGAAGATCTACAGCTGTATTTTGGGGAGGCTAATAAGAGTGCCTTAGTACAGGGGTTCTCAAACGTCATTGCACTCCGACCCCCTTCTGACAACAAATATTACTTCACGACCCCCGGAGGGGGGACCAAAGCCTGAGCCCGCCTGAGCCCCACTGCTCTGGGCAGGGGGACCAAAGCTGAAGCTCAAGGGCTGAAGCAGGGGGCCTACAACCGGAGTCCCGCCATGCAGGGCTGAAGCCCTCAGGCTTTGGCTTCCGCCCTGGGCAGTGGGGCTCGGGCTTCAGCAAGTCTAAGCCAGCCCTGGTGACCTCATTCAAAGGGGGTCGTGACCCACAGTTTGAGAACCACTACCTTAGTATTATGTTGTGGTAGTGTCCAAAGGCCCTGATCAGGATTGGGACTTGTACTGGGCACTGCACACGCCGAAGAGAGACCGTCCCAGAGAGCATGCTTTGCACGTGTGTCCATCCCAAGCTTTGGGTACCCCTTACCACAAACAGGAGTCCTTAAATCACATGAAAGCACAGAGTGGGGAAGCAACTTGCCTCAAGGTCTCATAACCAGACAGTGGCAGAACCACTAATAGGACCCAGGTCTCCTGACTCCTACATCCACACTCTGACTGCTCGATCATTCTGCTTCCCTGCTTCGGACCTGCTCAGAGCTAGAGCTTGATGGCCTTTTGGGTCAAGCTGAGGAAAGGTTGGAGGGGGGCAGGAGGTTCCGAAAGCTTCTCGCCCCATGCCATGCTCCACTAAGGCTGTGATGTCCAGCAGTGCTTAGCTACAGGGAGGAGAGGTGCCTCTGGGCAGCATGTGTTGTGGGTCAAGTTCTGTCCCACCTCCTCCCAACCCCACTGCCAATAGTGTCTTAAAAAAACAATTGATTTTCCTTGCTGCTAGTGCTTAAGCTGGACTTTGCAGCAGCAGCAGCAGGAGAAGAGGCCTGATTAGAATCTCTCTGAAGAGGGCAGTGAGTTATAATAATGGACACTCTTCTAGCTGTCTGTGCCGCTCATAAATCTATCCCCTTCCGAAAGTGCAGATGGTCCATAATCGTCCATCATTCCAGAGTTCAGCACCGTACAGCTCCTGGGTGGGTTTCTCCTCTGAGGCTTCTTTTTCTGCAAGCTAAACGGAACTGCGACTCCATGCAAGCTCTTTCTGTAATGGAGTGTGAGCAGCCCAACCGTCAGCAGTGATTTAGGAGAGAACGGACAATAAATATCCTGAGGGTGGGGCTGGAAGCAGCCAGCATGAGAGGGAGGGAGCCAGGCCTGTAACTGTACTTACACAGACCAGAGTGGGTGGCTACTTAGCCAGGGCTTGGGCAGATCACTGGGCGTGTGGGGGCAGGGGCTGGAATAGGGGAGACTGAGGGATCTTTCCCTGAGCACCTGGGGTTGCAGCATTAGCCTGGGTTGAAATGCTGAGCTGTGTGGAGGCTCAGTCCTCCCATCCCCTCACAGCCTGCACTGGGTCCCCAGACTTGTGATAGTTCAAAGCAGTAGCATGGTGGTCCTGTAAGAGTGGGCCCTCAGGATACTCCTGTGGCAGGTCCCAGGTGGCTCCAGCATGGCATCGCTGTAGGAATCAATGCAGTGCCATTCCAAGGTTGGTGCAGTGATTTCAGCCAGTGCCAGCAGCAGCAGTAAGAAGGGACATGTCGAGGAGGTGAGTCGTCAGGTCAGGAAGGGCCCTGGACATGTCTTGAGGAGTGGACAGTGTTTCAGTGTCTCATCTCCCCATCCCCTCTCCCACATGCCCCAATGATGGATTACGCTCTGCATCCTTGAGCTGGGGGGCTGGTCTCTTTCCTTGCCCTTGCTAACCCGCATCTTGCCTGGGCTGAGTTTGAAGGGGAAGCTGGGAACTTAGCTGGAGAGGCAGAGACAGGAGGCAGGTGTCCGGTACCTTGCACTGCTGTCAGCTGCAGCCGAAGAGGCTGCTCCTAACCAGGCTGAGAGCAAAGCAGTGTGTTTAATTACCGTTTCCAGCCAGGGAGCCAGCCTGCCTCTCACTAACCCATAAAACCAGAGTTTGCGTCACAGGATTCAGGCTGCCCCTCTTATCGGTGCCGCTGGTGCAAAATGTGCGTTTTGAAGGCTAAAACTGCACCCCTCAACTCATTTGCCAGATGTCAGCTAGCATCAGGGCTGCCACTGGCCCATGGCTGATTGGTTGGCGCATGGAAAGGCTCTGCTGTATGGCATGCACCCTTCTGGCAGAGAGAACGTTACAATGCACAGTCCAGGTCACTCGGTGCCACTTACTGGCTGTTTATTTCCTGCGCTGTTAGCTTCTTTTCCTCCCGGCCCTGCTTTGTGCTGGGCTGCTCTTGGGGTAGCTTGTGCTCTCAGCACTTGGCGTGCAAGGCAGCCAATCTTAGCTGCTGGAAGGTGCTGTATTCTCATGCCTCATGCTGTGTTCTCCTGGCCTTGGAGGCTGGCATACTCTGTGCCTCAGCTCTCCTTAGCAAGTCCTTTCCCATCCCTGCACCTGTGGTGGGGAGGGTTGGGCAAGCTGCTGCTGCTTCTCCATGGGAACTTGAAGGATTGCAAACAGATTTAACAGTGTGAGTGCGGAGTTCTCCCCTCCCCAGCTCTGCAGCGGAGCAGCCCGCTATGACATCTCTCTGGTCACCGATTAAAAAGTTCTTTCATTTGCATTTTAATGAGATGTTGGTACTGCCCCACATTTGAGCTGCCCCACACCTCTCTCAAGCTGCAGGCAGAGTGAGCAGCTTGCACAGTCATGGCACAGGGTGCAAAACTCAACAGCTCCTCTGCAAAGCCAGCACAAAGGAGACCAGAAGACTTCTAATTCCCTCTGGTGAGGAAAACAGAGCCAGGAGTTGGGGAGAGCTTGTGAATTGTAACCTCTCACACTCCTAAAGTGCTTCACAGCCTAATTAAAGCAATGGCAGCAACTCCCACCCCCACTGAAATGCTCCCATGGGATGCAGCACAGCTGTCTAAGACAGGAACTGAAGAAAAGTTCCAAATCCACTTGAAGCTGCAGGGAAATGTAGGGAGACAGAAGCTAAGGGCGGGAACACTCCCCTTCGGCAGCTCCAACTAGGGTGACCGGACAGCAAGTGTGAAAAATCGGGACGGGGGTGGAGGGTATTAGGAGCCTATATAAGAAAAAGACCCAAAAATCAGGACTGTCCCTGTAAAATCGGGACATCTGGTCAGCCTAGCTCCAACAGAGCCTGTCACGGATCCCTCTGGGGTCAGAACAGGTTTGGAATGAGAAGCTAGAAGAGGATTCATGTTCTCCCTCTCTCTTCCATCCCCGCCCATTCTCTTCCTTCCTGTATCTTCCTGCTTGCTCCCCAGGAGATCTCACAGCACCTTTCCCAACATGCAAAGCGAGGGGCCTTGTGTGCAGCAAGTTATCCAGCAGCCCATTGTCCCTAACAAAACAAACTCCCTTGTGCTCATCTGCCTTCACAATAACCCGGATCCAACAACTTTCTCTGCCTTTCCCCTAGAATCTGGGTGCAGAATTGTTCTCTGGCACCTCATCAAGCAAATAGTCAACAGAATTTCAAGTCATTGATCTGCTGCAGCCTCAGGACACAGAGAACCCAGGGAGGCAGAGTTTGAAAACAAAGTAAGTGCGGCAAGTCTCCATTACAGCAGTCTTTCCTCTCGGCAGCTTCAGCCCCTGCTTGTTACTGGTTTAAGGTGTTAAAGGTGTCCTGGCTTTGGGGCTGGTTACAGGCACCTCTCCACAGTCTCTTCAGCCCTTGCTTTTCCCTCTTCGCATGTGTGTTGGTGTCTCTCGGGGTTTTCGATGGTTCCCCGCTCCCTTTGGCTCCTGCCTTGTTCCCCCTGGCTGGTCCCCACTAGGGAGAAGCCTGCAGACGCGTGCTGCAGTATTGATGCTGACGGTGGTGGTGCGGGCAGAATGTGAAACCCAGCTGTGTTGTTAAGTATCTTTATCGACTCCCACGCAGGAGTCAATAGCAGCTTTATTATAGTTATTGTACTTGGTAGTTAATATCTGACACGTGTCTGAGTCTGTAGAGACCAGGCGATGAGGGCAGGGGCTGAAGAGCAGCTCGTCAGGTTCAGACCCTCCTTGGCCTAGAGTCAGGGCACAGATTCCTCTCCGTGGGGCTTGAGCCGTGGGCCTGAGGTTTTCATTCTTCAGCCTGGCCAGCACCCTTTAAGGAGCATCTAATTCCAGCCTTCCCTGGGGAGGGAGTTTTGCCCCTGTCACCTCCCTTCCCTGGAGTTCTGGCTTTCCAGCACGTTCCTGGGCTCCGGAGGTGAACGACCCAAGTGCTAAGCTGCAGCTTATGGTATGGTTTTGTCTGAGGCAATCCCATTCCAGTTTATTTGGGTTAATTGTCCCCTCTGCTCCCCCATGAAGAAATGGTAGATGGCACATTCAGGCTGCCAGCCTGGTCTGCACAGAAATCTTTGCAATAGCCCCAAGCGGGAAATGGGGCCCATTGTTTGCCCTGGCAGGCAGCAAGGGGCGCTAATAGAAAATATCAGAGCTTTCCTCCAAGGAGCTCTCCACTAAACCTCTGACTGCCAGAAGCGGGGACTGGATGACAGGGGATGGATCACTGAATAAATTGCCTAGTTCTGTTCACTCCCTCTGAAGCACCTGGCCACTGGCCTTTGTCGGAAGACAGGCTGCTGGGCTAAACAGATCATTGGTCTGACCCAGTGTGGCCATTCTTCTGTTCCTGGTGCCAAGCAAGCTGTATTCAATTCAATCTCCTTTTTATTGGCGCTGCCTCCAGGGTGAGCTCCAGAGGATGCACCCACCTCTGCCGCGTGGCATAATTTACAAGAGTCCCACGGCGTGGCATTTAAGTGCCTCTATTAACACTGTGCATTTTGCTCATTGCAGGCCTGGGCCCACAGAGACCCTCGTGTGGCAGGCAGCCTGCAGAAACGCTAGGTTGCTTTAATTGGTTTGAAGCTCTTGCTGCCGGCCGTGGAGGGGTCTCTTTCCTTGAGTAATGACCTGGAATTTGATCAAGCGGCTTTTATTAGCTTGTAATACTAGAAGTGTAAGTGTATGGAATCAAAGCAAGGCAGGCTCTGGCATGTGCTGAGAACCACAGGGCTGGGGGGGAGAGTGGCTCTCACTGCCAGCCGCCCTGGCAAATTAAAACAACCCAGCATCCTGTTAGAGGAATTGAGCTCCTAATGATAGTGCTGCTCTCACATGAGCAGACACATGCTGCGAGAGCAGCCCAGCTGCCTCCACACCGTGGAAGAAATTCAGCCTCTGCTGCACAGGTGACCCTTCCCATCCTGAGGGATCCTCCCCGTTCCATGGGGCAGAGCCCACTTTGCCATGGATCTGTGCCCCTCCCAGTGCCCATATGGTTGGCAGGTCCGTGGTGCTCTTTGCAGACCCCGTGCCTGCTGGCATTCTGATAATTGTTTCCTAAAGAGCATCGAGGCTGAACCATGTTCCAGTGCTCAGTCTATTAGAGCACGTTCTAGTCTCCTGGGGAAGCAGGGGAAGCTCCTTCACTGGAGCCATTTAAAGATAAATACGCCCTAGGGAGCAATCCTGCAGGGGGCTCTGGGGGAAGATTCCATTCCCATCTCAGGCAGCTTTGCTTCCACCTGCGAATCCTGTGAGACCTAGAGCTCTGTGCGCTGTCACCTGCACTCAGACTTCCTCCCCTGGCACTGCCTGGCCTTCCTGTGGCACTGGGGTGCCTCGGCTTGTCCTTTCACTGAGAATGACTCTCTCCTTGCTGAATCCAGCTGTCAGCCTGGCTGTGCGTGTGCTGGGCACCTTGACAAGGGAGTTAGCTGGCCTGATGGCTCCTGCTGGAACAGCTGCACAGAGGAGAGCTGCTTTCCCTAGTCAGTGAGAGGCTCTGGCTGTAGCAGTGAGTTCTTAGAGGTCCTGGGTATGTCTGCACTGCAATCGGGTGATGTGATTGCAGCACATGTAGGCATGCCCCAGCTACCTTCCATCTAGCTAGATCAAAGCTCGCTTGAGTACCAATAGCAGGGTGGCAGGGGTGGTGCCATGGGCTCACGGCTTGATCTCGTGTGTACCCAGGGTTCTGGGCAGGATCGTCCTTGGGATGCTCGCCTGTGCTGCCATGGCCACACTGCTGCTGTTACTCGTGCTACCTTTGATCTAACTCGGGTGTGTCTAAACAAGTTGCAGTCACGCTGATTGCAGGACAGACATATCCATTGCCTGGAAACAGGCCCCGGGGACTGACAATAGCCGCAGGGGGCTGAGCCAGTGAGGGGTGGTGTCGCTGTCAGGTGTATGTGTGTGGGAGGTAGTGGTAGAGAGATCTAGGTGGTGACATGGCTGCAGCGGTAGAGAACACAGGTGGCATTGGAGGTGTGGAGGACAGCACTTGGTAGGCGCCAGAGTCAGGTTTATTGTGGCTGGGACACAGCACAGAAGTCAGGAATGACAGGAGAAGCCCAGGTGGCAGAGGGGGAGTATGTTTGTGTGGGGCGGTGGAGGTGCAGGGCTCAGGATTATCAGGACTGGGGCACAAGCGTGGAGGTCAGGAATGCCTGGGTTGGGGAGAGAGGCAGGAGAGGAGTACCCATGTGGGTGTGGGGAGGCTGGGACACGTCTGTCCAGGAAGGAGGCAGGATTTCAAGAAAGGAAATTCCTGTGGTGCGTGCCAGTTTGGTGAATCTCTTTCATCAGTATTTGTCATTTGGCTGTGCCAAGAGCAGCACCCAGTGCGGGACTGTCGGTATGGCTGGGTTCTCATTCAGAGCCCGTTGGCAGGGCATCTGTACACGCCTCTGCAGAGATCTGCACAGAGGCCATGTCCATTTCTAGTGTTACTGTGGGAAACCTGGGGTTTGCACTACGTGCCAGTGCTGTCTAGTTGGCTGGGGTGGGCCTGTTTGGCGGTGGATCCTGCTCTTCGGTTTTGGTGTGTAACAGGCACTGAGGAATGTGGGTTTGAATAGGACTCTCAGTAGCTCCAGAGCCGTGGGGCCTAGCGTGTTGGTATTGCCAGATGTTGCTGCACTGCCCACCCCGCACAGGAGAGCAGCAGAATTGCTTGGCATTGGCGTGCATGGCTGCTGAGGACAGCAGCGGCACTAGGAACCCGCCATGGCAGAGGAGCAGGGCTGGGGCAGCAAACCCAAGGGTGATTATTGGGCAGGTTGGTGGGAGCTGGCACCTCGCTTTGCCTGCAGTGGATACAGGCAGCTGGATTCCCTTCTCCTGACCAGCTGTTTGACAAACTTCTGCCAGAACAAGTCCCAGCCTTTAGGTCCTGTGCCAGCCCCAAAGCCCCTGCACTGACTCTCCCTGTCCTGGGGGTACCAGTCCTTGTGCTGGCTAGTGGCTCTGAGGGCAGCTCCAGCCCTGGCATTCTCCCTGTCCCAGCCACTTTCCCAAATGGGGAGGGCTTGCGGCCAGCGAGGAGGTTCTGGCAGCAGCTGCCGGGTTTATTAAGCTAATAAAACAATGTTAAGTATCCACTCACTGGAGCCCCCTGACGTCTCTTTATGTGCCGAGAGGAGCCAGAGGATCCTGACGCCTCTGAACTGATGATTGTTTTGTAATGCTAATAAATAGAAAGGAACAGGTAGCACTGCGACAGGCTGCAGGAGAGCCGCTGCCTCCCTCCCCCGGGCCCCTAACACAGCGCCTTGCCAAGCAAACGTGTGGGGGGCAGCAGCATCCCGCACCTTGGCACAGCAGGAGCTGCTCCTCAGGCCTCTTCCTCTCTCCTCCCCTCTTCAATGAGTCGCTATTAAGTCGCTATTATATATGTTTCACTCTATATGCATCCGAAGAAGTGGGTTGTAGCCCACGAAAGCTTATGCTCTAATAAATTTGTTAGTCTCTAAGGTGCCACAAGTACTCCTGTTCTTTTTGCGGATACAGACTAACACGGCTGCTACTCTGAAACCTGCTATTAAGTCAATTACCCCAGCCCTGGAACCTTCTCTGGCTATTAATCTCCATTGCTCTGGTCCATAAGTCTCTTGGGAGTAGGTGGTATTCCTGGGTCTTGTCACAGCAGCCCCCTGCTCCATGTCCTCTGCTTCGCTGGGTGAGTTCAGCTGACCCCCTGTTGTTCTCCTGGCACTGCCCTCTGAGAGTCGATGGGAGTGTGATTAGTCACAGCACCGCAGCCTTGTGAAGCCAGGCACCCAGCAGGCGGCTTCCTGCTATCTGCTCAGCGTGGGGAGGAGGGGTGGCAGCACTGGCTCCCCCAGGCTGGGCCTTTTCTGACTGCCCTAGAGAGTGGGTGGGAACACGGGCAGTAATGGCACATGCTGTCAAATGTTGGGGAGCTCTCCCCAAGCACAGACAGGAGCCCCACTGAGGTTGCTTGGCCCACAGGGAACCCTGGTGTGTTATCCAGATGCAGGGGATAGTGAGACTGTCTGCTGCCCGGATTCCAGCCTAGGGAATGGCAGCTGGCTGGGCCTAGCTCCCCTGCAGTCTGGCATGAAGAGGGGGTTCTGAACTGCTAGCATAAGCTGTTGCCTTCTGCCCCAGTGAGACTACTTCTCCAGCCTGGTAAGAAAAGTGATGCCTATGTGTAGTTTGCATCATCAGTTTGTAAAACACTTTGGGATGTACCTGCTGCAAGATGCTGTATGAGAGGGAGGCCGTTCCTGTCTGGGGTGGGATGTAGATGTAGCAGAGGGTTGGACACCCACACACACCCATGTTATGCTGTGAGATTCTCTCAGCAGCAGAGTGAGTCGGTAAGTGACACAATGGAGCCAGAACTCCAGGCTGTTCCAGGCCAGTTTGCAAAAAGTTGGAGGATCGGGAAAGCAGAGGTCTTTAGAAATCCATTGCTCCTGTAATTACACATGTGATGTTGCTCATAGCTACCTACCTACACACCATGCTCCTCACTGACCAGGAGGATGTGGTGTGCCCCTTTTCACCTAGCCCACACAACGGTGCAGGTTTCTGTGCTGCCCTATTGTCCATCCTGGTGTATCCCATACCTGCTGAGGGCTCAGCGCCTTTGTCCTTAACAGACAGCACTAGGAAAGGGGTTCTGGGTATTGCATGGCCACCTTTGCCATTTAGACCCTCTTCCATCTATAGCAGAAGGTTCTCAAGGCTGCTCTGACAGTGGGGATTATAATGGGACTTAAGGGGGAGGGGAGCTGAGCTTCAGCAGCTGCCCTTGGCCTGAGAGCGAGCCTCCCACTGTAACGGGGGTGCCTGATATTGTGGGGAGAGAGGCCTGTACTGAGAGGGGGGTCTGAGCTGGAGCCTTAGCATCAGGGACTCCACGTCCCCTCCCACACACACCCCGCCACACCGTAGCTTGCAAATAGCTCTCTTTGTATTGCACGCAGTGCTCAGGCTGAACTGCGGGGAGGCTCCACAAACCCTTCACCAGGGCCAGTGCTGGCCCACCTTGCATCTCGGGCTGGGAACGTGCTGCGTCAACTCCCGAGTGCATTCCCAGCTAACACGTGCCCCTCCCTGCACGGGGGTGGAGGAGCATAACCATTTCTCCCAGTGTGAACCAACAGTGCACCCTGTGCTGCTAGAGGAACTGGGGAGACTCCGGGGTATGTGTACACTCCACACTAAGCCCATGCCTCTGGGACCTGGGTTCGTGGATTCGCTGTTTCCCAGCTCGAGTGTCCACACTTCATTGTATGCCTGGGTTTACAAGTGCTAGACCCAAGTCTCACAGCCGAGCTAACGTCCATACTGCCCCACTCAGACCTATGTGGCTTGAGCTGCATCCACAGTGCAAAATGACAGGGCTTGGACCTGAGTCACAGCAGGACTCAGGCTCTGACCCATCCCCCAAGGAGGGTCCTAGGAGCTGCTTCTGAGCACTTGCTGGATTTATGAATGGATGGAAGCGGGGCTTGGGCTCAAATCTGAGTCAGAGCCCAGGCTTAGTGTGCAGTGTAGACATATTCCAGCTTCTCTCAGGGCTTGGCCGGAATTGTCCTGAGCCTTCCCTTTGCTGCAGCATATCAGTACTGAAGACTGTTGTGACGAACTGGGACTGTTCTTAATGTGGTCTTTGAATGCTGAGTGGGGAGTGTTAGCTGGGAAGGCAGGGGAGTGTGGCTAGGATGGTCTGCATGGGGGGATGGGAGACTGGCCGAGGGAGAATACCTGAGCATGTAACATGAGAACCCAGGAAGGGGTTAGAGGCCAGGTGCCCTGAAACGGAACAAAGGGGAGGGAGTTTCAGAGCTGGCTGGTGGAATGGCTGGGAGGCAGACAGGACCCTGACCTCCCAAGGGGGCTATGGTGCCCTGGGACCCCAAGATGTACCTAATTGGGGGGGGTCCTGTTGTCTGTGCCTGCAAGACCTATCTTGGTCTGTGTTGCTGTCGTCTAAATAAACCTTCTGCTTTACTGGCTGACTGACAGTCATGGTGAATTGCAGGAAGCCGGGGGTGCAGGGCCTGGTGTCCCCCCACACTCCGTGACAACTGGTGGCAGCTCTGGGATCTACTGCACCCTGTGGACGGCGCTTCCTGCAGTAAGTGACTGGGGAGCAGTAAAACGAAGGGGGATCGACGGGGACCAGGTGGGCTGAAGAGTCAGAGAGAGACGGTTCAGGGGGCGATTAACCCCTGGGAGTGTGTGACCAGCGAAAAGGACTCTTGCAGTAACAGCGTCCCCCGGGGGATCGCAGCGAGCGGTCCCGGAGCGGAGGAGTCTTTAGCTCGACCCTGGCAGAGAGGCGGTGACCTGAAGAAGGGCTGGCACACTAGGGGTCCCCCTGGAACGGTGGAAAGCGGAGAGCACAGGCCGGCGAGTGGCCAGCAGGAGGATGTATGCTAAACGCCTTAAGAGCGACCTGGTGGAGCTGTGCAGGCAGAGGGGGCTGCGCATTGGGAGGTCCACCAAAGAACAGCTAATTGCCCAGCTGGAGGAGAAGGATCGCTTGGATGAACCGAGCCCTGTCCCTGAGGGAAGCCGCTCGGCGGATGCAGCATGGGCCCTGGGGCCTGACATGGCTGGGAGGGGTCAGACTGCTGCCGAGGACATCCCGAGACCCAGCCTACCTATACCTAGGGGAGGGGTTGGGGAAAGCCCAGCGAATACCGAGGGCAACCCGACCCTGGCGGCCAGCAGGGGATTGTCTTGGCAGAGCTCCCCGTCCCTGGAACGGATGCGGCTGGAATGTGAATGGGAGATGAGACGGGAAGAGCTTGAGTTAAGGAAGCAAGAACTGAAGCAGGAACGGGAAGAGAAGGAGAAACAACGTCCGCATGAGCGGGACCAACGTCAGCATGAGCTGGAACTGGCCAGGCTGAGGAGCAGTGGGGCCCCGGCTGCGGTGAGCGAGGGGGGACCCAAGACTGCAAAGAGCTTTGATAAGTGCTTCCTGGCCCAGCGTAAGGAGGGGGAGGACATGGATACCTTCCTGATGGCCTTTAAGAATACCTGCGAGCTGCTCCAGGTTGACCCTGCAGACAGGCTCCAGTTTCTCATCCCCTCGCTGGACCCCACAGCCAGGGAGGTGTACAGCCGACTGAAAGGGGCGGAGACAGGGGACTACGAACTGTTCAAAAAGGCCCTGCTCCGCGAGTTTGGGCTGACCCCTGAGATGTACCGGAAAAGGTTCCGGAGTCAGCGTAAAACCCGTGAGGTCACATACCTACAACTAGCCAACCGGACGCAGGGGTATGCCCGCAAGTGGACAGCTGGGGCCCAAGCTAAAGAGGACCTGCTTGACCTATTCGTACTGGAGCATGTGTATGAGCAGTGCCCATCCGACCTGAGGTGATGGTTGATGGACCAAAAGCCAGAGAACCCACAGCCCGTAGGCCAGCTGGCCGACGAGTTTGTGAACAGTCGGGCAGGGGATAACCGGAAGGAGTCCCAAAGAAACAGGCCCACCACAACGCAGAGAGAGAGTGACCCTGGGACCTCCCTGCTGGGAAATATGGAGAACCCCCACCAAAGGGAAACATCCAGCGTCAGGTCCATCCGGCCGGCTCGAAGGGACCCACGGGACATGGGCTGCTATCACTGTGGCCAAAGAGGCCACATACGGGCCCAGTGCCTCAGGCTCAGGGGCAGACTGAGCGGACCCAACCCACAGAGGGTTGACTGGGTAAAAATCCAGCCAGACGAGGGGCAGCGTTCCCAGGCAAGGGGGGGCTGGCAGCATACCACCTGCTAAGGAGGGAGGAGAGCTCCAGGCCAGCTCCTCTGGGGAGCCGGATGCTCCAGACTCAGGGTTTTGGGTTTACAGGGTGGACGCGGGGCAGTCCCTGCGGAGCGAGTACCTTGTTCCCCTGGAGGTGGATGGGAGGAAGGGCAATGGATACTGGGATACGGGCGCAGAGGTGACGCTGGCCCGGCCCGAGGTGGTGGCCCCAGATCGGATGGTGCCTAACACCTACCTGACCCTGATGGGGGTGGGTGGGACCCCAGTCAAAGTGCCCATGGTGAGGGTACACCTGAAGTGGGGGGCCAAGGAGGGCCCCAAGGACGTGGGGGTACACCCGTATTTGCCCACTGAGGTGTTGATGGGGGAGGATCTGGAGGACTGGCCAAGCAACCCCCAGGGCGCCCTGGTTGTGACCCAGAGCCGGCGAGGGGTACTGCACCCTGGCCTTGGGGAGGGTGCCTTGCCTGAGGCGCAGGACCCTAACCTGGTGGGGAGGGAATGCCCAGGGACACGGCTCAGGGAGGCTGCGGCTTCAGACCCAGCCGGCGGGAGGGAGCAGGTGGCCATCCCTGTCCCAGCTGCTGAGTTCCAGGCTGAGTTGCAGAAAGATCCCTCCTTGCGGAAGATAAGGGACCTGGCTGACCTCAGTGCGGTACAGACCATGGGGAGAGGTGGCCGGAAAAGGTTCCTGTGGGAGAAGGGGTTCCTGTACCGAGAATGGGCTCCCCCCCGGGAAAATGGAGTCGGGGAATCATGAAGCAGCTGGTGGTACCCCAGAAGTATCGCCGCCAGCTGCTGTACCGGGCCCATGACACCCCCCTCTCAGGGCACCAGGGATCCTGGCGTACCCAGCAGAGGCTGCTACAAAACTTTTACTGGCTTGGGATCTTTATTACGGTCCGACAGTACTGCCGATCCTCTGACCCCTGTCCAGAGGGTGAGGAAGGCCTGGGACAAGGGGAAAACAGCTTTAGGACCCTTGCCCAGCATAGAGGAGCCTTTCCAGAGGGTGGCCAGGGTAAAAAGGGGGTTTCTGAACCAAGAGAGCCCGAATCACAGCCCTCCAGACTGGAACGCTGGGAGACGACCCCAGCCCAGTTGGAACCCCAGGGGTATTGGGATGGAAAAAGGGCACAGGCCCCATAAACCTTCCCACAGGTGAACTACGAGTGCCATCGAGCACCCCCGACCTAAGGGGGGGTGTGAAACTGGAAGGGCCTGGTGTAATTCTCACCAAGGAATGGGAGGGATGCGGGGGCATCCACGGGAACGGGGGTAGGTTCGAACTTCCCCGGGTCACTGGCTGAAGTGACCCCGCGCAGTTCGGTCTCGAAGGGAGGAGAGATGTGACGAACTGGGACTGTTCTTAATGTGGTCTTTGAATGCTGAGTGGGGAGTGTTGGCTGGGAAGGCAGGGGAGTGTGGCTAGTATGGTCTGCATGGGGGGATGGGAGACTGGCCGAGGGAGAATACCTGAGCATGTAACATGAGAACCCAGGAAGAGGTTAGAGGCCAGGTGACACCTTTGCCCTGAAACGGAACAAAGGGGAGGGAGTTTCAGAGCTGGCTGGTGGAATGGCTGGGAGGCAGACAGGACTCTGACCTCCCAAGGGGGCTGTGGTGCCCTGGGACCCCAAGATGTACCTAATTGGGGGGGGATCCTGTTGTTTGTACCTGCAAGACCTATCTTGGTCTGTGTTCCTGTCGTCTAAATAAACCTTCTGCTTTACTGGCTGACTGAGAGACATGGTGAATTGCAGGAAGCCGGGGTTGCAGGGCCTTGTGTCCCCCCACACTCCGTGACAACTGTTATTAGCCAATCCTCTGGGAGCATGCAAAGTGGGCTGTGTATAATAGATAATAATTAATAGACTGCTTAGACGGCTAGCTAGGTAAGTAGATAAATAATTTTAATTATCCTTGGGGAGGCTGTAAATTCGCACACAGCCCTTTATTAAACTCTCTGTTTACAACAGTCATTTATATTGTGTGTCATTTTGCATAAAACCCCCTTGGGGTCAAATAACACTGTGTAATAACTGCTCCGTTATTACCGTCTCCTCTGCTTGAGAGCAGGTAGCGAAGAGCTGTCAGAGCAGCGCAGGGCACAGCATGCAGGCGCCCTAGGGTTCCACTCAGTTCCCTTAGGCCTTGTACTTCAGGCAGGATTTTCATTCCACTCCCCAGTGACGGCCTGAGCCTATTAATGCCCTTGGCTGAGGTTTCCCTTTATTGCACCGGATGTCACACTGAATTTGGGCTGCTATAAAGGAAAATCTCACTGGAACGGCCTGGGGACTGACTGCGAGTGATTGATTCCCAGGTGGACAGATTGGGGATCTCCTTTATCTCCTCCAAAAATAACCAACTGCCTGTCCACGGGGCCAGGCACAGGATGGATTGGTTTGCTTTGGTCTGTTGCCTCCTCCTTGGCTTGTCTGGCAGGGGAGACGGATGGAGGGTGACGAGGTACTAGAGGACATTAAACCATTTGTGCCAAGCAGCCATCAGCAACTTGCAGCCTGATCCCACCCTGCTCTGAAGGAGCAATCTGGCTTGCAGCCTTTCCAAGCCCAGCACCCAGATAGGCCAGATTGCCTTTGGTTTGATGTCAGACGGGCATCAGCAGAGCTGGGGTGGAGGGAGGGCAAAAAAATTACCTTCGCTTTCATGAGCACCAAGGTCACACCATGAAATCCAGACCCAGCTTCCTTCCAAGCCAGCCGTCCAGGGCCTTGTCTACACTAGGACTTGAGGTGTTACGTTAGCACATGTTCTAATCGTCTAGTGTAGACAAGGCCCCTGGCCATTAGCATGGGCTAGGCTGGTGGAGTTCAAGCCCAAGAGATCGACCTGTTCAGTGCCTGTGAAAGTCTGCACTGCCCTGTGTACACTGGCATGTTCTGCAGGGAACTTGGCCATTCAGAGCTGTTGAGTTACCACCTCTCAGCCAGAGGATGCTGGGAACATCCTGTCAGCAGAACACGCAGGGTAAAATCAGTGAGGACACTGCAACAAGTGGGCTGAGTTTGTCAGGTGACGGAGGGACAGAAGCTGGACTGGGGATGCAAAGCTCTTTCTGGGTTTTACTGAGAGCAGAATGTACTGCAGTAATTCCCTGCGGGTTAGCTCTGCCGCTGCCCCAGCCCCTGCCGTTGAAGCAGATGCTGCAGGGGCTTCAGCGCTGCCTGTTTTAATGAGCTCTCTTCTGGGCCAACAGGGGGAAGAAGAGAGTGAGACTAAAAGTTAGTTTCTGCCTCCCTTCCCCATTAGCCTCTGCCTTTTCTAGGGCTCTTTGCAATTGCAGAGATGAATTTTGGTGCCTGCAAATGAGGGGATGTCTGGCCAGAGCTAAACAAATGCAGCCAAATGCTGATGAAACTCCTCTCCCAGGCATGTTTACATGTTGCTCCTCACTCCTGACCACTAGCCTCCCTGCCCTTCCAGTCTTCAGTCCCCCAAGCTCTCTGATGCTTCTTAGTCCAGGGAGAGACTGTGAGAGAAGCACTTTGCTCGCAGTTCGAACCCCAGTTTCCCCGTGATTGTGGCTAGAAGCCAGAGGTAAGGTGAGGCTTTTCCAGGCGCTCAATCCTGTATTTGTAGTACAATAGTCTCCCCCAGACCATTTCCAGTATCTGACCCCTGAGCTCTCTGCCAACCAATAGGGACAAGGCCTGGGAGAGGGGAAAAGAGGGCTCAGATAGGGGGGTTTGACACCTGGGCAAGGGGAAAGAGATGCCAAGCATGCGGCTTCTGGCCCTGGCAGGGAGGAAATCTGGATCAGCTGTCCTTTGTAAACACCTGTGGAATGGAGCTTGCATGTGCTGAATGCCAGCTGCCATCCCTACGAGCATCTTTCCCCTCTGCTGCTCAGGCTGCAGCACCTTTACGCCTTCCTGGGGTCCTCCTGCAGTTGTGTCCCATGAAGAGAAAGCACATGGAGCAAAAGCTGCCAGCATCTTCCACTGATTGAGTCATCTTATCGGAAGCAGCGGGGGATAGTCTGCCTTGGCAGGGCCCTGCAGCTCTGTACGTTTCCGGGAGCTCTGAGTACTGCACAGGACAGAGAGCAAACACCCAGAGGAAACTTCAGATCCATCAAAGTGCTGGCACTCTCCAGCTGACGGACTTCATTTGCACATTGCTGGGGGTCTGCAGATTGGACCCAATGTCTGGCACTGAAGGAGAGCTTGGGCAGACTGACGCTGCCTGTGAGCTGAGTGGCGTTAGCCACTTGAAGTTGGAACTCACTAGCAAAATCTTAACCACCTAATCAGAGCCATTGCCGTGTTACACAGAGATGTCTCTTCTGATGGATGCCGTGTCGGTCCCAGGGTATTAGAGAGACAAGGTGCGGGAGGTAATAGCTTTGATTGGTGAGAGAGACAAGCATTCTGCTGGAGGCATGCACCCATCAGCCCGTTTGTGCATGTGTGTGTCACTCAGACTCGCACCCTGCAGGCAGCAGGTATCTGTCACTCCTGCCTGCAGCTTGTGCTGGGCGTGAATGTGGCACCCTGCTCAGCGTGAACAAAACTGATTGGCTACGCTTCTGGCGTTCTGGAGTATGTCTACACTGCTGCTGGGAGTCTGCTTCCCAGCTAGCATGTTACAAATAGCAGTGAGGACGTTGTGGCAAGGGTCGCAGCTCTGGCTGACCACCCAAGCTCAGACCTGGAGGGCTGGGCAGGCTTGGACTCTGGCAGCTAGCGTGAGCTGCCACCAGTGCCCACACTGCTAGTTTTGGCATGCTGCCTCGAGCAGACCTAGCACGAGTCTGTCTACCTGGGCTGGGAGGCGTGCTCTCCCCCTAGTGTGTCCCCGCAAAGCCACAGCCTGACCGATGGGCTAAATGAGTAGGTGGGGCTTGGCTGCCACTGGCTCAGAACCCAAGAGCTTAAACCAGCTTTGATCTCCCAAGTCCAGCATGCTCAGGGTTAGCCCAGACAGCCGCGCACGCATCCAGTGCCATGTAGGGCACGTGGTGTTTGCCCCATTAGCCATGCTGGTGTATTAGGGGAGTGTGGATTCTGTGCCTGTGATGGTGAGCCCCACAAGGGATTAATGTGTCCAACCCTCCTCCAGCTGTGAATCTGCTGCCAGTGAGAACTGGTGTCCTTCCAAATTCCCCCCAGGCCACATTCCCAGTTAATATCCTGCAAAGTCTCTGGCCAGCCCCAACTCTGTCTCATTTGTACTCCTGCAAAGCAAGTTCCTGGCTCTTGGTGGGGCTCCAGGGGGAGTGGATTGGGGGAGATCTGTAGCAGTAGGTATTTTACAGCCATGTAGGAAACCATGGTGCAGAGTGTGAACTGCCAGGCTCTCCCATCCAGGGCTCAGTAACAGTCTCGCCATTAGCACCTGCTGTAAACATCCAGGAAGCTACCCTCCTAGCCCAGGAGGTAGAGAAATCAAGGCACAGCGAGTAGGAGCGGCTTGTCTGAGGTTAGCTAGTGGCACAGAAAGAGGGACTGGCCTACCAGTTCTGGACCATAACCTCTGGGCCATCTTCTCACACTGTTATCCTGTCATTGCTTGGCCTATTTCTACCCTTTCAGTAGAAAGCCAGAAGCAGGGCAAGCCTCTAGGTCGAGACACACGGCTGTTGGGCAGGAGCCCTGCAGCATTTCTATCAGCCCATTGCTCACCCCCTGGGAGTGGGGGCCATGTTAAGGACAGATGGTATTCGGAGCTGGTGTGAACAGGTGCAGCTCTGTCAGTTTCAGCAGAGATGCTCCCACTGAAACCATGGCCAGATCAAGCCCCTGAGTGTGGCCAGGCTGCTCCAAGGAGGTTCTGAATAACATGCTGCCACCATCCAATGCTTTGGGATGAGGCTACTCAGGGCAGGGGAAGCACATGAGCTCCCTGAAGTGTAGCCTGAGGCAGAAGTGCGTACCCGCTAAAAGCAGAGGCTGAGGGGAGGGATGTGAACCCCAGGGTGACTCTCCATGTGATACAGGGAGGACTAGCATAGGCACAGTGAACAAATCACATGAGTGAGTGCTCCCCTCTCCTGGGGGCCTGGGCTGTCTGATGAACTAATGGCAAGAAGGGGCTGGGAATGCAATGGGCACTCCACCTGCCTATGGGACTGACCACAACCTGTCCATGCAGATTGGCACCTCTGTGCCTGCTGGGAAGGGATGCTTGGTCTGCTCCCTCTGAAGGGAATGGCCGCTGAATCAGTGCCCCAGCTCTGCCCATCTCCACAGTAGGGCACTGCTCCTGCTGGGCTCTCCCTAGGGGCTGCCTCTCCTTTCCAGGATTGTTGATATTTTTGTGCTGATGGCAGAACATTTTTCTCCTTTTTTTGCTCATGCGCTCTTGAGAGAACCATAAATTCTGAGCCGTGAAATCCTGCTGTGTCAGCAGTCTGCAAAATGAATTGATATTAAACGCGACAAAAGTTTCTCTAATTCACCCTGCCTAGTTCTGCCTCCATCCCTGAAGATGTAATTGAAGAGTGGAAGAATGGAGATTGCCATCATCCCTGCCCGGCCTAACGCCAAACCAGCTATTATTGAGAATCTCATTAATTAAGGATTATTTACAAATAACTGCAATCTCCCACTTGCCCTGCTTCCTCCTCCCAGCCACAAGTGCTCCTAGTCACATGGGCAGGTTCTCTCTCTCCTACACACACGGAGACATCAGATCAATTCCTACATGGGCCTTTGAGAAATGCTCTTGACTTGTGAAACACACACCCAGTGGGGGCTCTCCTTGGGGAAGAAGAGTGATCTCAGTGCTGAATGCAGTGACCCCAGTCTGCTAACTCATTTCAATGGCAGTTTCAGAATCGCAGGGTCAAGTTCCATTTAGTGTATTATGTGTAAAGGAGCAATGTGTGTTTGGGGCTCACTGAGGATGTTTATAAGGGTCTTTTCAGCAAGGGAGAGGCTGAGTCTCTGGGGGAAGTCGTGAGGGCAACTCTGCATAGTGGGCTGAACTGGAGAGAGAGCAATTATTTCCTGTTCCCCTTGCCTTAGAGTATGTGGGACCATGGAGGGGGCCCCTTTTCAGACCCCCAGGTGATCTTCAAGTTGCTGGTGCTCCATTAACCATCTAGCTGTTGGGCGAGTTCAGGGCGGCACTTAGGCATTGTCAGCATTTCTGGTTTGCAGGGGCTGGGGACCCATTTGTCTTTGATCTGAAACAGCTGCACAGTGACCCCAGCCAGGCATGCACTTGGCATTCACTCCCCTTTACCAGCCAAAGGCTTCTAGTTACAAAATGACAGAGGTAAAGCAATAAGTTAGTTCTGTTTGCTGCAGACGTGCCCATGCTGTCATGCTGCTCGGGGAAGAACTGTTCCCTTACAGGGAGAGTGGACTCTGTGCCCAGAGCTGTATCTTCAGAATGTGCCCTGGAGCAGGCAGAGAAACAGAGTCATTCCCCCCTCCTGAGGGGGCTTTCACCTTCCTCTACCTCCAGTTGCTTGAGGCAAATGGAGAGAAGCCAGGAGAACGGCTGCCCTGCCACAGGGTGCCTGTCCCTCCCGGTGCTGCTTGCATTCTAATGCCATGGAGTTGAGAAACTCCTGAGACTAGCCCCAAGAGGGGGAAAGGCTCCTAAAGAAACTGTTTCCTTGGTGTAAGGAGAGGAGCTGCCTCCCAAGAGCTCTGGCAATCGGGGTGCGATGGGCTGGTGGCTGAATGTGCCACACAGGTCTGCGTTCAGTCACAAGTGCACAGGAAGATTGGGCAGGTTCGCGTCGCAGAGCAGAGCTCTTGCTCTCTTTGCTCTGCCTCTGAGGACACGTGAAAGAAACTAACTTTGTAGGAGTAGTCCGATAGCCTTCTAGCTTAATACCCCAGCCAGCAGGGCTGACATTTAGGTCGTTAACTTTAAAACACTTTATTTCTTCTCTATTCAGTTACTTATTTTCAACAGACTAAATCACTTTCCCTCTAACTGCAGGTTGGCACTTTCTCGTTGGGTTTTTCCCCTCTTTAATTTTTGTTCTCTTTCTGTGAATGTTGGAGAGATGACAGGGCAGAGGAGGTGGGGGTGAGAGGGCTGGAAAGCTGATTGCAGTGAGTGTGGGGGAAACTGACCAGAGTGACCGGCCTGCAGCATCCAGCTGTCAGTCCAGGAGTGGTCGGAGCAGGATGGTGCCTGCCACACAGTAACCACCCTGTTTTCTTTGCAGTAGGTCCAGAAAAGGTGTGGGAGAGGTTAGGGACACTGTCCTCCCTTGTGCTCTCCCCATGCACAGAGGTCTGTACTTCTACACTGAAGGCTTCCATGTCTGTGCCATGTCCGCCGTGGAGAGCCAACCATTCTGTGCCCCACTGGCATCAGCTGCCATCTCTCTTTTGAGTGCGTGTCGGATTCCCTTCACTCTCTGGGCTAAGTTCATCCCTACTGTGGGCTGAGTGAAGTCCCCATGGGATGGGAGTGGGGGGGGGGCTGTACACTGTGCCAGACCCTAGTCCCTGCTGTCAGCCCCTCGTTTGGAAGGGAAATGTCTGCTTAGCGGTTTCCACTGTAGGAGCAGCCTCTCAAGAACGCCTTGGCTGGAGTTTGGTGCTAAGACTGAGTTCTTCAGGGCAGGAGCCATGCCCAGTGCAGTGGGGCCCTGATCTGGGCTAGGGTCTTCAAGTGCTTCTCCATAGGGTTCAAAACTGACCTCTGTAAGTGACTGAAAACTAAGGGTTATGATGGAAAGTGCTGGCGGCCTATGCCTGCCTTTAGTAATGATCACGGATAGGCCTCGCTTCGTGAGACTTCCCACGGGCTGGGATACTTGGCATCAGGAGTATTTGCTGATGTCAGTCAGGCTGAGCTGCAGTCAGAAGTACTGTGTTGCAAGGGAGTTGTCTGTCTGGTTAATTCCTGACGTATCACAGGGATGGACGGCTCTCACTGCATCCCTTGGGAAGAAAGCAGAGGTGTGTCCTTCTTTTTTAGAAAACGTGATGTAATTAGAGAAGGAGAATCAGAGAAATCCGAGCTGGAAAAGCCGTGCCAGTGCCCATCTAGTCCATTCCCAGGGCAGGGTTGTGTCTTACATTTTGTCTTCCAGGCCCTTCACCTTTACATGTCTTGAATGATGGGTTTTCAAAACTGCCCTTGGGAGACCATTCTACAGCCCAGCAGACTCATGTGCCTTGTACCAGTGTACAAACACTCGTAAACATTAATGCTCATGCTGGCCATCTTCTTTTGGAGCATCATCGCTGTCTTTATCAGTCAGAGAAAGAGGAAGGATGGTGGGTGGTTAAGGTATTGCAGTGGGGCCAGGAGACCTGGATAGAAAGACCTCTAAACCAAACAACTGGAAACACGTGTCAGATTTTCTGAGCGAAGGGGAAAGTCTGTTCTCTCTCTTGCACAGTGGCTTTACTCAAGAAGGTCAGTACCCCAGTGCCTCATGAATCCAGAACTTTCACAACATCCCCTTTCGGTAACCCTTCGTGCCAAAAGCATCTCCAAGATCACCGTTGCTGCTGTTGATTTTTGTGCCTTTTCCAGGGATCTAAATTCTTCCTTTCCTTTTCGTCACATTCTCCTAACTTCCTTCATCCATCCCATCCAGGATTTCAACAGGGCATGGCCACCTGGCTGCCCTTGGGAAACTAGCTGAAGTCTTTTCACGCCTGCGCTTTGTGCTCCTGTGCCCATCCTAGTCTTCATGCACAAACCAGATTGCAGCACACTGCCTGCCTTGGTTCCTGTAATAGCCACCCTTGCACTAGCTGAGGCTTCTCACTTGCGCGGCCCTGTTACTCCTGGCACTCTGCACTCGCTCAGCTCACCTGTTTGCAGTAGCTGCGTATATCAGTGTGGAGCTGGTTTTTATTATCTACTCGGAGCAGTCCTCCGCCATGCCAGTCCTGGGTTATTAGTTAGTTTTAGCAATCGATGCTATTGATGCTGTGCTAGCCGGAGGAAGCCACTGGAGGGCTATTCTTCCAACTCATTACATTTAGAGCTGAACTATCCCCTTTTATATAAATCCTGACACATCAAGATAAAATATGCCACTTTCTGTGGTGCTCTAGCCCAGTCTCCGAGAGGGGCTGGCTCTGCCCCATGCCAAGTTGTACGTGCGTGAATAAATATTTGGGGTGGGGGGACTGTGTCCAGTATAAATGTGACACGGCTCTGCATGGCATGGATGAGGGAGGGCCCGGAGTAAACACTGATACATGCTAGAGACAGATTGAAAAAACAGTTTGAATAGGCTGCTCTTGGGTGGTTTTAACCCAACGATGGTGAAGCCACCTCTTTTCTGCTGCCTCCCTCTCCTTGGCTGGGAAACCTCCTGGGGATATTATTGCCATTGGTGACTCATGAAACTTCCCTCTCCCTGAACAAATTCAGCAGGGGAAGTCTCCCCGCGTGAACCTGGTGAGAATCACTCCTGCACCAGCATCCAGGGCCTCAGAGCCTGAAAGGAACCAAGGCAGATCAGGGATAGAAGCCGGTGAGGTGAATGGGGGTTGATGTGGCAGAAGCAGGCTGGGATTAGCTCAGCTGGCATTCTCAGCAGTGCCCTCCTTGCTATCAGGTGCCCCAGCCCCAGGAGAGCCCAGCCTGCAGTACCTCACCTTTCACAGGTGATATTCAGAACCATCTCTGTGATGCTGCAGTGACAGCACAGCCAAACAGTGGATCCTGACAGTCACTTGTATTTGCTTCTTCCATGGCCACTGCTTGGAAGCTGTCCCCTTCGAGCTGCCCTTGGAGCTCAGTAGGAGTTCAGTGGTTAGCAGTGTGCCGGGCTCTGCCAATGCATTGCTGGGTGCTGGTTATTATCTGTAAAGCCTTAAATCTCAGGGGTTGCCCCTCACTACCTTCTCTATCGCTGGGGGAGCTTTGGGTTTTGGTCTCCAGGGCTGACCCCACAGGGCATGGACTGGTGTTTTCATTAGCTAGTCCCCAACTGTGAGATTTGCTCATGCCAATGAGCCATCAGAGCCCACATGTCACTGCTTTAGGTTGGCACTGCCCCCATGCTCTCCTTGCTGGTGGGTCTCCTGCTTGAGCTCTCCCAGCTCTTTGTCCCCTCCCTGTCTGTCATTTGGTATTGTCACTCATGCCCTGGTGCCATGGTGACAGTCCCCCTCCTCCTCAGGACAGCGTTGTCTCAGCTGCTTTTTCTTTAACTCTGGTTTTGGCCAATCTCTTTGATTAACGCTTTGAGTTGAGCAGGAGAAGCTGGTGCTGAAATGAAATGCAAACTCCATACTTCCTTCCAGCACAGCTCCCCCTGCCCTAGCCCCCTCACTCGATAGAAACCTAATCTCAGGGAGGAGGGATCGATGCTAATCCAGTTCCTCCCCTCACTGCACAGTTCCAGAGGCATGTTGGAAATATTGCTATTCAGGGAGATCCTCCCTGGAGAAATGGCACTTGTCCATACACTGCCCCCCCCCCACCCCAATGCAACTAGCCTCCTGCAAATGCATTCTGTGCCATGGAGCCCAGGCCACATCTGACCGTGTCACACAGTGGCCACTGCATGACCAGTCATGAGAGGGAGCAAGAAATAGCTGCTGTCTATTGGCCTATGTGGAATGTAAGTTGGGAAACTGTGCACCCAGGATGTGGTCCTGCGTCCTGCACTCAAATAAGGAGTGACTCTGGGGAATGGGTGGGAGCTCACAGCTACTTCATTCCCAGCCTATGCAAGTCGGGGTTACCCTAGGAAACTAAATTGGAGCGCTGGATGTTGTTATATAGAGCTCAATTTGGGTATCAAGCATCTCTGTTTCCACCCCAGGTTTGGGAAGGGTTCAGGGAATGGAGAAGCCACTCATATGCACATCCCCTCAGACCTGCTGTAGTGTGTCTCTCCATAGATGAACACACAGAGACTTCCCCATGCAACCGACAAGGTAACGGTTCTTCAGAGGCAAGGAGAGGAGAGGTGTTGCATTTTCAGCTAAGCAAACCAGACGCCAGTTGCGAGGCAGTGCCTCAGACTGGCTGAAGAGTGCTGTTCAATTCACGTTCGTAGTTTTTCATTCCAAGATGAAATTAAGCTACAGAAAAGGAAAAAAATAACCTTTTTTTAATATAATGCATCAGCAAATCCCTTGTGGGGGAAACATTTCTACATGGAAGTTTTCTTGCACTTCAGTCATCCTCCGTGTTTCAGGTCCCCTGCACTTTCAAAATTCTCGCCCCTGGCCAGTTCCCTGTGCACTCTATTTTTTACTATTGTTTCTCATCAGACTTAGGGTATGTCTACACTACAGGATTAATCCGAATTTAGATAATTCGAATTTGGGAAACAGGTTGTATAAATTCGATTGTGCGCGGCCACACTAAGCACCTTAATTCGGTTTTAAACCACATTAATTCGGTGGTGTGCGGCCACACTACCCCATTAACTTAAACACAGTAATTCGGTGGTGTGCGTCCACACTAACCCTAATTCGAATTAACAAAATCGATTTAGGCTCTACTCCGTTCGTCGAGGTGGAGTACAGAAATCGATTTAAAGGGCCCTTTAATTCGAATTAACTGGCTCTGTAGTGTGGACGGGTGAAGGGTTAATTCGGATTAAGGCAGCTAAATCCGAATTAAAGTCCTAGTGTAGACCAGGCCTCTGAGTAACTTGTATTTATGATAAAAGCCCTCCCCTTTCCCTGCTCCCCCCATCACCTTCTGTGCCAGTTAGAGGCTGAAAGTCCCCTTTTAATACCAGCTCAGGGAACAAATGAGAAGAGGAAGAAAACACTTTGGCCTTGCTCTCTCTCTCACTGCTCCAGTGAGGGGTGGAAATCTCAGGGCGGGGCTGGGGAGTGAGCAGAGGATAGTAGTTCTGTTGCGGCTGCCTTCCTGCGAGTCCCAGACGGGGAAAGCTCTGAGCGAGTACTGAGTACTGGGGGAGGGAGGGTGCGTCGGAAAGTGCTGACCACCGTTTCTTCACTTACAAAATAAATAATCAAATGCAAATAGCTCGCTCTATGTCTCTTTCACACAGACACTGGAAGCAGAGTGACTAGAGCTCAGGTCTGGATGCTGTCTTATAAGCATAAACAGGCATGTCACCTTCCACTCAAAAACTCCATCTAAAATCAAGCTGCAGGTCTGCCTGCTGGGTGTGGCTACAGCCTTCCCTTCCCCACCCACTCTGGATGGGACATAGACTCGAACATCTCACACATCATGTCAGTTATCCAGCCCCCTGCTTATCACCCATCTGGAGAAGTGTCCTACATTGGTCAGCTATGCTATCCTTTATTTTCTCATGTCCACCTCATGACTCCAGGCTGTAAAGCCCCAACACCACCCCCACCCATGCAGTGCTTCCCTGAAAACTCCCTGTACCCGACAGGGGGAAGTTTGGGTACAGGGTGCACCTTCATACCATGAATGGTAAAAACATTGGCATCCCGAACTACAGCAGAAAGGCTGGGCAGAGGCAGGTGAAGGGCAGAGTTCAGAGTGGCTCAAACCTGAACTGTTAATCTCCTCACTTGGAACCTTCGCTTTGTGATCACTTGAATGTTCTTGTGTGTCATGATTTATGCTCTGCACTCTGCCTTTCCGAGGGGTTAAGCATGTGCATGCAGTGTCTGTCGCTAGGGTTCGGACACGTATACATTCCTTCTTTGTAAGAGCCCCGCCGTACTTGGCTTTGTCCAGACTAGGACTTAACAGTGAGATTTTAGAACATTAGCTAAGCATAGGGTGACCAGATGTCCCGTTTTTAAAGGGACAGTCCCGTTTTTTGGGACTTTTTCTTATGTAGGCGCCTATTACCCCCCACCCCCTGTCCCGTTTTTTCACAGTTGCTATCTGGTCACCCTAGCTAAGCAGCATGTGCTAACGGTCTACTGGAGACAGGGCTGTGTCCGCCCCCACCCAGGCTCACTGGCTGGGTTAAAGCCAGGAGGAGGGGATAGCGTTGCTTTAACATTTGCTTGCTGGTCAAGGTGATCACTAGGGGACACCTCAACCAACAGACATTTGCCCGGTCTGCCCCAGGAGTATAACACGTGTTAATGACCACAGGCTAAAACCACACCTTTTCCTGATGAAGACATGGCCAAAGGGATGGTGAGGTGTAACGGCTCTATCAGCATGTGTTGGGGGTGGGCCCCTTACTTACAGGTGGGTGACACAAGTCACCTCCAATAAGTGCCACAGAACAATTATACCATGTCATGCTGCCCTCCCCTTTGTTCAGGGCACACGTTATACAGACAGGTGCTTGTGGAAATATTTGAGGCAGTTTTTTAAAAGCTTTTGACAGTATTTTTCACCTCTCTCTCCCTGCAAAGCCAGTCATCCTGAGCATCACGAATCCAACTGCCCAGGGCTTGGAGAAAAACTAGCACTAATACAATGTTAGAGACCATTAAAAATAAGCAAAGCGAGATGTTCTGTACACAATAACGTCATGGCTTTAAAATCCAGTTCCTGGGGCTTTCCTGGGAGAATGTGCTCTGTGACCTGCTAGGATTTCCCATTTCTAGCTCTGCATGGCATGAGCTCTCAGCCCTTCAAGCCGTCACTGGGGCAGGGCTAAATATTGCTATCCTCTGCCTTTGTCCATGTTATCTTGTGGGGAACTCCCATGTTTTGGGAGGAAAGAAAGAACTGAGTCTGTAGCTGATTACTTTGTAGGTTTGTTTGCAATGGGTTTGTTTTAGTGGTGGCTGTTTGAATCTGCTCCGGGGCTGAAATATTGGGGTAAGTCCCAGGGTAGGGAGAAGTATGTGTATGAGGATTGATGGGCAGAGTGAAGGGAAGACTGTCAAAGGGTGTGAAAAATGCAGTTGCTCACAGGATTCTGCCCTCTGTCCCATAGGGATGTGTGGCGTGTACCTAGCACACGTTCTGCCTAGGGTTAGGTGGAGTACAGTACACCTAGATCCCATGCTGTGGGAACAGTCCCGCTCTGGAAAGGAGGGAGCTCCATGACTTACTGTAGAAGTGCTTTTCAGGACTGACTGCTCAGAGTCTGTGAGCAGGCCCATTCTGCAGGGGCCACTTTCTACTTCTTGTAAAGGCTGCTGTAGAAGCTGTGAGTGGAGATCTAGGACAGCTATCACGGAGGAGCCGCTGCCCAGTGTCTCTTTCATTGCAGCAGTATATTCCATACTTACTAGTGGGGCCTGGTGCTACTGTGTGCTCTGAAGCAAAAGAAACACACAGTGTGACTTGTGCGCTTGCTGTGGGTCACTGTACGTGAGAGCAGAGTTTGTAGGATTCCATCCCATCAGGGTGATCTGAGGGGGTCCATGTATGTCCGGCACATGGCACTCACGCTTTAGAAGTTCTTGTCTGTTTGCTGTCATGGCAGAGAGCAGGAATGGGCACCTTGGCCAGTGCTAATAAGGGTGGGCCCTAGAACCCCATGGGAACACTGGAGCCCTTTGGGCTTTATGTTGTCACAGATGGTTGGAGAGAGAGAGGCGCGGAAAGGTGCTTCTGCAGGCTAAGAAAAAGAATAGCTCCCTCACCCCACAACAGCCTCCTCTTCTCTCCCTCCCCTCCGAGACTACTGGGGGTTTCAGAGGCACTGGAAGCTCGCTTTGAATGAGGGGCAGAGGTGCACAGTGACCCCTGAACATACCAAACACCGTATTAAGCATGGGGAGTGGGCGAGTCGGAGAATGGGAGGAAGTCAGGATATCGGGAGAAGGGGGAGTTGTGGTGTCTTCGATAGGAGGGTGGGTGCTCTGCATGGGGAGTGAGGGGAGCCACTCAGCTACTGAGACTCTGCCTGATCACCTCGATTCCTCCCTGCTCCTTGGCCTGATCCTGGGTGCCACAGCAACTGCTCCAGCACTTCCCGCCCAGTCTTGCCTCCACCCCCAGCCGCTGTGGAGCCTTGCCCAGCCTGAGTGTGCAGATCAACTCGCTGAAGAATGACGCTCAGGGATGGAAACATAGATCAGCTTCCAAGTATTCCACTGCGGGACACTAGCCCCCACTGCCCCTTCCCCACCTGGTTTGCTGCCCCTGGTGGGTTTACACCACTAGTCAGTGGCGGTCACAGAATGCCACCTGATTCAGTGACCTTTCATCCCTTTTCAATCAAAGGCAGGTGAGAGCAGCCGTTCTCCTTTCTGGGGGCCTGTTCTGCACCTCTCTAGCGCAGACCCCTGAATGCTGCACGGAGAGAGCAGGACAGAGATTCACAGATCTGTGGGCGCAGAGCATGTAGAGCGAGGTTCTTGTGCTGAGTTTACATGAGATTCCAGGTGTGCAAGCTGTGCCCATGGATGGTCGCTGAGCAAAGTTTGCTCCCCCTTACCCATGCGGGCTTGACAGAGTGAGTGGCAGGCTCTCTGGAGTAGCACCCAATTTCTGGCCTGTCCTCACCGCTGCGTTGCTCTGGGCTCCTCCCACATCCCCGGCCCCTTTTGTAAAGTAGGTTTTGTCTCATCCTAACTCACTTGCTGTCATGTTCCTTCCTCCCCCTCCTTGGTAAGCGAACGAGTCAGTGGGTTGGTGTTGGCAGACCCCTTGGAATGGAATCATCCCTTTGGTCATGTCCCATCAGGTTCTTATTGAACAGGTTAATTTATGGTGTACAAGGGAGATGAGGCTGGGAATAATGTCTGCCCTTTAAATAAGTCATGAAGCAGGATCCCCACAGCACAATTAGAACCCTCGGTTAATGATTATTTATGGCGCCGGGAATGGTTATTTAACCTGACTATATTAAATATTAAACCAAATTGTAATATTTATAACTGTATTTACAACAAAATGGAACAGCCAAGTTGTAGAGGCAGGGGCCCAATTGCACAACATCTGGGAATGGCAGCCCAAGCCCAGGTGAGACAGGTTGGCATATGCCGGCAAAGGAGAGGGCGAGAGCACATGGAAACGGCTGGTGAGCTGGAAAGAGAAGTGGGAAGCACATCTTACATGACTAGAAGAAAGGGACATTTGTTGTGTCTTCCACCCTAGGGTGACCAGACAGCAAGTGTGAAAGATCGGAACGGGAGTGGGGGGTAATAGGCGCCTATATAAGAAAAAGACCCAAAAATCAGGACTGTCCCTATAAAATCGGGACATCTGGTCACCCTATTCCACCCATGCACCCTTGTCATCCTTTTATGATCTGTTTTGTCCAAAGAATTGTCTGCCATGATCACGAATGGGAGCGGTTCCCCCGCCCACCCCAGTGAGAGGAGTAAAGAATCTGCAGTAGAGGCAAGTGCCAGGAGAGAGAATAGGGAGCCAGACCCCTGGGACACAGTGCAGCTCTTTGCCTGGAGTTTGATCAGACCCCACTTGTTTCTAGCAGTTCAGGAGGAATTTCTAGCCCCAGCCAGCTGTCTGTCTGTGCTACCAAGGCTGCGAACTGAGAGTGGGCTTAGTGATAGAGCAGGCAAGCCTGTCTAAGCACTTCCCTCTGACTCCCAGCACTTTGTGCTTTTCCTAGCAGAACTGCACACCGTGGATAGCACTGGGGTAACCAGGCACTGTGGGTGTCATGGGAGCAGAGCTCATGTAGCTCCATTGCCCAGAGTGCTGACCACACAGACCCAGGAGTGGTTGGAGCGTCCCTTGACTCGTAGCAAGCACAACCGAATGCATTTCTCATTTCCAGTCTGCACTCTCAGTGGATTAGCAATTTACCCCTGCTGTCATTTGTGATGGATCTGAGTTTTTAAACAGTCCCTTGGAGGAGCCCCTTCAGTGTTCCAGACCCCCAAGAGGTCTCACTCTTCCTTGAGGGCAGGCCACGCAACCACAACCCCTCTGAGACTGAGTCTCTGGGCTCCCGCTCTCCTGTTTCACACTGTGAGCTCTGCCCAGTGGATCCAGCTGAGCTAGACTTCTGTTCAGAGTCTTCTTGCCCTCTTCAGAGATCCATGCACATCACCAAGAATTTGCAGTGGCATCAGGCAGCCGCTTTCCAAACAGAATGGGGTTTATCAGTCAACTGGAACAGAGCATTGGGAAGTCCTTAAGTTAGCACAGAAAAGCAAAGGTTAAGTCATGGTCCATGCTGGCCAAGCCGTGGCTCCCTGAGCCATGCTGCTGATGGAACCATGTTGCTGATGGAGCCATGTTGGTTTCCTCTCTCTGTCTCTGTTCCTTTTTCTTTCAGGGCCAGATGAGCCCTCTTGTCTCTCCAAAGGCGAGCTCTTATCCTACCTCCTGTCACCTTCGTCTGTTGTCCTCCTGCAGACCCATGCTCAGTTCACATGTTTCTCCTGTTGGACTTTCCCTGGGTAGGTGTCAGTTCAATCCTTGGATCTTCCATTGATATGGCCTGACCTTTAATGACTCAATGCTGTATGCAGTGTTGTTGTAGCCAAGCTGGTCCCAGGATATTAGACAGACAAGCAGGGCCGGTGCAAGGATGTTTCGCACCCTAGGCGAAACTTCCACCTTGCGCCCTCCCCGAGCCCTGCAGCAGCTCCCCATCCCCCCTCCGCCCTGAGGCGCGCCCCCACCACCACCGCGGCAGCTCCCCACCCCCGGCCCGGGGAGCCATGCAGCAGCTCCCCACCCCAGCTCACCTCTGCTCCGCCCCCTCCCTGAGCACACCGTCGCTGCTCCACTTCTCCCGCCTCCCAGGCTTGCGGCCCCAATCAGCTGATTGGCGCCGCAAGCCTGGGAGGGAGAGAAGGAGAGCGGGGCAGCGTGCTCAGGGGAGGAGGCAGAGCAGAGGTGAGTTGGGGTGGGGAGCAGGTCCCCTTTGTGCTGCCCCCCTTACTTACTTGCTGCAGGAGGCCCTCCTCGCACCGCCCTGCCCTAGCTCACCTCCACTCCACCGCCGCCCCGGAGCGCGCTTTTGTCCGCTCCCAACCACTTGGCGCCCTAAGCAGCCGCCTAGTTTGCCTAGTGGTTGCACCGGCCCTGCAGACAAGGTTGGGGAGGTCATATATTTTATGTGACCAACTCCTGTTGGTGAAAGAGAGAAACATTCGAGCCACACAGAGCTCTTCTCCAGGTCTGGGAAAGGTCCTCGGGGCGTCACTGCTAAATACAAGATTTGTACAGATTGTTTAGCATAAGTAGGTAACACATATTTCAAGGGACCATTCAAGGTGAAGTGAATGGCTCCTTGAAATTCTGTATGTGTTAACTTCTTATTATTATCCCCCCCCCCTTGTCTCTGTAATGACACATTGCTTCCACCCAGACAGTTGTGACACACACACCTCATGTCTCCAGCTCTGCTCAAAGAGCAACTTTTAACCCTTTTGCACCCACTGGGGAACATCCCTAGTCAAGTATGTCACTGCCATGCATCTCATTCATAAAAATACCACAGAAAACGCCCACTGTCCCATTCCTGTTCTCCCAGGGCTGCCAGTGCCTCTGCCTGCCTGTGTTTGTGCTTGTGTCCCAGCGAGTGGGGAGGGCTTTGCAGAGCAGGGAGGAGGAAGTCTCGCTCCTTGGATGCTTTACAAGAGAATAGATAAAACCCTGGATTCCTGCAAAAGGGCTGACTGACTGCAATCTACGCTCTGGCTCCCATCTCAGCGGCTCAGGGGAGACGGGCAGCGGAATCGGCTGTGCTAGCAGGAGTCCCAATTGAGTAAAATACCCAATTGAATTGATTTCACTTACAGTTGGAAAGTCTATTGGCAAAGCAAACTGTGTTATCAGCCTGAAATAAGTTGAAAGACGGGCTCCTCTAGAGAACACATCAGCGGGCGGCACTCCTGCCAGTAGGTTCAGGGAGGTACTAGGCTGTGTTAACCAGTCACGCTTCCCGCAGCACACACTCATAAGAAGATAAGAACGGCCACACTGGGTCAGACCAAAGGTCCATCTAGCCCAGTGTCCTGTCTGCCGACAGTGGCCAATACCAGGTGCCCCAGAGGGAATGAACAGAACAGGGAATCATGAAGTGATCCATCGCCTGTCACCCATTCCCAGCTTCTGGCAAACAGAGGCTAGGGACACCCTCCCTGTGCTGGGCCTTGTGTCATCAGAATAAAAAAGGGAAATGTGCTGCTTGTGCATCCTGCTCTTATCCGGACATTGCTCCAGGGGCTGTGGATCCCAGCCACCCTTCCATGGTCTCCAGCCCCCTGTAGGGCGAGGGGAGCAGGAATTTTGTGCTAAGGGCCCCTGTTTGTCTTCCTTCTCTGGCCTTGCCCTCCAGAGCCCCACATCTCCCTCTTGGACCTGTAGCCCCCACTGGTACTTCAAGCACTGTCCATGCAGGGGTGTTCCAGAGAGACTCCCAGAGCCCTGGGGCTTAATGTGGTCGCTGTACACCGCCAGAAAGAGGTTAAACAAGGCCTAGGAATAAAAGCGCTCTGCTTTGCGCAGCAGGGTCCTGCTCTGTGCTCCGTTCCTGCAGGGAAGACTTGTCCCAGGCAGGGGGAGCACAGCCCTTACCTGCATTCCAAAATGGCCTAGCACAGCCCAGACTGGGCCAGTACTGAGGCCCCCATCGCCATTCCAAACCCATGCCACTCCTCTGCAGCCTGTGTTCATCTGCCTGGCCTCAACCAGCCCTGGGCACATTCCTTTCACTCAGCCCTGATGTGTCCCACACTGCACTGTGCCCCAGGCAGCCTGAACTTACTCGGACCCACAGGGCAAAGGCTGGCTGCCAGAACCTGCGTGGTGATGGGAGTGTAATCACAACAGAAAGAGAGGGACCACGGAGAGGGCAATCAAGTGAGTGGAAATCTGCCCCTTGGAACTGTTTGCTGATGGGCAGAGGAGAATGTGCTGAGGCCAGTGATGTGGGAGAGCTCCTGAGGAGTTCGGGGCAGCTCAATGGGTGCCTGACAAGCCTCAAGACCATCTCTGTAATTAGAGGATGAATAATTAAAACTGCATTGGAAACATCCACCTCGAGTTGGCACTGTGCCATGTACGCAGGGGAGCCAGGCAAGAGACCTGGGGCAGGGACTTCTCAGGGTGGGGGGGGGTTGCTCTCCTGACTCTTCAGTGTTTCCCTGTTCTCTGCACATGCCCAGGGTTTGGAAGTGGCATGGTGGCATGAGGGGCACCCCAGAGAACATAGAGATGGCTGTGAAATAATCCATAGTGGAAGATAACATGCGTGAGCCAGTAGCTGCAAAGCGGGCTTTGAGAGGCACCCATAGGCTCCCTGACATGTCCGCTACCAAGAGTGCGCAGAACCAAGTTCAAGGGGGTGACAGTGGGTATGTCTGCACAGCAAATGGGGGGTGCACTTCCCGGCGTGGGGAGACAGACTCATGCTAGCTGTGCTTGAGCCAGCCTGCTAAAAATAGCAGTCTGGACATTGAGCCCCCTGGACTGGACCCAGGAGCTCAGGCAGTCTGGGACGTGGGCCGTTGCCACAGCATCCACACTGCTAGTTTTAGTGCACTAGCTGCAGTGCAGACATCCCCTCAGTGGTAAGAGTGCTGGTCTAGACAGACCAACAGCACTGTCCCCACTATGGCGTCTGGCCTACTCCCCCATAGCTAGTGCCGAGCAGCTGCACTGAGGGGAGTTTCACACCCATCTCAGTGGGAAATGGAGACCCTGACATGGCAATGGACTCACCTCTGAATTTGGCTGTGTGGTATCAGGCAGTGGCTTCCCCTGTGTCTCCAGGGGGGAATCAGTGCTAGCTCTTGTCACCCCCTCTCCACTTTATGTCCCAGCTGCTCATTATCTGGCAGAGGAAAGAATCAATTAGCTCTTGAGCTTGAGTTCCATGATATGTCAGCAAGAAATAAAGTGACAATCCCTTTGTGCTGCAGGTACTTTAATTCCAGTGTTACTGAGATAACCTGCCTGAGGGCAGCCCACAGGAGCCCTGGAGCCAAACCTTCCAGACAGACCCAGCCCATGTGCTTCCAAAGAGGAATCCTGCACTCTCTCCCCTGTCCCAGGGACACCAGAGATACAGGCCAGCTGGGCAGCAGAGCACTGATGGCGGCCTCAGGGCTAGTTGCCTCTATTTGGTTACAGGGAGATTGTTGTGTCTGATAGACCCCAGCTCAGGTGAGCCGAATGCATGAAAAGAAAACAGGGAATTGCCAAACCTGCTGGTGCAAAAACAACTTGGGGTGACTTGAGCTCCCCCTGTATTCACTGGCTGGATGATACATTGGGGCCCAATTTATTAATGAGACCAATAGCTGCTTTTTACAGCCATTTGTTGTGGGGCCTGCAGGGGAAGAGGAACAACCTGATTTCTGTACAGGCCTGAGTTAGTCCCAGACGTGAGTGCAAGGAGCAGCCTTTCTGCACCATGAAGTTTGATATGGCAACAGAGGCTGATTCTCCGGGGGTTAACATGTGGACAATGCACTTAAAGGACCAGATCTAGCAGGGAATGTTCAAAGCACCTCTGTGCTTTCAGAGCACAAGCCCCAGTGAGAGTCAAGGGTTAGGTTTCCAATGGGGTTTGTGCTCGTAAGGCACTTAGGTGCTTTGAAAACCTACCCCTTGTTCTCAGCGAAGTCAGGGCTCGCTCCCTGCCATGGAGCTGGCCCCGGATAGGGCCCTGTTTAAAATGATGAGGAAAACAGTGTGTCAGGGTAGAAGCCTTCTTCCAATGCACTAACACAGCCCAGAGGCTACGCAAGGGGCAAATGGTTCAGCCAGTGGGGTGCAGCTGGTAAGTGGAAAGTAATGGCCAGTGGCAAAGCTCTGAGGAAACGTTGCCTGGAGGCTTCGTGGGTAGACCTGCCTGGAGGCGTCTGCCTGCCCAACATGCACCAGCCATGCAGGAGGCAAAAGATAGACAAGACTAGGGAAACTCCCCTGGGAGATCACATTGCACTATGGTGCATCCCAATCTGCAGCAGCGTGCCCAGGGCTGATACCTCTCTTGAGAAATCCAGCAGAGAAGGGCAAGGAGGGTGGTCAGGACTCCAGGCAGTATTTAAACACAAAGCTAGGGGAAATAGGCCAAATTCCTTCCTGGTGTAACTGCACTGAGGGCTCCCAGCCCCTGATCCACAGGGGAGTGCAGCACATGCTCCAACTCCAGGCCAGGGAAATTGGGATGATATAGAACATCTCCCCAGTGCAATAGAAGAGAGGAAAGACTCAGACCATGAAGTCTGACCAGCCCTTGTGTCCCATATAACACCAGGGAAAAGGGCCCTTGTGAAATTAAAGGACAGCACATGTCCAATCAATAAAAGAACATGGAGCTTTATGTAGCCTGTGGGATTCCCTGCTGCCAAGGGCAGGGGAGACCAATACTGTGGCTGCATTTCTCAAAGAGTTCAATACCATTGTGACCACTAACGATATTTGGAGGTATGCAATTTAAATGAAGATGGGGCTAATGAAATCTCAGGCTTTGGGCCACAGGGCTGTCAGGAAGGAACGTTCTGTCCCTGGGGCAACATCACATCATTGGCCAGGTGCATTATTGAGGGGTTTCTCCTCCTTCCTCTGAATCAGGGGAGGCTTCCAGACTAGGTGGCCATGGGTCTGAGTTGGGCCTCACAGTTGCATGCCGCTGTGTGGTTTCTCTCTGGTAGAATTTAGTTTCTTTAGAGCAGAAAGAGCTTCTGTGCTGCTGGCTCTAGCAATTGCAAGGGATAATGAGTAAAAAAAATCCCTCCGCACTCCCAGAAACAGCGTGAGTGGAGGTTCCACAGCCTACTGCCGATGAAATGATGATTAAGGGGTCTTACCCTATAAGCAGACAGCCATGTTGACCTTATTTAGGATCCTAATCAATTTGCCCCCTGCATGATTAATTGAGATGCTTTGCATTGATTTTCTGTGAGACAGGAGCAGCTAAGGTGGGATTCACAGAGACGCCTGCAGAGCAGGGCCGGCTCCAGGCACCAGCAAAGGAAGCAGGTGCTTGGGGCGGCCAATGGAAAGGGGCGGCACGTCCAGGTCTTCGGCGGCAATTCAGCGGCGGGTCCCTCACTCCCTCTTGGAGGGAAGGATCCACTGCCGAATTGCTGCCGAAGAATGAAGCAGCGCGGTAGAGCTGCCGCCGAAGTGCCGCCGATCGCTGGAGCCGGCCCTGCTGCAGAGAGATCCCCAGGTTTGTCTGTGGAGCTGGGAGAGGCTGAGGAATAGCCCCTCTCTGCTGCCTGCTTAGCCAGTTGCTTGAGGTTACTATGATGGCTTTGCATCCACGCTTCATCTCACCCCTGTGTTTGCAGAATGTATAAGTAGGAGCATTGCCAGCAGATCGAGGGAGGTGATCATTCCCCTCCATTCGGCATTGGTGAGGCCTCATCTGGAGTACTGTGTCCCAGTTTTGGGCCCCACACTACAAGAAGGATGTGGAAAAATTGGAAAGAGTCCAGCGGAGGGCAACAAAAATGATTAGGGGACTGGAGCACATGACTTATGAGGAGAGGCTGAGGGAACTGGGATTGTTTAGTCTGCAGAAGAGAAGAATGAGGGGGGATTTGATAGCTGTTTTCAACTACCTGAAGGGGGGTTCCAAAGAGGATGGATCTAGACTGTTCTCAGTGGTACCAGATGACAGAACAAGGAGTAATGGTCTCAAGTTGCAGTGGGGGAGGTTTAGGTTGGATATTAGGAAAAACTTTTTCACTAGGAGGGTGGTGAAGCACTGGAATGGGTTCCCTAGGGAGGTGGTGGAATCTCCTTCCTTAGAAGTTTTTAAGGTCAGGCTTGACAAAGCCCTGGCTGGGATGATTTAGTTGGGAATTGGTCCTGCTTTGAGCAGGGGGTTGGACTAGATGACCTCCTGAGGTTCCTTCCAACCCTGATATTCTGTGATTCTAACGCTGGGTGCTAGGTAAAAACCCAGTGGGCTGGAGAGCACAGCTAGTCACCAAGGCATGTGCAGCGAGGGCTAACACACTATGAACAGCAGTGCAAGCACCCAAAGCACCGTAGGGCCAGAAGAAACTGGCACATGGTCTCTTGTGGTGCCTTAACCTCCCCACCTCCCGCAATGGTGCCATGTACTCCTAGCCAAAGGGTATGTCTACACTACAGGATTAATCCGAATTTAGATAATTCGAATTTGGGAAACAGGTTGTATAAATTCGATTGTGCGCGGCCACACTAAGCACCTTAATTCGGTTTTAAACCACATTAATTCGGTGGTGTGCGGCCACACTACCCCATTAACTTAAACACAGTAATTCGGTGGTGTGCGTCCACACTAACCCTAATTTGAATTAACAAAATCGATTTAGGCTCTACTCCGTTCGTCGAGGTGGAGTACAGAAATCGATTTAAAGGGCCCTTTAATTCGAATTAACTGGCTCTGTAGTGTGGACGGTGAAGGGTTAATTCGGATTAAGGCAGCTAAATCCGAATTAAAGTCCTAGTGTAGACCAGGCCAAAGAGAACAGCGGTGGCAAGTGCTAGAGCAGTGACACTCAGGCTGAGGCTTGTGGGCCGCCGGTGGCTCTTTAATGTGTCTCTTGTGGCTCTTTGCAGCACATGATATTAAATCACTGTGTGATTTCATTATTAACCGATCTAAGTTATTAACCAATCAGGATGCTTTTACTATGTTGTTAACCAATTGTAGTTGATAAAATAATAATGCTTGGTCAGTCATTTTGCTGTGAGAATAATATATATAATATAAAAACTAACTAGTTCCCTGGCATGCTGTTGAAATATGACTACCCAGCACTATGGATTCACACTCCTGTGGCTCTTTTGGGTAACGTTGATCGCTAATTTGGCTCCTGAACCACTGAGGTCTGAGTATCACTGAGCTAGGGGAAGACATGGAGCTAACTCGTGGCCATTGGCAGGGCTCTGTGTTGGGAGCAGTGGGGAGCCAGACTGTCCTAGCAGGTGTTCTGGGGGCTGTTGGTCTCAGGGATAAAAGTGCCTCCCAGAACCGATAGAGGGTACAGCATACGCTCCCCTATGGCCTTCCCTTCCCACCCATTCTAGGAAGGCTGGCAGTAGTAGTCCACAACAGTCTACATGCACCTGCATGCGGGTCAGTCATAGGACACTCTACAGAGCACCACAGCCTGCATTGGGCAGCCTCTGTACCTTGGGGGTCAGAACATAGACATGGCAGCATGCAGCACCCGTGGGTGCAAGGGTGCTTGATGGCAGAGTGCAAGTGCTCATGATGTGTGCTGCCGTCTGCCTAGCCCCTTCACCTGCAGGAGGCATCCTCCACAGACTGTGGTGGATTTTGACTGCATTCGGTGGGTCTGCACGAACACGCCCATCAGATTCAGCTCCCTGCATGCTGGAGAACTTGCGGGCAGGCCAGCTCACTCCATCTTTCCTGGTCCTCTGTCCATGCTGCTCCCCAGAAGAGGGCTTCCTGGGACTGTCCCCCTCTCCCCCCCAAGTCCTAGGAGGCATGTGTCCCTGTCAGAGCTTTCTAGGGATATTCATGTGACCCTCACAGGAGAGAGCCCCACAGAGCTCTCAGGGTTTGTTATTTGTTATCCCTCCTTCTCTGCTGATAGCTATAGAGGACAAGTTGTGTGCTGGGAGAGCCAGCACTCTGCTCAGTAAAACAGCCCTTCAGTGCCCTTTTCCCCGGCAGAGCTAAAGAAAAGACGTTTGTGTTGGAAGGGTCTAATGACGTGGCCTTCTCCCCTCCGTCCCTGGTAGTTGGCCAGCGGCACTGCTGGAGCCAGGTACCTCTCCCATCCTGAGGAAAATGGGACTCCAGGAGGGTCTTTGGCTGAGTCCCTGAGAGAGCCAGCTCACACAGAGGGCTCGCTCCGAAAGCAGCCACGCTTTCCAAGGGGCTGAAGAAGTGTGTCTATCCAAAGAACGATGTTTCCCCTCCCGCACCCTCACCCCTCAGTGCGGAGGAGATTCGCCTGCTCTCCCGCTACTGGGATCCGTCTCTCTCTCCTAGCTGGCCATCACAGCTGCTTTTCTGGTACCTGTGCCCTCAGAGCAGGATGGTCAGGCTGGAAACTCTTGCTCTTGCTGTTTTTTCCCCTTTCTGTCTTTCTTTCCTGGCATGAACCATCCCCTGCTTTGGAGTCCAGATACCTCTACCTCTCAAGCAATCACACTCCTTGGCAGCAGTGAGGTCTCTGGCACTCGGGAGGTCACACACGCAGGTGACCCGGCTAGTCACCTTTGCAGGAGTCTTTATGTTCTCTCCCAAGTCGCACCCAGCAGGGTGTCTCCGAGGTCGTTTCTGGCCTGGACAGGGAACAACTGAGGATCCACAGTAGATCCTTTAAAAAGGGAAATGGGCAGGATTTAAAAACATCTATTAGTAATGAGTTTTGCTGAAAATTTGGGACTAGGCAGACATTAAATGAATTGGGCAAATGTTAGGGAAATAAAGAGCAATTGGAATAGCTTATAAAAAGGGCTGAGTCAGACCCCTCCAACCACGTAGTGTCTGCACCCCCCGATTGCTGTCCCCAAGCCTGCCTGCCACGTCCCTCCTGTTCAGTGTGCCTGCCCACCTGTTGAGTCCTGGCTTTATTGGATTGAGAGTTCCTTGGGCCAGGGCCTCTGTTGTTCTGTTTGTGCAGTGCCCAGTCAGTATCAGTAGACAAGGGCACTATCAGCTCACTTCAGGGCACCTGTGTTCAGATCACAGCTCTAGCCTCCTGCATGTATGTCCTGGAACGGTCACAGAGGCATAATTGACAGCTCAAGAGGCCCAGGGTGCATCCCCAGAGATAGAAGGGATGGGAAGGGAGGTGTGGCCCAACACAGAAATATAAGAGGGGTCGTTGTGGCTCAAGATTGAGGGGCATCACCAAAGCTGTCTGGGCCCCAGGACTGGACTAGCAGGCAGGCTGCAGGTCAGGATTGAAATGCCTCCCAGGGAGGAGGGTCGGGACTGGAATTGTGAATGTGGGTCAAGAACCAGGGTCATCGTGCTGCTGCCAGAGCAGGCATGTCACTTGGTACTTAGGACCAGTGATCGCTGGAGTCATGGATCAGTCTCGTCAGGAGGGGCAGGTGGCTGGCTGAGCAGAGCTGATTTCTTCGTTTCTCTCCACGAGCCTGGAGCTGTGAAAAGCCAGCCTGGCTGTGCCATAGCAAAATGCCCTCAGCTCCTCCCTCTCATGTCGATCTGTGCTGCATCTGCGCTCCAGGCAGAGTCCATGTCACCCTCTCTCTCCACCCTGGAGCAAAGGCTGGCAGAGCTGTTCTGGCTCTGCTCAGGCCACTAGCACGGCTGCCAAGTGTCCAGCACGCTCCTCAGTTGATAGTCACAGAATCTCAAGCTGCTTGTTCAGCTGCTTCAGAGCAGTGGGCATGGAAGGCTGTCACTTGGAATCTGAATGGGAGACTTCATGGCCAATGGGATTTTGGGCCGTGCTAGTGAAAGATAAGGCCCAGGGGAAGGGCTGTCCAAGGGGCATTATACACCATTCCCAGAACGTCTTCCCTGTGCCAGAGTGGAGCACTGGAAAGGGTTTGGAAGCCAAATTGCTGAGCAGGTGGAGTCACCCTGGACTGGTCCTGGTGAACTTCGGAACATTTTCTCTTTTTATGGCCTGCCATTTGGTCCAGCAAGTGAAAAGGAAGAGGGCTTGGTGGCCACACTCTCACTCAGAAAGCCGGTCAGCGTCACTGCTGAGAGTTGCAAGCTTCTTTTTGGAAACATCCCCAGGGTCTGGGATGAAGCGCCTCCCTGCCCCGTGCTCCTCTGCCTGTGAAAGTTGTTAGTTAACTAGCGTCCCTGCCCACCAGCTCCCCAACTCCCCCGTGACATGTGGAAGCAGACAGGCTTGGGGCTGAGCACCCCTCAGATCTCAGCAGGACTTGGGTGGAGACCTCTGGCTGCTGCAGGCTGTGGTGCTGGTGAGTTGATACTGGGTCCATCTCCCTTTGACTTGGGACTGAACTCGTTTGTCAGTCTAGTGCTAGGGCGGGGGGGGGTGGCAAACTTTTTGGCCCGAGGGCCACATCTGGGAATATAAATTGTGTGATGGGCCATGAATGCTCCATCTGGGGGTGCGGGCTCTGGGGTGGGGCTGGGGATGAGGAGTTTGGGGTGTAGGAGGGTGCTCTGGGCTGGGACCAAGGGGTTCAGAGGGCAGGAGAGAGATCAGGGCTGGGGCAGGGGGTTGGGGTGCGGGAAGGGGTGCAGGAGGGTGCTCTGGGCTGGGATCGAGGAGTTCGGAGGGCGGGAGGGGGATCAGGGCTGGGGCAGGGGGTTGGGGTGCGGGAAGGGGTGCAGGCTGTGGCTGGGGGTGGGGCTGAGGATGAGGGGTTTGGGGTGCAGGAGGGTGCTCTAGGCTGAGATCGAGGGGTTCGGAGGGCGGGAGGGGGATCAGGGCTGGGGCAGGGAGTTGGGGCGCAGGGAGAGCCTCCGGGCGGTGCTTACCTCAAGTGGCTCCCGGAAGCAGCAGCGTCCCTTCTCCGGCTCCTATGCGGAGGCAGAGCCAGGCGGCTCTGCACGCTGTCCTGTCTACAGGCACCGCCCCTGCAGCTCCCATTGACTGTGGTTCCCGGCCAATGAGAGCTGCAGGGGCAGCACTTGGAGCGGGGGCAGCGTGCAGAGCCGAGACCTCTGGCTGCCCTTACCCGTAGGAGCCAGAGGGGGGGCCATGCCGCTGCTTCCAGGAGGCGCATGGCGTGGCCCCCAATTCTGCTCCCCAGCTGGAGCGACGAAGCAGGGGAAGCCCCAGAGCCCGCTCCCCAACGGGAGCTCGAGGGCCAAATTAAAACGGCTGGGGGGCCGAATTCGGCCCGGGGGCTGTAGTTTGCCCACCCCTGTGCCAGGGGATGCTCTGCTGCTGGTGGTGTCATTCTTTGAATGAGGTCAAAACTAAAGTAGTGACCATCTGCAGTCATTAAAGATCCCGCGGCGCTTTTCACAGGAGGCCGGGATTTTAAACCCCTGGTCCTGGCCAGAGTACAATCTGGCTGCATACGTTATTTCTACAAATCCAGCTGCAGTGCCAGCTGAGCGTGGGATTCTTCACTTCTGGCTCTGCGAGCTCCTCGCTTCGTGCAATGAGCTATTAGGCCTGTCAGCCAGCTGCCGCATCCCAGGCACCAGAGGTAGCTGCAGTCGGTTGTCAGCGCAGTGATCCCTGCAGGTATTCTCTTGTTCTGAGGGGACAGACTGTTTTGCCTTCCATTAAATGATGTAAAATGCAGCCAGTGCCACATCAGTGAGAACTGGTGATAAGACAAAAGGCACAGCATGGTGTGATAGAACTGTGAGCTCTTTTTATTATTCTGTCCAATGCCACAGCAAAGGGCTACGGAAGTCCCATGCTGTAGCTCAGGTTATCACGGCAAGTTTGGTTTCTCTTTCACTGGATTCCTGTCTGGTGGCCCTATACACAGAGCTAGTCCTGGCCTCGGTCCCAGTTACTTACAGCAGTCCGTTCCCATGGCACCTGACTGGACCTCTTGCCAGTCTTTTCTGGGGGAGAGTTTATCTTCTGGCCCTCAGTCATTTGCACAGGATATACTTTGGGCATCTGCAAATTCCTGCTGTAGATCCCTTTATTGCCGTGCATTCCCTGCTTTAGTTTCTGTCTCTGTTATGAATCTCCATCTGCTTGTGCATTGTACGGAGTATTCTGAAGCAGATTCATACAGCAAATCCAATGGCTCTGCCTTCCCTCATGTAATGTACTGTGTAGTTCTCAGGCACTCCCAGGTGCCTAGCTGTGTTGTGTAGCACTTGCGATCCTCCTCCGTTCCCACATGGTGGTTTGATGGGTATTTCTTGGTGGGGTGTTTCTACCAGGTTGGCATGTCCTTTGGTGCTCACCGTTTCTCAGAGATGTGATGATGCATTCCTGGGTGGGGTGGGGCATGTGCAAAGTGTTGTACAAGCATGTGGCACAACACATTCCTTGATTGACTGAGCTGGTTCCTTAGGCTTCCTTTGTTCTTGTTTATGGCTGATATTTCTCTTTCTTAGAAGGGAGAAAGATGACACACTATCTTCCACCTAAACCCTTTCCCCTTTCTCCAGCAGCACTTCTGCCATTTACATTAAGGGCTATAACGGGTTGGAGTAAATGGAGCAGGTTTGCAATTAGTTTTCAAAGTACTTATCTCATTAAAGTAAATGAATTATTGATTTAGTGACACTCATGCTTTTAGTGAGCGGCACAGTGCCATCACCACTCTGTTCCCTGGCTCGCGGAAGCAATGGCCGGCTCAAGCAAACTTGCTTTGTATGTGGTTTTTACATTTTTTAAATATTTCCTGCTTGGTTTTGGGGTTTGTAATGAAAGTGGCTCCAGGTTAGAAATGAGAGCCCCGTTGGGGGAATGCAGGCCCGGGGTGCTGGAGGCCAACAGCACAGAGCTACAACACGAAGCTGTAGGTCTGCGCAGCACAGATGGCTGAGGGGTGACCGGGCTCTGCACTGCCTTATGGGAGATGCTGGGTTGAGAAGCAAGGTCAGGAGCACTCCTATCACAGTCCGCTGGCATGTCGGGGAGCAGACTCCCCTAGGGATGATAGGGATTGGATGACTGCAGTGCTGGGCGGTACCTTCTGCCGGCTGATTCCTGGAGTGCCAGCAGTGATGGCAGAGCCGCTGCCCTCTGAAAGATGAGTTTCCAAAGAGGAAACCGACTACGTGCTGGCATGAGTCACTGATGTTGCCTTGATGCCTGGCAGGATGGGAGAGGAGATGGCTAGGACTCTATAGTCCTCTAAACTGGACAGTCAGGGTCTAGGGTCAAGTCCCTGGTCTCATTGGCTGGATCTTTCAATGTATGGTGTTTGGCCAGTTACCCCCCTACCCCGCTCCCCTATCTCACATGTGTGGGGGCAGGGAAGATGGGGTCACCAACCTGATGTCAACTCTGAGGGAAAAGCATGGCGGCGGGCGGGCGCGTGAGGCACTAAACCAGCCTCGCTAAGCCAAGTGCTTATGGCTGAATCGCACTCCCCCTCCCCCACCCCGCAACTGACTCCTCTCTTTCCCACTTCTGTGTACAGAGATTTAACCTCTGCCAGGAGATAAAACACCCCATGAATGGGAACCATCTTTCTCCCCTCTTCCTTTCTGTTCCAAACAGAACTGAGGGGGTCACCTCTGGGAAGAGGCAAAGAGGGCAGCACTGCCTTTGCTACTCTCTGGGCAGGGCCCATTATGGTGCCCTGACCAGGGTGGGGTCTTAGAGTTGCTGTAATAAATAATTTGAAGACACAGTCCAAGCCCAGCTCCAAGGGCAGAAGAGCATTGCTTTGGCGTGAGGTTGGAATGTCAGGTCTATGAACCAGGGCTGCCCAGAGGATTCAGGGGGCCTGGGGCAAAGCAATTTTGGGGGCCCCTTCCATAAAAAAAAGTTGCAATACTATAGAATACTATATTCTCGTGGGGCCCCTTGTGGGGCCCGGGGCCTGGGGCAAATTGCCCCACTTGCTCCCCCCTTCCCCCCCCCGGGCGGCCCTGCTATGAATGAGGGGTGGATAGCGACATGTGCACTCAATGTCAGTTTCACACCATTACTGACCCTGCGGTCCAAGCGGATCCCACACCACTTTCCTAACCTATTTTACAGACTGTACATTTGGCAATCTCTTCTTCCACTGCTGAAGTGCAGCCACTTCCAAGGGGAAAGGCGGCAGCTGCTTAAAAGCCCATAGCCGCACTACACATCATCTTAGGACAAAAAGTGAAGGATACAGTAACCAATTGAAATGCCAGGGAGAATGTAGGTAGCAGGACGCATAGCAATTACCCGAGTTGGAATTTAGTTGGGACATTGGATTTAACATCCACAACTCTTGCAAAAAAATGCCATGGGAGCTTGAATGCTGTCGGCGTTATAGCTGATCAGATAGATGGCACCTTAAGCACCTCAGCATGCCCTGGCACCAGGCTGGGACCTGGGCTCAGTAAAGACTATTAAGGAAGAGCATTACCTGTTGAATCCACATTTCCTGCCCCACCCTCATCCCATCCAAATAGGGACCTGGCCCTTCTTACTTTGTGAGCTCTGATATGGTCCTGGCTGGAGAGGCTACGGCTGAAGGCCCCTCTGCGGTGATGGCCAGAGCAGTGGCCATTTCCCAAGCAGACTGTGTAGGGATACGCCTGGGGGCATTCTGCATGAAAAAATTACAAATTCTGCAAGTTTTATTTGTCAAAATAATATTCTGTAACCAGATAGCAAGTCTGAAAAATTGGGACAGGGGATGGGGGGGTAATAGGAGCCCATATAAAAAAAAGCCTGTAGCGGGGTGGTCACCCGCTCCTGCCCTGAGGGGTTTAAAACAGTCCTGGGAGAGGGCTGTTGCAGGAGAAAGCAGCTACAAGGCTGATTGGGGAAGCAGCCGGGCCACGCCCCAATCAGGCCTCAGCTGGCCCTATATAAGAGGCTGGGAGCCAGGAGCTCAGCAGACTCCCTCTAGCTTCTGAGAGGGAGGGACCTGAGCAAAGTACCTGAGTAGAGCAGAGCAGAGCAGAGCAGAGCAGAGCAGAGCAGAGCAGGGCTGGGGAAAGGCAGAGGAGCTGGGGAGCTCCAGCCTGGAAAGCCCCAGGCTGCGGCCTAGCAGAAGGCCAACGGGTACTGGGGGGTTGCAGAGGGCAGCCCAGGGGTAGGCCAAGGCAGCAGGTCCAAACCCAACCTTGCCAGTGATGAGTAGGCTGATACTGCAGTCTGCCCCAGGGTGCGGGGGCTAGACGATGACTGGCAGTAGCCTTATACTGAGGTGAGGTGGGGATAGTGGGTGAGGGTTCCCTGGGGAGTGTACGGCCAGGGGGCAGCACCCCAGATAACAGGGCACCGGGTCCGGGAAGGACACGGGGGCCAAGTGGCAGCGGGACACCGGCTTGCAGAGGGTGCTCCGGAGGTGGGATGAGCTAATTCCTGGAAGAGATCAGCAGGAGGCGCCTCAGGGGTGAATCCCACACCTCTACAAAGCCCCAAATATCGGGACTGTCCCTATAAAATTGGGACATCTGGTCACTCTAAAATAATACTACATAATCATGCCAGTTTCAATTATTTTGGTAATTTGTTTCAAAATACCTGTTAGCTAGTATGTCTGTAACAATACAGACACACACACATTCCCCCAGGAGTAGAGAGTTGAAGAAATCCCTGTGACAACCCAGTTCCTGTTTCTCTTCCCCCACCCCCAAGCCCAGCCAGGGGGGCCAGACACCCACAACACATTTCCCCCCCACAGAGCTCAGCTGTGCACCCCCCCCCAGCCCAGACACCTGCCCCCCTCCCCAAGAGCCCAGCTGTGACCCCGCAACCCAGACACCCACCCCACAGAGCCCAGGGATCCAGTGGGAGCAACAGCCTGATGCTCGATACCAGGCTTGCATGGAGTTTCCTGCACGCCGCCCTCCCCTTCCCTCAGAGTGTGCTGGGAACTGCAGTTGCCAGGATCCCTCTAGCTCCCCTCTCTCCCCCCAGCAGTGTCTTCTACGTGTGAGCTGGGCTCTGCCGGGTTCAATGGCCCCTAGTGGTGGCTAGCCACACTGCAGCCTATTTCTGTGGGGGAAAGGAAATTCTGTGTGCATGTTAATTTCTGCAAAATTCTGCATCGTGCAGTGGCACAGAATTCGCCCAGGAGGAGTAAGGAGCTCTGAGCAGTGGGAGGGATGAACAAGCATTCATTCATGCAGTGCTGCTGCAAACTTGGGGCTTCTTGAGGCACTTGTGGAGTTTGTCCCAAGCTCGGCTGGGATTTGTGGGAGGCACACGCAGGACCTTGTCATTAAGCAGTGCAGGTCAGGGACTGCTGGTGGGTTCTGAATAGAGACCTCCACCATGATCCTAGGGGGACAAGCTTAGAGTAAGGCATTTTGCACTTCTGCCTTTCTAGGACTGACACTAAGAAGGAGAAATCCTGGTGCAGGGCACTCAGTAAACTCTGACTCATCTCGCCAGGCCCTCTGGCAAGGATGAGTCTCCCTGTTCGGAAGCAGGGGAGGTGGGAATCTCAGTGCCTGTGGGTGGAGGACAGGGGTGAGCTCTCTCCCCCTGACAGCCTTCTGCTTTCTCACGCTCCCTGGGCAGTGCCAGTCTGACAGCTCAGCTGAAGCAAAGGCATGCCCTCTCCTCTGCCAGCACCCTGTACTTGCTGAGCCTCTACCACCTTGATTAGCTGCTGGGAATGTGGCTTTTTTTATCTTTCTTTGTTTAAAAAAAAAACCCTTCTCATTTAATTAAAAGTGTTGACATTGTGCCTGGCCATCCCGCCCGCCAGAGAACGCAGTTATAAATTAAACATTAAAACTTTAATGGCCCATAAAGAAATATTCGCCACTGCTTATGTATATAGGGGATATAAATAGAGAGGTTTGCTGCGGGGAGGGTCAAGTTATTATTTTTCCTTAGCCAGATAATCTTTGCTAATGAATTTAATTAAAAGCAAAATTAATTTAGGATTGGGGGGGGAGTGGCTTTAAAACATCACTTAGCACGCTGCTGGTACATTTCCCAGCAAGGCTGAGTGGGAGCCTTCCCCCAGTGTCGCCCCGTACTACCGCGGGGAAGGTTCCACCTCTGTCAGGCTGCACACAGTTGCCAGCCTCAGTAGATGAACACAGGGTGGCTAAGTTATACCCTAACCCTGACCCTTTGCTGGCCAAACCCCCATCTGATTGGAGGGGAAGCTCATTCGAATGGGTGTGGGTCAGCTTGTGGGGCTAGAAGAGGGGGCTGGCTTGGCAGCTGTTTGCTGCTGAGGGAGGTTGAACAGGGCAGGCGGTGCAGTGAGGAGGAGGGGCGGCAGGGGAATGAGATTGGCAGGACCACTCTATGTGGCTCAAGTGCAGACTTTGGCCCAAACCCTGTGCTGTGCTGCATGCAACTGTGGCCATGTGCCTGTGCAGAGCCCATTGCAGGGTCTGGGCCTACATTAGCCAGCCCTCTTCATGTTGGGCAGTCCTAGGGAGATGCCCAGAGAGCTCCCATCTGCCTCCCCCCTGCATGGAGCTCGGAGGGTAGTTTCCATGGCTCTGCCAGGGGGAGCTGTTTTAACCAGTGTCACCAGGACTGACTCTTCTGAGTTCATAATGAGCTGCTCGCTATTTCTGAGCCTCCCAAAGCAAGCTCCTTTCACCCCATAGCACCTGGACAGGCAGCCCTAACCCTAACCCTAATGCAGCTGCTCAAAACTAGCTGTCTCCCTCCTCAACTGCATAAACCTCCATGGTTCTTTTTGTCCCCCTGGGACTCTCAGGATCCATGGAGGCTTGCAAAAGCCCATTCACCCCTGCCCTGAGCACATCCCCTGGAGACACTGCTTCCCAGAGCATGCCTGGGGTGAGATCTCCTGGGCACCTCTGCAAGGAAGTGAGGCTGGAGCATGCCCTGAGATAGGCAGCCCAAAACCTCTCTGCTGCAGCCTGGCATCTTCCATCACTGGCTGCTATTTCAGAGGAGCGAGAGGAGAGACTCCCCTTCTCCCGGAGAGAGTGGAGAGCCCGACTGGGTGGGAAGTGGGGATGTGCCACACTGCTGGGCTGCTGGAAGTCTGGCTGTGCCTGTCACCTTTAACTGCCTCACTGCAGCAGATTGAGGGGGCCCATTTACATTGGTACTAAGCACATAGAGCAGCTCTTGGGCAGCAGCTTTTGAACTGCAAAGCAGCACTCACGTCTCCTGCAGGCCACTGTTTGCCCAGAGCTAATGCTGTGCCTTGGCCTTCCTGCTCCTGCCCCAGCAGATGCTGCAGTGGTGGCAGGTCACAGTCCCGCAGCCCGTGGCCAGGCTATGTCGGTGCCCATCATATTGTGTATCTGGACTGCCCTCAGGCTGACCCCAGTCCCCGTCCACTGTTTCCTGAGCGCTGTGGCCTCAGGTCTGGTTGTGGGGGGTTCTGAGCAGGCGCAGACTCAGCTGGTTTCTTCCTTGGGAGGCTTGTCTGGGAAATGAGATTTTACCCATCACTGCACTTCCCACAGGAGAACGAGCAGCTTTCAATTATTCATCTTCAAACACTCTGAGAGCCCAGTGAATCCAAGCCCCAGCTCTCAGGATGATGGCCACAGACTGGAGATTTTTCTTCACCCCTGTTCCAGTGGTCTCCGGTGACCAGCTTACTGGTGAAACTGGGCACAACCCGGGGGAGGTGTCTGTGAGCTCAGAGAAGCAGGAAGGAGTTTGGAGGAGCAGAGTGAGAATGGGCTGGATCAGGAGGTCAGTGGGAGCTTTGAGATTTCAGTGACACAGCAGCTCGAGGGGCTCAACAGCCAGGTCCCTTGTGTAAGGCCCTGCGGAGTAGGGGATTATCTTGTCCCCACTGGGAATTACAGTTTCTGGCAACACACTTTGCCCACGTGGCTTCCCTGCGCTGAGTTTGTCATGTTACTGGCGGGCCGGGCTGGGGAAGAGGAGGCCGTCTCAGGATGGCGAATGTGTCTAGCTGGGTTAGAGCTATCCGGAGGGTTTTTATCCTAAGAGTGCTAATGGAAGTCAGCCCCAGCCTAATGAGCTGTGTTCCTCCATGAATCTGATTCATTGAGGCAGGAATTACCATAATTGATTATCCTGCTGCGCGGCTGAAAGCCCTGTTTGCTAACAGAAGTGCCTGGGAATCACTTCCATTCCTCCAGCGCAACAGGGGAGCCCTCCGCATGCTCCATACAGGGCGTATGCACAATCGCATCATCCGTGGGGCCAAAGTTCTTGAGTGGATCTAAGTAGTCATCCCTGGGGCAGCACGTAGTCCTGGAGCGATCCCAGTGTGAGCAAGCTCAGTGTTTCAGCCCTTGGCTCTGCATGTGTCACTCACTGGCCAGTGTCCTGTGGCACCCTCTGTATCCAACTCCTAGAGAATGGGAGTCTCCTATAGTCGCTGGCTAGTGAACCTGGATCCTTTCTCAAGCCATGCTTTCTGCTCTGCAGGTCACCCGTTCAGTCCTCGATGTTGAGCAAGATGGCAGCTGTCAGGCACGCACCCACCTGAATCCATTTCCTTTCTCCTCTGGCCTCCTCTCCCTGCTCACAGCCCTTCCCCTCTCTGTAGCTTGAAGTGCCGTGTGGCTGATCTTGTGATTGTATTGCAAGTCTCACAATGTAGGTGTTCTTCTCAGAGCTCCTGCTTCTGGATTCAGGTGTTTATGTGAGAACTGCAGCTTTAGTTTTCTAGCAAGCTGCAAAATGTGACCCCCTAAGGACTCAAAAGCCAGAAGGCACAGAAAGGGCCCACCTTTTTTATTTTTAAAATCTCATGATTTGGGGGGGATGGGACTGAGGGGCATTGGCAGAGCTGTGTTGGGACCCAGCCAGTGGAGAGGCAGGGGGTGCTGTGGGTCTGGGCTGAGGGGCATTGGTAGCGCTGTGTTGGGACTCAATACAGACCAGTAGAGTGCCGGGTGTGCTGTGGGTCTGGGCTGAGGGGCATTGGCAGAGCTGTGTTGGGACCCAATACAGACCAGTAGAGTACCGGGGGTGCTGTGGGTCTGGGCTGAGGGGCATTGGCAGCGCTGCAGAACGGCTACATTCTGTACTTATATACCTGTGAAGCAGCAAGCCATACAACTCCTCCCCTCTGGAGCATGTTCTGTCCCCACTTTTCTTATGCAGTCAAAAAAGTGAACAGAATGTTGGGAATCATAAAGAAAGGGATAGATAATAAGACAGAAAATATCTTATTGCCGCTATATAAATCCATGGTACACCCACATCTTGAATACTGCGTGCAGATGTGATCGCCCCATCTCAAAAAAGATATATTGGAATTGGAAAACGTTCAGAAAAGGGCAACAGAAATGATTAGAGGTATGGAACAGCTTCCATATGAGGAAAGATTAATAAGACTGGGACTTTTCAGCTTGGAAAAGAGACGACTAAGGGGGATATGATAGACTGGTGTGGAGAAAGTAAATAAGGAAGTGTTATTTACTCCTTCTCGTAGCACAAGAACTAGGGGTCACCACACGAAATTAACAGGCAGCAGGTTTAAAACAAACAAAAGGAAGTATTTCTTCACACAACGCACAGTCAACCTATGGAACTCCTTGCTAGAAGATGCTGTGAAGGCCAAGACTATAACAGGTTCATAAAGTACTAGATAAGTTCATGGAGGATAGGTCCATCCATGGCTATTAGCCAGGATGGGCAGAGATGGTGTCCCTAGCCTCTGTGTTTGCCAGAAGCTGGGAATGAGCGACGGGATGGATCACTTGGTGATTCCCTGTTCTGTTCATTCCCTCTGGGGCACCTGGCATTGGCCACTGTCAGAAGATGGGATACTGGCTAATGGACCATTGGTCTGACCCAGTGTGGCCATTCTTAAGCACATCTTTTAACTTTTAAAACAGCAGCCAGTACTGTACAGAACTAGTATGGGGGTAGATGGGGCTCGGGGTAGAGACTGAAGTGCACTTTCAGAGCTATGGGAAGGCCAGAATAGAGCATGGTAGGTGCAGGTGCTGCAAGTCAGGCTTGAGGTGTATTGGTAGCATAGACTGGGGGCCCTGGACTCGCAGACCAGGCTGGAAGTGCATTGACAAATGGGAGACATGCAGCACCAACCTGCATCACGTCTGGCTCCACATAGTCCTTTCAGCCCTTCACTGCTGTGAGTGCGAAAATCCACCAAAAACTAGATTGAGAAGATGCTGCTTCTGGTAGTGAAATATACGACATGGAATGTGCCTGTATAGCATGGACTTCAGCCGGCCCAGGAATGAAGCTGAGCTGCCTGACTGCTGGTTCCTTGGTGTTCTTTAGAAAGAACGAAAATGTCTCGTTCACCCTTTCTTTGAAAGGTGGAGAGCAGCAAGCTTTTAACCAGGGCAGGTTTCCCGGAACTCCTAGGGAGATAATACTATGTAGTCAAACATTTTGCCAGTCAATGAGCAAATGGCATTGACTGTAAGCAAGTTAGCGATAATGATAATTGATTTTAATTCTTCTTCTTCCTTCTTTCTTTTCTTAGAGAGTCCAGTGTGAGCACCACAGGGGAAACTTGGCTGAATAAAAGGTACAAAGACACTTTCCTTTTCTGAATAGACATTGAGAGATAAGAATGTGTTTTGTATCTCAGGCTACGTCTGGGGTCCCCATTTGCTCCTCTGTGCGGCATCTGCCAGTGCACTCTGATCGCCAGGCCAGCTGTGTCGGGCTGATACCAGCTGCTGTCTCTGTCTCACTGGCACAATCCACCCTGTTGCTCCACAGGTTATGGGTTAAGCAGCTGGATCACACATGTGGACTGGGGATCTGCCAGCTGGGGAAAGCGAGGTGAATGGCTTGCTCAGTTCCCTTCTGTCTGTCACTGCTGCTGGATGTAGACAAGTAGCTTTTCATGGCTCCAACCAGTGGCAGGAGGCCGAGACTTTCTGGAATGGTGCATGCCAGTGCAGGGAGCTAACTGGGGGATGGGTCTCTGGAGAGGAGGCTTGGCAGCTGGCATGGGTTAGGGATGTTGTGCCCATGAGTTGCTTTGTGCGTGCTGGCATTGCTGACTCTTTGTGCTATATACAGCTATCGAGAATGAGCTGTGCAGGGATTTGTTTAGAGCGCTGGGGAAGTGGGGATATCATATATCTTCATCAAGCTCAGCGCTGGGGCAACTTCCGCTTTTCAGGGAGGCCCCTGCTTTGTGTTCCCAGTGGTATGTAACCTATCACTTAAATAGGCTTCTGTACTAGGTGAGGGCGGATAGCTAATGTGATGCTAATTTTTAAAAAAGGCTCCAGAGGCGATCCTGGCAATTACAGGCCAGTAAGCTAACTTCAGTACCAGGCAAATTGGTTGAAACTATAGTAAAGAATAGAATTATCAGACACCTAGATGAACATGATTTGGGTTCAACATGAAGAGTCAACGTGGCTTTTGTACAGGGTAATTATGCCTCACCAATCTATTAGAATTCTTTGAGTGGGTCAACAAGCATGTGGACAAGGGGGATCCAGTGAATATAATGTACTTGGAATTTCAGAAAGCCTTTGACAAGGTCCCTCAGCAAAGGCTCTTAAGCAAAGTAGGCAGTCATGGGATAAGAGGGAAGGTCCTCTCATGGATCAGTAACTGGTTACAAGGCAGGAAACAAAAGGTAGGAATAAATGGTCAGTTTTCAGAATGGAGAGAAGTAGCTAGTGGTATCCCCAAGGATCTGTACTGGGACCAGTGCTGTTCAACGTATTCATACATGATCTGGAAAAAGGGGTAAACAGTGAGGTGGCAAAGTCTGCAGATGATACAAAACTATTCAAGATAGTTAAGTCCAAAGCAGACTCACTGCAAGAGTTACAAAGGGATCTCACTAAACTGGGTGACTGGGCAACAAACTGGCAGCTGAAATTCAATGTTGATAAATGCAAAGCAATGAATATTGGCAAACGTAATTCCAACTATAGATACAAAATGAGGAGGATCTAAATTAGCTGTTACCACTCAAGAAAGAGATCTTGGAGTCACCGTGAATAGTTCTCTGGAAACATCCACTCAATGAGCAGCAGCAGTCAAAGAAGCGAATAGAATCTTGGGAATCATTAAGAAAGGGATAGATAAGACAGAAAATATCACATTGCCTCTATATAAATCCATGGTACATCCACATCTTGAAAACCGCGTGCCGATGTGATCGCCCCATCTCAAAAAAGATCTATTGGAATTGGAAAAGGTACAGAGAAGGGCAACAAAAATGATCAGGGGTCTGGAACAGCTTCCATAGAAGGAGAGATTTAAAAAACGGAGACTTGTTCAGTTTGGAAAAGAGGCGACTAAGGGGGGGATACAATAGAGATCTATAAAATCATGACTGGTGTGGAGAAAGTGAATAAGGAAGTGTTATTTACCCCTTCACATAACACAAGAACCAGGGGTCACCAGATTAAATTAATATAGGTAGCAGGTTTAAAACAACCATAAGAAAGTACTTCTTCATACAACACACAGTCAGCCTATGGAACTTGTTGCCAGGGGGTGCTTTGAAGGCCAAAGGTATAACCGGGTTCAAAAAAAGAAACAAGAGTGAGGCAAAGAGAGCGGACGTTGGCTCCAGTCACAGGCACGATTTCTAATAAAGGCAGGGCTGGAAGAAGGGCTTAGCAGTGCTGACAGGCAGGGTCAAGGCACCAGCTCATTAACATCCAAACTGGCAGCCCCAAAGAGTTCATGCCCCTTATATACTCCCAAGCAGGCAGAGCATCCAGACCTCCCCACACGTCGGCCTCTCCAGCCCATTCTTTGCTCAGACACACTCAGTGAGAGTTTTGTGAAGTAGACGCCTGCCCCATGGGAAGAATGTTCTCACCACAAGTGGTGTCACATGCATCACAGGCGAACACTGTTTGGCCGTCCTGGCCTGGGGCAGGTCTGAGCCAGTGACCTGGCTCCCACTCCCATTCCCAGCCCCCTGAGCAATCAGTCCCCACGCTGCTCTGCAAGGATAGTTCCCAAATCTGCTCAGAGCCTGATGCGATAAGGAGCTCCAGCATAGTCACTCGGGGAATGGCTTCAATGGCTGGACCTTTTGCAGAAGTGCATTTCTAAAAGAGCTCCCATTTGAAAGCCAACTTTCAGGTCTTGTAGGCTGGTGGCTAAAACCCACCAACCATGTGCGTGATTGTCCCGCCTCCTCCGATTTCCCGTACTGGATGGATTCTTAGCCCAATTCAGCTGTGTCTATAACACTCATCTACGCTGCTATAGTGCCCTTTGTACCAAGGGACCCTAAACTGTGCAAGCAGTATACTCAGCAGTCTCTCCCCTCATCCCTCAAATGTAGCCATCTCTGGGGTGGAATGTACCAGCCATTTCTGCAACAACAATATCTCAAAACAACAAATGCAGCAGAGGGAATTGAGGGAAGGCAGGATGTTTGCTTGGGACTTTAGAGTCCATGACGCTAGCAAAAATTGCCAGGAGATTTGTGGGGCAGATTTTTAAAGAGTCGCAAAAAAAAAAGCTTTAAAAAAATGGAGTTGTGCCCACAAATCAGGTATTTAGATGCTTAGATGAAGGCTAGGACTATAACAGGATTTAAAAAAGAACTAGATAAATTCATGGAGGTTAAGTCCATTAATGGCTATTAGCCAGGATGGGTAAGGAAGGGTGACCCTAGCCTCTGTTTGTCAGAGGGTGGAGATGGATGGCAGGAGAGAGATCACTTGATCATTACCTGTTAGGTTCACTCCCTCTGGGGCACCTGGCATTGGCTACTGTCGGCAGACAGGATACAGGGCTGGATGGACCTTTGGTCTGACCCAGTATGGCCATTCTTATGTTCTTACTCAGATATTTGCATATGCATATACCCAATTCCTGTCTGTCTATACAGGCTAGTCCCACAAAGATAGGCATGCATTGTGGCATTCACCAGTGGGTCTCCTTTGTAGAATGTGTGGCTCTTAGTAAGTGCTGGTCTGGTCTCTGTCTCAGCCAGCAATTCTATCTTTTGCTGCTCAGTGTCCCTCCGGGGCTGTTCTGGGATACAGGTCCAGGACTGGCTCCCATGTGACGAGCACTACCTATTAAATTACCAAGGCCTCATCCCCAGGAGGTCTTGCATCCAAGCACAGGTCTAGCCCATACCTGCTGAGATGTGCTAGGTTCCCAGCACAAGGCATCTGGCCTGTTTCTTCCTGTAGAGAAGTCAGGATGCTGGGTTGGGGAGATTGCCATCGATTCCACGGCTCCGTAATGCCCTGCCTTGAACAGAGGGAGCAGCAGGAGAGCCCGGGCCAGGCAAGGCACAAACCGAGTTGGGAACAGCAAGGTAAACACTGTCAAACAGGAACTAACAGTGGTTTTGTGGTCAAGTTTATTATGGTGATTTGTGTCAGAGGGTCCCAAAGTGATGTAGAGTCATACCCAGGGATCCCTTCTAATGCTCACTGAGAGCCAGCTACCTCCCTGTTCAACATCACACAGCTTAGCCGGGAAGGGAGGAAGGGGAATCCCTGCTGGTAATGCTGGCCATGGAATAGCTAGGAGAAGAAAAACACACACAGCCAAACAGTGACCTGCCTGTATCCTAGCCTCTTCTCCCCAGCAGGACAGCACAAAATCTCCCTCTCCCGCACGGGTTTCCCTTTCTGACCTGGGGAGTCTTGTTAAGGGGAGAGAGGTTTATTTCTAGGCTGTCCTATAGCCCTTCTCACAGACACTGAGGGCTTTAGCCTTGTGTCCCTGTGGCAGGGAAGGGTTACTGGCCCCCTCTTACAGATGTGGAGGGAACTCACCCTGGGGCAGAGCTGGACGTTGCACCCAGTTTCCCCTTGACCCACCCCAGGTCTTCACCACCAGGCCCTCCTCAATTTCTGGGGGGGAGGGGAGGGAGCAGCAGTTGGGACTCGCTCCCCGAGGCGAGGGGTGGGGCTGTGCTTGCAGGGTTCTGGGGGGAAGCGGGGGAGGCCTTGGACACCAAGGTAGGAATGAGTGAAAGCCTGGGTTCTCTTCCCCTGCCTGCCGTGGTGATCACCCTCTCCTGGTGCTGAATTATTAAGCGTGTTGTTTTCTTTTATTGCTGTGCTGGAGGAGAACTGCCTCACACCAGCTCTGCTTTGAATGTGATTATGTGCTGGGGGGGATGTCAGCGCCAGCCGGGCCCCACAGAACTATCTTCCAGCCCTCGCACGCCTTCGCCTTCCCTTGCTCTTATTTATTTGCTTGCTCCTGTGTGTGGCTCAGCGCGCACGGTCCCCTCTCTCTGCAGCACAGTGGGTCCCTCGGAGGAGGGGAGATTTAGTGTCTGACAGAGCTGCTGCACCCGTCGCCTCAGCTGGAGACTGCTCAGGGCCTGCTCCGTGCAGGGACTGTTTATCTTGCCCTGAGGATTCTGCTTCTTTCCTCTGCGGGACGGCACGTGAGCCATAGCAGGGATTTGTCCCCAAAGCCAGCCTCCTCCGGAGAAACAGGGAACTTGCAGGGCAGCAGCAGGGCTCAGGCAGGCATGTGGTAACTCCCCAGAGCCTCTCATTGGAGCAGCAGGGCATTCCTGGGATCCAGGCCCCAGCTCTGGCTTGGAGGGGGACTTGCAGGCATGGTCGGCGGGCAGAGCAGCACGCAGGAGCTTTAGAAGCACAGCATGGGATGGTTATTTTCTTGTAATAGCCCCTTGGCAGCAGAGCTAGAATGTCGTGATTCTGCCCTTCCCTGGCCTATCCTACAAGAGCCCCATGCAATATGAAAAGCTAACACACAGGGACCTTGTCAAGTCCCCGATGTAGCTGGAGGCTCCCAGTCGTCCTGTCCCTCAGCCCGTTAGAATATCCCTAGAGCCATCCCAAAGGAGAACTGATGTGCTTCCAGCTGATCCATTTGTTTGCACCCCTCTGGCCAGAGCCAGCCCATCCCTTTGCCACTGCACTGCCCCCAGCCTAACCAGTGCCTGTCCCTCACAAGTCATTGGTGGGGCCAAGCTGCTGAGCTGTAGCCATTGCCTGGACTTAGAACTGGCCAAACAGCAGGGCTGGGCTACCCACAGCACATGCCCGGGGCAGGTGAATGAGCGAGCGGGCGCAGTGACGGAGTCCGAGCGGCAGGGCTGGGCT
>NW_020664543.1:1309497-1342898 GCF_002925995.2 Terrapene triunguis | reverse complement strand
CACAGCACCGGCCCGGGGCAGGTGAATGAGCGAGCAGGCGCAGTGACAGAGTCCGAGCGGCAGGGATAACCTGGGCTGCCCACAGCACAGGCCCGGGGCAGGTGCATGCTTTGCATGGGTTCCCAGCTCTGCCTTGGACTCTGTAGCCGTGGGCAGCCCTTTGAACTCAGCCCGTCGGTTTGCCCAGGGGCGTTATTGCTGTTTAAGATCACAGAGTAAAGCATTGTTCAAGGGTTGCCCCTTCCCTTCCTTAGGCTCACTAATCTCAGGTGCCCCCAGCCTCCGGGATCAGGCTCTACCAAGGCTGCTCCTGCTTTTCCTTCCTGCCTCCTGCCCCACGTCTGTCTGGTCTAGTTAGGTTGTAAGCGCTTCGGAACAAGGACTCGCTCACTGTCTGCAGCGCCCAGCACAAGGGGGCCTCGAGGTGCTACCGTAAGCCAGACAATAATAATCATTCCAAGAACTTTTACTCCCTAAACAGCCTCGGAGGAAGGGGTTTGTGCAGAAGTGACTGAGGCCGTAGCCGTGAGAATGGGAGGGCAGGGTGCTCCTGCAGTGACCTCTCTCCCTTGGCCAGGGGTGGGGCAGCCACTAGTCCATCCTGGCCCATGAGAAGCCAGGAGCTGGGCCTAGCTCAGGCTGTCAGCCAGGGATGCTGGCTGAGCCTGACCCAGGAACAGGAGAGGAAAAGGAAAGGAAAAATCACTCCTGCCAGGGAGCAAGCGCAGTCAGAGTTGGCTGGCACCTCGCAGGTTAATTGTGAGAGCAGCCGATTCCCTTATTGACAGGGTAGCTTGAAAAATGCTGAGGCAGGACATCCGTTACACAGAGTGTCAGAGCAGGAGCCCACACTCCCAGCTCTGCCATGCACGCGCTCGCTCTCCCCGCCACACGTTCCCCTCCCTTCCCCGGCAGCCCATCCAGCCCCCCACAACAAACCTGGCAACTTGGCCCCCAGTCCTTCAGCCTGGCTCCTCGCCTCTGATTGGCCTCGCGCTCCCAGCCTGAGTCCAGCAGCCCCTGCACTCCCAGCCAGCTGTACTCTACCTCCGCAGGAGGAACAGGTCCAGCCTCGCTCGCTTTTTCTCTCTTCCTTTTTCTCCTAAGGACACCCAAGAGGATTTATTTTTGGTCCCTCCCCCTGTTTTTAATATCGAATCAGCTCCCCTCACCCCCACCCTTCCTCGCTCTGTGACTCGTGCTTGGGATCTGGGGGCTCGCTCCTTTTCCCTGCCCAAGTTGGAATCCTTTCTCCGACCCTCGCACCACGAGCAGCTGAGCACCAGCACGATGGACACTGATGGCCAGCTCTGACGTGCATGGCGGCCTGTGGCAAGTGACCGCGCTGTGCCGGCGAGGGACCCGAGCCGATAGGGCACTGCTGCCAAGCCACCTACCAGCACAAAGCCCGGAGAAATCCCGGGGACAGAGACTGCGAGGGAGCACAGTGCGGGGCGCCTCAGCCAGCTGCACGGGGAGCGGAAGGGGAACCCCACACCCTCTCATTGCGCTGCTAGGCCAGCTCACCCGATTGCTCCTCTCTGGTGCTGCGCATCCCCGCTGCCGACATGATGATGTATTTCTGGGTAGGTACCAAACACAGGATTTTCCCCTTTCTTGGCTGGGGGCTGGGGGCTGGTTTGTTTTACAGTGTGCTTGCTTCCAGCTTCTGGAGCTCTGCTGCCTGCCAGGGAGACGCTTTCTTCTTCCAGCAGAGATCTCTCTGCTTCCTGGCTTCCATACAGCCAGAGGGGATCAGGTGTTTGCCTGCTGGAGACAGGCCCCCAGGAGCAAGGAGATGGGCGCTGTCTTCCCCCTCCCAGAAAGGGCAACTTGAGCAGGGCAGGGCAGGGCTTCCTGGATTGAATTCAACTAGCGAAAGGCATGGTGACCCCTCCCTACTCCCTGCTAGGAAAGCTTTCTGGACAAACCCTGACCCAAAGTTCTGCCTCTTCCTGCATCTGCCCCCTCTGAGCCCCAGGCTCACTGGGAGCTTTCTGTAGCACAGCCCTGGGGGCTCTTAGACTCAGAGCTGTTCTCTAGAGAGCTCTCTGCAGATCACCAGGTGACAGGCCAGGGGAGCAGGAGGTCCTGCTCAGAGGCATATTCCCTCCACTAGGAAATCTTTCGGCACCTGATCCACCCAATCTCCCCTCACATCACTCTCTGGAAGAGGAGTGGAGGACAGTTAGCAGAAGCAGCAAATCTTTGGCTGCTCAAGAGAAGTTGCTTTGTTGTTTGGTTTGCTTTGCTCAGAAGAGGCTTGTGCTGTACGTGAAATGCCAGAAGCACTTACCCAGGGGTGGAACCCTAGAGAACGTGGCCCAGGGTGGGAGTGTCGTGGAGAAAGGGGCATCTGTTACTGCTCGTTTGGCCTGGCGCTGGGAAATTCCTCCTTCGTCTCTGTACCCAGCACATCTGAGTTTCCCATGCTCCTTTCAAACAGCTCAGCTTGACTGGCAGCAAGTCCTGCTGGAAATAAGGAAAGAGGCCTCTCAGTTATGAGTCCGTGGTATTCAGGCAGCAGCCCAGCGAGCAGCTGCAGGGACGTGGACAAGGCCTTGTCCTCAATGCCTTGGACAAGAGACTTTAAATGTAGCTTGTCCAATAGAGCACAAAGGAGGGGCATGTGAACAGTGGGAGCAGGTATTGAAAGGGCATGTGAACTGACCTGTAAGCACCGTCACTGGGAGCTTCAAGGCCAGACAGCCAGAGGTTAAAGCCAGGGCAGTCTAGCCAGATTCAGGAGAGAATGAAGTGACAAGATGAAGAAGCAAATGGGCTTGAGACAAGAGCAGCAGACAGCATTCTTGTGGTCTGCCAGGACCACCCTTCTCCAGGAGTGCCATGCACTTACCTGGGGGTGTGGGGTCTCTGGGAGCTCGGTAGGGTGTCACCTGGCTTTTTACACTGGCTTCTCCCTCTTTCAGGGCAGGTCTACACTACGGCCTAAGTTAATCTAACTTACATCACTCAGGGGTGTGAAAAAGCTGCCCCCCGAGCAACGCACGTTTTGCACTGTCCACAATGGTGCTATGTTGGCAGGAGACACTCTCCTGCTGACACAGCTTCCGCTTCTCACCAAGGTGGAGCAATTATGCTGACAGGAGAGCACTCTCCCGTCGACATAGCGCGTCTTCACCAGACGTGCTACAGCAGCGATGCAGCTGCGCCAGTGTAGCGCTGTAGTGTAGACTTGCCCTGAGTCTGCCTCTCAGATTTCCCATGAGATAGGGCTGTCAGGTGGCGGAGGGCAGGGGGTTCTTGGCTCTCTGGGCGTAACTTCCTGCTTATTTCACATGGTATAATTGGCTGTGGTTAGTGCTTCCTTCCCACCCCCACTCCCCACCTTATTATCTGTAGAAGCGCCAGCATCCCAGCCCGAGGGCTCTGCAAAGGGTATTTAGCTCAGCCAGGGTCCCAGTTCACTGCTCTGCATAGTGGTGGCATTGGGAACAGGCTCACTGGCCATGCTCTGGGTGCTGTCACCCTTTGTGCCAATCCTGATCTCTCTGGGCTGCAGTGAGCCAGGGCACCTGTTCTCCAGGATGATTTAAGCCATTTTAAGTAGTAGGGGGCAGATTCTTTTGATCTCACCCCTGTGAATGAGGGGTCTGCACATCAAGCTGAGGGCGAGTCCCAGCTCGAGGAGACGTATTCACACGAGCTCGACGAAAACAGGAGGTGCAGTGGCGCAAGGAGCAGGACAGCCAGCCACCCTGAGGCCTAGGCTCTTTGACAGCTACGGACTCAGGGCGGCTGCCTCTTCCATACTTGTGCTGCCATGGCTGCATCCTGGCTTTGGCCCACCAGTTCCATTAGAGCTAGCACAGAGATGTCTCCTGGAGCTGGGCTCACCCCAGCTCAAAGTCAGGCATGCCCTCGTGGGCTGACACTCCATGCAGACGCTCATGTTACTGGGCTCAGGTGCTGTTTAGGGAGAGAGTGTAAGGAAAATGCGAAGACATTGAAAGAACATAACAGAGAGGAGAAAAGAAAACAACGGCAGCGAGAGACTGTGACACATGGCACAGCAAGGGGGAGATGGGATAATAGATACAAATGGTCTCCGTGACTGTGCAGGGCAAGCACCTGCGTAACTGAGCAGAACCTGCCCCAGAGAATGCTACTCTAGAAGCCCTCTCTTAGCAGTCTCACCAGTTATTGCCCTGCCTCTGAGTCTGTCTTCCTGGGGAAGCTTAGAGAGGCGGTTATGGCAAAGGTAACTGGTACCATCTGGACTCCTCGGAAGTCCTTGTCTCTTTCAGTTTGGGTCTGGTGCAGTGACTGTGCTGCTCTTGTTGGTTGATGTTCTGCTGCTAATCCTGGGCCATGGCCTGGTGTCCAAGCAGCCTCCAAGACTGTTGAGCAGCCTCCAAGGTTTGTTAATCCCCTGCAGTCCTGTTGGAACGATTCTGTTTGTTTGTCTGGGAGGGAGCAGAAGGGAAGGTTTGACGCAACTGCTCATCTGCACAGTTCTGTTTTGCCAACCCTCCTGTTGAACATGTATGTGAGGTCACTGGGGAAATTGCCAAGTGTTGTCATCCATCCGTGAAAGATACCCAGCTCTCTGTCTCAGCAGAGCTGTGTGGAGGGGCATCTTTGTCGGTTTTGTGCCAAGCCACAGTAGGTGCCTGGCTAAGATCAAGCTGTCTGATGCCAGGCTGAATAACATGGGGGTGATGCTAGTGGACTGGGTGGTTCCTGCCCCTGTTTTTGATGGCACTTACTCATCCTTTGTCTAAGCGGTTTGCAGCTGGGGAAGCCTCTGGAATCCTGGCTGTGCCTGGAATCACAAGTGGCATCAGTGGCCAGGAATGCCGTTTTCACCTGCTCCTAGCCAGAGGTTTGTGACCATTTCTTTTTGATCTGGGTCTCACCACGTAATCCAGATTGGCTGAATGCAGTCCCCGTGATCTCCTCCAGGGTGGCTTGCTTAGATCTTCCAGCTGCCCTCCATACTATTGGCTGTGCGTTGTTGTGGTGGGGCTGTCGCAGGGGTTGCTCATGAGTGGCTCCATTCCTTTCTTTCTAAGAGAGCCCAGAGCACTCAGCCCTGCTCATTGGCCCCAAAAATCTTACAGGCGGCTCCACAGAGCCCTGTTCTCCAGCTCAAAGTATGTATGGGGCTACTCGGTTAATTAAGTATGGGCTGCAGTGTCTTCATATGTGGAGGAAACCCAGCTCACTGCATGTCTCCACCTCTCCTGAGCTGGTTGGGGCAATGGCACGACTTACCTGGTGTCTAACAGGTTGAGGTCTGGCTGAGGGCTAGCTGGGTTCAATCCAGACAAGACTGAGATGCTGCAGGGAAGGTTCTGTCAGCGCTGGAGGCAGGTGAATGTCTGCCATTTGCTGCATGGGATGCAGCCCAAGGCCTGCTCCTGGATGCTGAGGTAGCAGCAATGGCCAATGCAGCTTTTTCTCATCTGCACTCAGTAAGGAGATTACAACCTTTTCATGAAGAGGTGGCATTACAGTAATGCTGTGTGCTGAGTTACAGCCATTGTAGAAAGGTGCAGTGTGCCAGATCTCGTCTCCAGCAGGGTTTCCCAACATCTCCCATCTCTGCCCCATAATCTGCACTGGCTACCACCCCAGTCCAGGGGAAGTTGAAGGGTTGGCTTGAGGAACAACAGCAGTGAAGGGCAGCAGCAGCAGCACGGGGTCCACTGGAATACATACCCAGAATCACGGGTGGGTGGCGCTAGCCATGGCTTCACTGCGTTTGTTACCGGAGCTAGCTCTGAGCTCTTGTACCACTGTATGTCCAGGCATGCTGCAGTCACACCTCCTGATTGCAAGGTAGACATCCCCTTAGAAAGTGCCTCTTTCCTTACATGTTTCTGTCATATGTGAGACTCCTGAGCTATCAGGCACTGGTTTAAGTGACCGGGGGGTTCCCAGTGTGGGGTCCCCTGGCCTGGTTAGTGTTTTGGGGAGCGACTCTGATAAAAGAGGTGTAGGATCATGTTGATGGGCTGTCGTTCCTGTGCCCAGGCAATAGAGCTCATTTTTATATGTCTGAAAGTAAATACATAAAACCACAGAATGCCCTTTCCTGATAGCCAAAGTGCTGAGCGGTACTCAGGCTTCTGCCAGGCTGTGCTGGGGTGTAAATCGAATTACCCATTAGTGTAACAGTGCCACAGACACAGTCTTGACCTAAACCAGTCCGGCCAGTGTTTGCAAAATACAGCCGCTAAACCTGCCCTTGTCCAGAGGCCAGGCAGCTCTGGGGCTCTCCCCACTGCCTTGCTCTAGTGCTCTGGGGCTCTCCTGAGTGGCTAGTGAAGGGGGTGCCCATCTCTGCTCTGGACTCTGGCCCAGGGTAAGCGTTCAGCAGACATTTGTGGTGTTTTCCAGCGACTTTTTTGCTTTCACAGCCCCAGAAAGAAACGAGACCCACAGCCCCTCAATGGGGCAGGCCAGCAGGGGCTCACTCTATTTGGAAGCAGTCTGTAGATTGGGGTTCCCCACTCCCAGCCTGCTGCAGGCTTCCAGAATTATGGAGAGGGCACTAGGGCAGCTGAAGGGAGGAGGTGGAGGAAAGGCGCTCGGGAGGGAGGAGGCTAGTGTGAATTTAGGCTTTCTCAGGGAAGCAGCTTTTGGTCTGAAGGTGCTTTGCTTTCTGAAGTCTTTGTGCAGCCCCTTTCGGAGGGCCCAGGAGCCCCTTTCTGTCAGGGTTTAAATTCTGCACAGGACTCGGGGGGTTCCCAGCACTCAGCTCGTGTCTCTGCTCCAAACGCCTGACTGACACCCGGTCAAGGCCAGGAGGCCACAGCTGGGATGGGAGGTTCCTGAGTGCGGCTGTCCGAGGAGGGGCATAGTGCATTTGGAGAATGTGTTTCTGAAGGGGAAGCTGTGGGCTAGCTGGGTTGGGGTAAAGGGGCCTTGATTTAGGATGAGATTTGGTGCAGCTAGGGGAGCAAACCACATGGATACAGGGCAGGACTGCAGTGGGTGTCTGTGCAGCAACTCCATAGGCCCCAGGTAGAGTTTTGCAGAGCCCTGTGTGCAGCCCCAGGGCTGTGGAGTGGGGCTCAGGGAGTAGCGCTTTGGCTCTCCTGACTCCTAACCCCCAACTCTAACCAGGAAACAGTTCTTTCTCCCTGCTCAGGGATCTCTGTCCTCCCAGTAACACCTAGCACAGCACAGGCAGCTGTCTGCTGGCTCTACCAGAGAGTCTGGGGAGAGATGGGCCTCGGCTCCTAGGAGGAGGATTGGTCTCCCCAGGCTGTGCAGAAGGACTCTCAGCTCCCAAGGGCAATGAGGTAATAGCTTGAGTGTCGTGCCCACGGCAGGAGTTTCTCAGTCTCCACAGCGTAGGGGTTTGGTTTCCTCCTGCGGCTGGCGTTGTGGTCACTGTTGGCAGCGCTGCAGGGAAATTCTGCAGTGGCAGCTACCAGCGGGCAGCTCAGTAATTGACACCACAACAGGCTGGGATGCCAAAGCAAAACGCCTTCAAATTAGCAGTGATTGCAGGAGAAATAAAGAGCGTGGGGGGCGAATGAAAGGAGGGTTTCTATAAATATTATGATTTTTAAAGTTTGCCCTGGAGTCCTAGAAGCTCTTTAAACGCTAATATCCTGTCTGTGCATTTAAAAAGCCTTATAATGAGGATTTAGTGTCGCCTTTTGGAGCACCTCCTGCCTCGTGTTTCCATGCGCTCACATGCCACCTGTCTTCTGTCCTGATTGGCTTTCCTGCCTGGGCTAAGCCATGTGACTGGCATCATCTCACACACATAGGGATGTGCCAGCCCCCTTTTCACTCTCCTGCTGGCTCAGCAGCCCTTTCCCCCCAGCCTGGCTTTTGGGTGATAACTGAGTCTCATGCGAAAACACTCAGGCCTAAAATTTCCAAAATTGCACCTGATTTTGGGAACTTTCTTTTCTTGGAGCCCAAGTTGAGACCCCAGAGGCCTGTTTTTCAGAGAGGCTGAGCACTCACAGCACTCCAGCAGGGCAGAGTTGTGGAGACGCAGCATTTCTGAAAATTGGCTGTTAGGGCGAACTTCTCCCTTACCCTGTCCCTCGTGTCGTCATTCACCCAGTGCAAAGTGTGTGGAGTGGATGGAAAATGCCACCATTCTGGTTCAGTGGTGTTTTACCTCCCTGGGGCTGATGTCAATGAAGTTCACAGGGTGCATGGCCATAGAGGAAGGCCCATGGCGTCTTGCCCAGAACCAGGGGAATTATCTGCCTTAAAGTCTGAAAAAGAATCAGTCCAGAAACTCCCCAGAAAAGCTCGAGTCAGGTGTTTATTGCCAGGAACTTTTGTCATGTGCTTTTGTTTGTGTCGCCACTTTCATACAAACTCCCCAATCCTCAGCGCAGAGAGAGCAGCGATGCCTTCAGCTGAGCTTTGGGCTGGTGATGAAAAGCTGCCGGGGTGAGAGGGACAGGGAGCTGCAGACAAGAAAGCTCTGGTGCTGGGTATAGGGAGATTGTGAGGAGATGCAGAGAGGGGGCCACCGCTAGACAAGTGACAAGGGGAGGGAAGAGGCATAGAGTGCAGTAGGGACAGCTCCACCTCCCCTGGGAGCCCATCTCCGGGTCAGAGAGAGTGCAGACTCCATGGCCCGTGCACTCTGCTCAGACTGCCAGTTGTGACGGTGGGTTTGCAAGGTGGGCACCAAGTGACTCTCGAGGTTTGGCCGCTGCCCAGCAGGGATGGGTTTGAACAGACAGCCAAGGAGTGACACATTCCATAGTCCAGTCCCAACCCCCTGAGCCCTCTGTTCTGCCATTTGCTGTCTGACCTCTTCACCGAACGCCCCCCATCAGCAGAGAACTTGCAGAAGGATCCTAGAGTTTACTAGAGCTAGTTACCAGATTGTCGCTCTGCGGAAGGTTTCCTGTAGTGCTGATCCCCAGATGGAATCTGCCTGTGGGAGAGCCAGTGCTGCGTGGGAGGAGAAGTGAGCACAGTGCAGCAGCTTTTTCAAGGGAGAAGACATGCCTGGGTGATGCTGGTGTCAAGTCCACCCCTTTACTAAGCTTCACAAGCTCCAGAGCCCCTTCCCGTCTTCTCCCATGGGCTGGTTGTCAGGCGTAATACTGAAACCAAGGGCTGGTGTTGCTGAGGCACTTTGGATTTCCTTAAGCTGCCCAGGAAGGGCCTGCTGATGCCTCTGGCAGATGGGAAGGCACTGTGCACTGCTGAGTTGCTTCATTATCTGCATGCTTAGCTCCGTGGCGAAGGGCTGGTGGGGGAAGGAGAGAGTGATCTGCCCCAGTGACCAGCACATTCACACACCCTGTTGGGCCATCAGAAAGATGCTCTGAACTTTCTCACCATCACTTCTGTGGCTTCTGCATTGACATTTCATTGGCGGTGTCTTGGCTTTTCCCAGTAGGAAATACTGCAGAGCAGTGGCTCTCAACCTTTCAGACGACTGTACCCCTTTCAGGAGGCTGAGTTGTCTTGCCTACCCCCAAGTTACACCTCACTTAAAAACTACTTGCTTACAAAATCAGACATCAAAATACAAAAGTGTCACAGCGCACTATTACTGACAAATTGCTGACTTTCTCATTTTTACCATATAGTTATAAAATAAATCAATTGGAACATAAATATTGTACTTACATTTCAGTGTATTAGTATATCGAGCAGTATAAACAAGTCATTGTCCGTATGAAATTTTAGTTGGTACTGACTTTGCTAGTGCTTTTTATGTAGCCTGTTGTAAAACTAGGCAAATCTCTGGATGAGTTGATGTACCCTCGGAAGACCTGTGCGTATCCCCAAGGGTATTTGTACTCCTGGTTGAGAACAACTGCTGCAGAGTCTGAGATTGGAGCCCAGGCAGAGGGGAATCAGAGAGGGAGGTGTCAGAGCCCTGGCTTGGGGAACTGCTCCTTGTGACACTGCAGCTGTTCACCTGTGGAAGGCTCTGCCCTGTGCTGCTCCCCTGGCGCTGGGAGACGGAGTCATTCCCGAGCATCGGTTCTGTCCTGGTTCCGCTGCCTGTGTGTTCAATCTCAGTAAATCCACGGTGTCGAATTGTCATTTCCTATAAATATTGTGTTGAATGAAGGGGCTTCAGGAAGGATTGTATTGATTGAAGGAGAAAAGCCAGGGATTCTCGCTGGCACCAGGGCAGGGCCATGCCTGCTCTACTTAATTAAAAGTGTAAATTGTGTGAGATCCTGAGTACCCAGCACCCACTCTGCAGAGGCCAGGAGCCCAGGGCTAGGGCCAAGAGAGTCTCATTGCCTCCTGTTTTTGGCCCATGTGATTCACATGCAGCATCTCTTCGTCACTAGCTCCTGGCTCTTGGGGCCTCAGTGGGGGCGACTGGGGATTCTCATTCTGTGGTGAGAATGTGGCATATATTCCTAGCAGCAATTGGTGGGATGAAGGTGATGAATTTTCAGTAGGTCCTGGCCTGTTACAGGGCATGTAGGTTATTTGACACATGCCCACCCCCCCTTCCCCTGCAGAATAATTGGCTCTGAAGAGACTTGGTTGCTCTGCTGTCTCCTGAGCCCGCAGCAGCATGAGTTGGGGGCTGGCTTCCCTCTCATGGCCCAGGTTCCTTCCTAACTATTGGACACTCCACGCAGGAGAAGCCCCAAATCCCTTCCCCCGTGACACGCTGCATTTGGGAGAGTCACTTCCTTATTACAAAGTGACTACATTGCTGGGTCTGGATACGGAGTCTGCACCTCTCGTATCTTGGCGGCTGCTAGCTTCTCTCCAGCCCAGCTCAGCAGTTGGGTTTCCAGCCCATATCCTACCAGAGATGGCCCCAACTTGGTCGTCAGGGCAGTCAGGCAGGGGCCAAAAGGGCTGTGGAGACAGAATTCCCCCCGCAGCCAGGGCTAGCACAAAGGGCTGAAACCCCCAGCAGGGCTCTCTGGCTGGAGGAGCAGGTGTTGGTGGAAGAGAGCCATTCTCTGGGATGGGAGGCTTGCTGTGAAGGGGGGCAGGGGCTGGTGGTTTTGTGGCTGTTGATGCGTTAGAAGGAGAGAGCAGTTATCTATCTGCATATTAGCGGCTTGTGTTGGCAGGTGGGTATCTTGGATTCCACGAGGCTCCTGTTTCTGATCTCTGCCTTTGCCTTTGGCTGTTTGGGATCATTGGTTCCCATGCTGGAAGAGCAGCTTGCTATATCATGACTGAAAACGTAATTATCCCAAGGCAAGAGGGTGAAAGCAGGTGGCTGTTTCCGGCGGGGTGGGGGGTGGTTTGCTGCTGGGCACGGCTGTTTTGGGTGATGAGGATCTGGCAGAGAGTGCAGATCCTGTTGCAGTGGGGCAGGGTGTGGATGGCAGCCCAGGTTAACATTTTAGGGTTTTGAACCCTATGATGGTTCTTGGGGTACCCAGGACTGGGAGTCATCTTGTTACCCCTCGGCCTCCTCTGCTTGTGCTTAGCTGGGTGTCAGCTTCCTGATGCCACCAGCCTGTCAGCCGCCCAAACAACCTCCTCTGGGCTTTGCCATCCCTTACTTTTCCTTGCAGGTTAACAATAGGGGCACCCCTGCCTGCGCCCCCTTGAAGCATTCCCCAGCCCCATCTCCACTGAACCCTGACAGAAATACCTGGCCTGCTGTCCCCTAGGGAACAGTGTACACACCAGCTTGTTCGGTTCAAGTCAGGATCCGCACTTGGCTTACCACCATAGCACTGAGCTAGAGTTATAGTGACAACAAGAATACGTTTATTATCAAAGATTCAAGAGATAGTGAGTCAGGAGAATGGAAACAAAAAGTTACATGTAAACCGAAATTCTGATATACTTCCTAGAGACTGAACTTAACAAGCTAGCCTCCTGGCTAAAGAAGTTTGTCTCACCCATGTGTCCTTTGCAGCGTTTCAACCAAGCTGGTTGGATCCTCTTTTTATGAATGCAGTCATACTGCTCCATTACTTCCTAGGTGCAGGGTAAAGTGGTGTCTTCCTTGCCTTCTCCTTATACCTCCCAAGGTCCATTGTCTGTACCCAGATTCAGGATACACCTCCCCCCATGGCTTATTCTCTGGTGCGCTGCCTCCCTTTTGATTTCACACTCCTCCCCTTCACTTCATATTTAAATGGGACTTACCTGATGTTGTCTTAATTTACATGCTGACAGAGATGGGTGAATAAACATGTTTTGTCTGACCGAAAACCTGTTTGTCACCTCTGCCTGGACGCAGTCTTCGGGACATATTCCCTGTATACATGTGTAACTCTATCCTTGGTGTCTGTGCATGCGTTTCACAACCTTGGTACCAAGCAGTGTGACCTCACATGACATTCTTTGGTGGACCAGAAGGTACATCCCAGGATCAGTTGGCCTCACAATGTGTTTAACGTTGGATTCTTTGTGAGGGTTTCGGCATTAGCCCAGGATCACACTTTGGGAGCAAACTCCCTCAGAGGCCCAAGCCTACGCTGCTCAATGGGCCTTCCCTCCCAATAGGAAACCTTCCCTGCCCACCGCCATGGGAAATCCCCATTTGGGACGGCTGCAGTGCAAGGCGAACTCCCTCGGCAGCTGTCAGAAACTCAGAGGGCATACACTGCATTGGGACAGAGGCCCTAAGGCTGCTTCCTTCTCTCTGCACCAAGGGGCTCTTTGGGTGAGACAGGCATGGGCTGCACAGTGGTTAGGTAACAGGCATGGAGGGGAAATTCATGGAGACTGCTCTCCAGAGTTTCACAAAAGGCCTTGGGCCCGGGCAGTCCCCTCTTACTTTTCAGTGTGGGAGTGCTGTGCCCAGTTCTCCTAGCGTAGCAGGTGTTGTGCCCCTGGGTTGTCTGGACCCTGGTGCTGGGCCTGGAATGGGAGCAGGGATGGATTGCAAGGGCAAAGTTGGTGCTGGGGCAGTGCCTGTAGAGTGCCCGGGACAGAGCAGGTGCAGGTGCTGTGCCCACTGGGTACTAGTGGGAATTTTTAGCACTAACCTGCATGTACCTGTATTTATTTTGCATTTGTACCAGCAGAGGTCAGGGCATTTTGGCTGCGCATGTCAGTAAGACTTTTACTGTAGCATAAACATTGACTTGCTTTTGGTGATTCTATGCAGGGGGAGCAGCTGCCATAGACTCAGAGGAGGGGGAAGAACTGTGCTAATTGCCCCTTGCCCACTCAGACATCCCAGTGAAGGGTCCCTAACACTCTTCTGGGTCTGGCCACACAGAGCTAGACACCTGCCCCTTCGTGGAGAGAGAGCATGAACCCTTGCAGCCTATCACCCCTTTCTCTGATGCCCTGGATTGTGTGTAGTTGGCCCTGAAAAAGCTGTTGAATGGTTTGAGACTGGGAGCACCAAGAAGCAGCCAGAGCATCTGTTTGAAATGCATCATCGCCCCTAGCTTTGTGATAATGGGTGAGAGAGAGAGTTATTTTTTCTCTCCTTTGGATTGCCCCAGTGTGTGAATCTCTGTGGGGTCCCAGCAAAGTAGCCATTATGCTGGGAAAGATCTGAGAGGCTTGTGTTTAATATTTCAAAAGAAAATAAAAGCAAGTTCATGGAAATGACAGATTTCAGGATTTTAATCCAGCTCCCCAGAATCAAAAGTCTTTGGAGGAGGGCAAGGCAGGTCCGACATAGCAGGGGAGCTGCAGGTCAGGATTGAGGGGCAGAACTGTGTGAAGAACCTTGCCTGGCTAGCATCTGGCTTTAGCCAGCAGCACCGTTCGTGCATTTAATTTAATAAGGTTTCTAACTGTACCCCATATCCTTCAGAGCCCCTGGGGGATGGAGTGGGGAATTGGTCCTCGCCACAAGATAGAGGTTTGCTTTACAAACTGAATACTGACAAATCCGAGTTGTTGATGGCTGCTTCCTGCCACAACAGTCTGGGGCACCTCTTACTCCTTTACTGGGTCACACAGGGTTTGTCTACACAGTAGCTGAAGGGTGTGGTTCCCAACGTGGGTAGAGAAACACGTGGTCTTAGCTCCCTAAAACCAGTGTGGCTGCAGCAACCCATGCGGCAGCTCAGGCGAGGTGCCCGAGTAGAATCCCACCCAAGCCCCGGGCACGTACACAGCCAGCCGGATCCACTGCCTAGGCCACTGTGGCCACACTGCTAGGATAGTTGTTAGTGCCTAGATTTTGTAGGCATATGCTCCCTAGTAAAACCAACCCCCCGTGGCCCAGCAAAGAAATCCCTCCAGTTCCGAGTGTTCCTGCCTAGACCTAGCTCTCGGCTCTCGAGGGCTACTCTCCACGTGGAGCAATTCCAGAATAGCTGCTCTTCATTAACTGTTTCTGATCAACTCCATGTGTGGATGCTCTTATTGCGGATTAGTTTCACATGTAGACAGGCCCTGAGATACTGCATGTGCCCTTGCTTCTCTGAATAAGGTTAAGGTGAGTTGGCAGGGGCAGGTTTGCAAAACCAAAGAATCTTCCAGGCTCAGCTTTACATGTGTCTTGAGACATTGGATGAGTCCCTTTAAATGTATCTTTGCCTGTGACAGAGCACTGGCAGCTCTGCCGTATTCTGTGTGTGTGTGTTTCTGTTTCCAGTCAGAATATCCCCAAACCCCAAGCCAGTTCAGGAGAGGGAAATATCTCCAAAAGCTCCCTTGCAATGTACAAGCCACTGTAAACATGATGGTATTTTCGCTGGTTCCCATTAAACTTTCATGTGCTTTCCCTGCGTTCCTGCTCCCCTCTCTCCTGCTGCAGCTGCTGCCCCAGCCCCAGATGTTTGCAGCAGACTGCAGGCGCCTCCTTTCTGCTCATTCCATGAGGTCACAATCCAGTGCTGGTAACATCACTGCTACTTCCATGTGGTGACACTGATACTGGATTGTGACCTCACTGAATGGATCAGGCATCAGGAGGAGGGGCCAGCGGCAAAGGAGGAAGCTGCGGCTGGATGCCGATATCTGGGTCAGCAGGAGTGAGTGGGCCGTAATGCAGGGAAGCAGCAGAAAAGTTGCCTGTGAATGTTAGTAAAATCTTCTGGGTATTTCTAGAGTTGGCTGGAGAGTGCCAGTGGCTTGCTCAGCCGCTGGGAGCCACAGGCACAGAGGAAGGAAGGAAGGGAACAGGGATGAGTCTTGATCGGAAGCAAAGGGGGCTTGGCTCTGAGTGGAAGGATGGTCCTGCTCCTGCAGAGACAGGGGCATCATGCACAACAGGGAATGCAGAATCCCACACTTTCCCCCTATCCAGCAGCTTTGAAAGGCTCAGTGTCTCAAGACACGCTGTCGCCTTCATCCCTTCCCTCTCCCCACCATCCAAATATTCCTCTACTCGGGCACTTTACTAGAATGCAACCCCCTTCCCCCCAAAACCAAAAATTGGCCACTGTGGGTGCAAGAGCCATCTCCTCTGCAGCTCCCGGGTTGTATTCCACATTCTCCCATTTTCCTGTCTTGGTGATTCTCCATCCCTGCTTAAACATTCTCATTGCCTCTGGAGTTCTCTGTCAGACTGCTGCTCCTCTTTGTTATTTGGAGAAGCACTGGGATGAAAGGTGCTATGCGCACAGAGAGCCTGTTACCACGGCAGGCTGTAAGGGCAGTGGTAGTGGACCCATGAGAGCAGGCACATTCCCCTGCAATAGTCGCCTTTTCCTCCAGTGTTTCCAACAGAACAAAAGCCCCTGGAGTAAGCCTGCTGTAATGGAAAGTGCAGCTTGCATCTGCTGGACATGCTGCCTAGAGCTAAGCACCTCCGGCTCCATCTCTGTCTCACTCAGAAAGCAGAAGGTACACCTGTCCCACTGCTGGCAATACAGCGCCCGCGCTGTGTTGTTCAAATGCATGCACTGTTGATTTCCTTTTCACAACGCCATGTGCATCAGTGGGCTTTCCCGCAGGCTTCAGACTAGACCCAGCCAGAGAAATTACAGCTCCTAGCTGCAGGCATTTCTCCTCTCTTCCCCATCTGAAGCTCTCTGTCTCCTGAGGGTCATTCTCCAGGAGACACTTTCAGAGAGCGCGGAACACAGTGGTGCCGCTGTCTGGGCAGAGCGTGCCCTCCTGCCGAAGGAGGGTGCCAGCAAATGGCAAGGTGGGTCCAGAACTGGCTTCACCCAAGCCTCATGGAGCCTGTTCTCACAGGTATTTGGGAGGGACATACTAGATCCATTCCCCACATTGAGTCTGTAGACATAGTGCTTAGCACAGGGGAAACCCTGATAGTGCTAGCTGGAGCCTCGCAGTGTAGATGGATGCTATACAAGATTCAGCCCCCCAGGCTTTTCCACTGCTATGTAATGCTGCCCTGCAGCCCCCAGCTATTCCAGCCCTGAGCCCAGCCACACAGCTCTGCCAAAGTCCCTTCCTCCTCCCCTGCAGCCCCCTGCTTTGCCAGTCCTGGACTTCCCACCCAGTTCTGCCGATGACCTTCCATCCTAACCTGTAGCCCTCATGCCCCCCCGGCCCGTTTTCCCAGTGTCTCTCAGTCCCAGATTTCAGCTCCCACACCCCCTCTAGTCCATCCAGCGCCCCCAGTGGGGGCGGGGGGGGTTGTGCTCTGCAGCAGGGAGAGGAGGTGTGCCAGGGCTGGCAGGGTATGGGTTATGGAGCTCTCCTAGTGACTGTGTCTGAACCAGGCGGAAGAGGGAATTTCTCGCAGTATGCTTCCGTTTCTCCCATTGACCGTGCAGCCAGTGAGTTCTTACTGTTCCCGGCCTGGCTCTGGTGTGTATCTCCAGAACCACGTCTACCTCACTTCTGGGGGCAGCACATGGTTTCCTGATTGTGGGGTGGATTTTCTCTTTGTTCCCCCTCCCCCATCCAGCTGGTAGATGGGGGTGAACAGAGCAGCACCATCTCCCCAGCCAGGGTGCACAGCTTTGCAGCTTGTGTTGACAATAGCAAACAAGCCCTGTTGCTTTTTTTTTTTTTTTTTTTTAATGGAAGGGACTCCTAGAGCTGGAAGGGACCTTGAAAGGTCATCAAGTCCAGCCCCCTGCCTTCACTAGCAGGACCAAGTACTGATTTTGCCCCAGATCCCTAAGTGGCCCCCTCAAGGATTGAACTCACAACCCTGGGTTTAGCAGGCCAGTGCTCAAACCACTGAGCTATCCCTCCCCCCCGTGCTTTGTCTCCATGTTCCGTGGATGCCCCAAGGCACCCTCCAGGAAGGTGGGGGGAGATAGGTTCTTGGCTGAGTAGGGCTTCTTAGACAAAGTCCCTAGGTGGCTTTGAGGGAAATGACCAAAGCCATGGAAATCCAAGGGAGCGTTTGGAAACGTGCCAGGCATGGGTTTGAACCCAGATAACTGCTAATGCCCAGTAATTTACTGGAAGTGGGAATGCATTGCTGAGCGGCCCAGGCCTGATCAAACAGGGTTGTGGGCAGAGGCTGAATTCCTGGGCCAGGATCCTGGCTTCACTGCAGGAAGAAAGAGCCCCTTGGCAGGGCCAGCTTTAGGTCGATTCCCCCGATTCCCTGGAATCGGGCCCCGTGCCTAAGAGGGCCCCGTGCCTTAGGCTCACCCGGCAGTGGTCTGCTCCGGCGGCATTTCGGCGGCGGGGTGTCCTTCAGTGCCACGGAAAACGCGGCGCGGACCCCCCGCCGCCGAAGACCTGGACCGCGGACTCGGGCCCCGCAGGTCCTAAAGCCGGCCCTGCCCCTTGGAGCACCCCCATCCCTGCCTAGTATCTGGCAGAGATAAGGAAGGGTTCCAGAGGACACTGCACTCTGATTCAGGTTTGTTCCACTCGAAAGCCAAGCCCAGCACTGAGTCCCTGAGTTACAGGCTGGGTCAGAGCCACAGGCTCCCTGGAGCAGAATCCTGACACCAGGAGCCATGGGTCCTGCAGCCTGCCCACTGAGCAGCACTAGGGCAGCCTGTGGCTGAGGGGGTGGGGGTGGTACTGATAGGCCCCCCGGGGAAGAGGTGTGAAGAACCAAGCCTCCCCTGCTGCTGGCTTGGCCAGGCGCTCCCTCCCTCAGGACAATGCTGTCATTGCCAGGTGGGAGACCAATACATTTGCTGTTACTGTTTAACCCCTGTGTCTGCCTGCTGGAGCCGAAGGAATACATCAGCAATCTGTCCTGATTAGATGGGGATCCCGCCTCAGATGGGCAGCAGGCGCAGGTAGAGAGCAGCGTGAGCAGATTGCACTGGAACTGGGGCTCAAGCCCTTTGTTTCCTTGTGTTCCTAAACTCTGGGCACCTGCATCTCCCAATGCACCATGCCCAGCAACCCCGACCAACACGTCCTGCACTGCCAGCAGGACGGGCATGGGCTCTGCGGCTCTCACGCGCTCTCTGGGGCTCATCCGGGAGGATGGTGTATTTGCTTCTTTTGGAAGGCTCTGATCCCTGGAGTTTAAACTCATTGTAAGATAGGTCTGGCTGCCTGGTCCTGTGTCGCCCTGCACCGTTGGGATCTGATTAGACCTTACACCCAATGGTGCTGATCGGGGCAGGACAGCAGAGAGCCATCATTTCCCAACGTGATTAGTCGGTGCAGGGATTGTTTTGCCAGCAGAGCAAGGGAGACCCCTACTGCCAAGGAGGCTTGGGCAGAGCAAAGGGAACTAAGACTGGGGCTGAGTAAGGACATCCTGCATTTCCGTGGGGAGCTTATTTGTGTGTGTTATTTGAGGGGGGCCCTGCTGTGCCATCCCCTGTTCTGCCTTCGTACTCCCTCCACCTGCACTGTCTAGGCTGCAGGCGAAGGCGTGATTGCAGCTCAGGCAGGCATACGCGCACTAACTTTAATCTCGTTAGGACAGGTAGAGAGAGCAATAAAAGTGCGGCGTGCAGACCCTGGTCTGGGCTAGCAGCGTGAGTATGTCCCCAGGGTCCTGGGCGGGCTTGTACAGCCTGTGCCATTACCTTTTCACTGCTCTTTTTAGCCACGGCAGCTAGACTAATGCTATGGTGGGTCTGCCTACCCAAGCTGCAGTCACACCTCTAACTGCAGTGTAGACGTGCCCGTACTGAGAGAGGGTTCCTCATCCCCTGTTCCCTGTGGAACATCAGCTGCACAGCTGTTTCCCAGGGGAGCAGGCTTGTGGCTCAGGCCTACAGTCCCAGAAGCTCTTGTTAGCACACTGAGTTGGGAGAGCAGCAGACTCCAGCCCGAAGGGAGCTGAGAAACCTTTCCCCTCACCCCTGGCTGAGTGGTGTCATTGTTCCTGCTGCCCTTGTTCCAGAGCAGCTCAGAGGTGAGTGCAGACCCCTCACCAGCCTTCACTGAATTGCTTTACATCTATGACTAACTACTGCTGCGCTTGTAATTCATGGATGCTGCAACTGTCGGGGCCCTGGAGTGGGCGAGGCATGGGCTTTGCTGCCTGGAGGCTGCAGGGCTGAAGTTAATGGGCGCGCCCCTGCTCCATCCCCATGTCTCTCTTTCGGAGCCTCCTCCTTTGGGTTTTGATTTCTTCTGAGTACCGAGTGCCCATCACTTCAGATTATTCCTGCCTCCTGTTAGCTCTGCCAATGCTCCTTAGCCCTGACCCACCCCACCCCATGCTAATCCTGTGCAGGGTCCACATGCAGCTTGGCCCAGACTTCCCAGCCTTCACTACTCCGTTTTGGGCCTCTCATGGGTAGAGACTTTCGGCAATTTGTGCCTTTGTTTCGGGGTGTGTAAGAATGTCCAACAGAGAGAGCTGGGTGAAATCTTTCATTTGCAGCCTAATCACATTTGTTGCTATGCATTCCATCTCCCCGTTCTATCCAAGGTGCATTTCTGGCCACCACCACCACAGCAGCTGAGCGCCTCACAAACTTTAATGTATTTGTCCCTCAGCCCCCTGTGCAGCAGAGCAGGGCATTTGTTCCTTGTTACAAGGAGGAGGGAGAAAAATTGTTCCTCTTAACCTCTGAGGATAGGACAGGAAGCAATGGGCTTAAACTGCAGCAAGGGAGGTTTAGGTTGGACATTAGGAAAAACTTCTTAACTGTCGGGGTGGTTAAGCACTGGAATAAATTGCCTAGGGAGGCTGTGGAATCTCTGTCATTGGGGAGCTTTAAGAGCAGGTTAGACAAACACCGGTCAGGGATGGTAGATAATACACCTCTACTTCAATATAACGCAACCCGATATAACACGAATTCGGATATAATGCGGTAAAGCAGCGCACCGGGGGAGGGCAGGGCTGCGCACTCCGGTGGATTAAAACAAGTTCGATATAACGCAGTTTCACCTATAACACGGTAAGATTTTTTGGCTCCTGAGGACAGCGTTATATCGAGGTAGAGGTGTACTTAGTCCTGCCTGGAGGGCAGGGGACTGGACTAGATGACCTCTCGAGGTCCCTTCCAGTCCTATGATTCTATGATTCTACATAGTATAGATGGGTACTGAGGCCCACACAGATGGGACGGGGAGTCTGTGGCAGAGGTCTCCCAAGTCCCAGGCTAGCACCCGAAACACTGACTGGATGTTTGATAAGGGTGGGAGGGCGAGTGTTCCCCTGGCAATGATGAAACTCTCAGTAGCACAAAGGGCACCTCAAAGCCTTTCAGGACCCGGATCAAAAACCAGCAAAATTCTGCTGCCTTTGAGCCAATTGTTGCAGAAAGAAAATTATTAAATTAACTTTCATGGTGAAAATCCAGCTCCTGAATATCTAGGCTGCCACAAGTGTGTAACGGGCTAGCAGAGCTGCCTTTTAGGAGCCCGAAGGACTACGGTGCTGTCAGCCCATAATGTCCCTCTTCAGCTTGGAAGTGACTCTCCCTTAAGGGCACCAGCTTGCTGAGGCTTGGAATCGGCGAGTGAAGGCGTTTCCTTCTTTCCCCATGAGGAATCCGTCTTCCTGTTACAGGAAACAAAATTGAGGAACCTCAAGAGTTTACTTAAAATAAATAAAGAAATAAAATAGTGCTGATTGGAGAGAATGCCAGCCTCATCCTGTGCATGTGAGCGCATTGCCGCCCATCCCCAGAGGGCAGAAAGAAAGATGTGCTTAGAATTGCAACCTTGTGCAACTTCTGCCTTTGATCACATGGCTCACATGTGCCCTTTGCTTTCCTTCTTCGGATATTTATTATGTTTAATTTTCCTGGGATGTGGCTGTAAGTGAGACAGATGGAACAGAATCTGTGCGCCTGGTGAACACATCTTAATTAAACAGATAAATAAGCTTCCCTTCCAGGGAGATTTTCCTTTTTCCGGGGTTTCCGCTGGAGCTGCAACGCAGGCTCCATAAAGCTGAGCAGGGTCCCTCTGGGAAGTTCTGGAGCCCAGGTTCCATTTGCAATCTGGCCCCAGTGTTCAGAGGCTCCTGCATTCCCAGTGCAAACTTGGAGCTGCACTAGAGACATTATGGCTGAGCTGCTCTAAGCCAACAGGAGAGAGCGCTTCCCTCGGCTTCATAGATCCATCCCCAACAAGCGACGGCCGCCATGTCGGTGGGAGAAGCTTTCCTGCCGACATAGCGCAGTGCACACCAGCGCTCAGGTCAGTGTAACTTATGTCGCTCAGGGGATGGCTTAGTCACACTGACCTAAGCTGTAGTGGAGCCGTAGCCTTAGTAAATTGTCACCAACACGCACCATCATTTCCAAGCCGAACGAAGGAGCTAACTCCTAGGAGTGATTATGCCCTCTGCTGGAGGCCTGTGTTGTGGCAATTGTAGCTGAAGCAGCAGTTATTCCCCAGGTGGGTCTGTCATTCCTTCCCCATCCCAGTTCCTGCGTGCTGCTGTTACTAGAGCCGCTGAGAACAGCGGAGAGAAAAGGTGAGTACTGAGCTCTATAGACCATTGATGAGTGTGATCCCACCTGTCAAGCCACCTCCGTGGATTCTGAATAGCCCTAGAGCCAGAGGGGACTCACCCACCTGCGTCCCGGGCAGTGTTGGCTTGTGGGTCCCTTCCTGTAATGAAGACATCTCTGCAAGAGGCCAAATACAGGCACCATCTGGGAGAGAGGGACCTCAGAGCTCCACAGCTCCGTGAGTCTTCTGTGGTTTGATATTCTGCGTGATTACTGCTCCCATCTCATAACCAAGCTGGGGAAGGGACCTACCTGTGTGTACATGTAAATGTGAGTGTATGTTACGCTGGTGAAAGTGGTGTGGATTGAGAGCCCTGGAGGCCAGGAGCTCCTAGCCTCAAAATGGAGGACAACAGGGCAGGTAAGCTCATCCATGACCAGCCCCATCCCATGCCTTGACCCTGCAGCTCAGAGGGCAGTTCAGTCTCCAGGGCCCACTCTGCCTTCCTGTCTTGCCAGCTGGTGTATGGATGCTTTTTGTGACATGGGCTGTTACTCTTTTAGAAGTCCCCTTAGCTTGCTCCCACTGGCCACCAGATGGGAACGTCTTTGAGTCACTGCCATCCTGGATCGTAATCAAGCCAGCGATGCAGAGGGGAAAGGCTCTGTGTCCTGACCCCTGAGCCATCTGGTCTCCTCTGTTGGGTTCCTCACACATTGTATGTAGCATTTCACAGCTCATTCTCTCGCATCCCAGGTGGGAAGCACCAGGCATTGCCCTCCACTGTTCCCCCTCTGGCTGACTGAAGCCAGTGCAAAAGTCACTGGGGCCTTAGAGGCGGGGTGTACAGGCAAGTATGGAATTCAGAGAACTCCCCCTTTACTCACCAAAAGAATTGCCTGCCTGCCTCTGCATATATAAAGCATATCTCCCCACACCATCAAGCCACTGGATCTGGGTTAAGCACCCCGAGTGCCACGCAGCTCTCCAACTCTAGGGTTCATGGGTCCCCAGTGTGAGGCCCAGGTCACTCCTCTTCCCTGCCATAGGTTGAATCTTGGGCCATTAGAGCGTAATTCACTTCCTTCCAGGCTCTCTGGGGCAGAGGTGAGTCTTGCAGCACAACCCAAAGAAAATGAGGGAACGGGTCTCCCTCACCCCCTTTGGAAGGATCTTCGAGAGTCCTGGGCCTCCAGCTCCCCCGAAGCTGCATCTGGACTCTGATAAGCACAGGATGTATTGCGATCTTAGCTGTTGTGAGAGTGCCTGTAGAAGAGGTATCCCGCCAGCACCTGGACTTGGAGCTGGGAGTGCAGGGGGAGCCAGTGCATGTGTGGAGCACTGGGGTGATAAGATCTCTGCAGCTGTAGGGGACAGGCTGCTGTGGTAGTTTCCTTGTCTGGGTACGGAGTTAGGGGGAGTAGCAGTCATCTAGCCTGGAGATTAGGTTTCCTGCAGCCAGATCCCCATGTCAGGAGCTTGGATGGAGGCACCTTCAGTGAGTGCTGCTGTGTGATCCCCTGCAGTTACCAGAGGGCAAGGTAGGGATGGCGTTAGCCATTTTCAGAAGCCGTCTGCCCCTTGGCATTGGACCTGTTTGCTGAGAGCCTGTTCGACGTTCCTCTTCTGAGACAGTCTCAGTGGCTTTCACCCCAGAAGAAATGCAGCCCACTTGTGCTTTGATTTTCCCTTTGCTCAGTGGTCACAGGCCTGCGCAGTCATTGCTTTTATTGGTGCTGCTTAACAACCTGTCAGCCCCATGAGACTGAGGGCAGCGGCTTTGGGAGGGCTGTGGAATTGTGCATTGCCTGCCAGGTATCTGCAGCATAAACGGGAACCGCTGCAAATGCCCAGGATGCTGCAGCATGGCACTTTGTGTGAGGGGGGTCTGGAAAATCCCAGCTTCCCAGCGGAGCTGTCCATGTGCTGGAGGTGCCAAAGGACACGTGGAATCAGCAGCTGCTGACAGAAACAACCGTTTGGGCATCCTATTCAGCCAAGATGGAAGTTGAATCCAACCCAGGACTCAGTTTCCCAAATATATGAGCACAAGGCAGTCCAGGCTGCTTTGTAGCTGGCTGTGACCAAAGCTAAGATCCATGTGGTGCGGGCCCCTGAAATGTGGCCAGACAACATTGGTAGCACTGAATTGTCATTGTCATGGGCAGCTCAGGCAGAGATCCCGCTCTGCACACGCAGCAGCTGTGTGTGCACCCCGCTGTGAAGCTCTTTGAAAATGTGGCCTGGAATGTGTATGGCTGCATGAGTGCTAGGGCCACATGGCGAGAAGTGACAAGCACTTCAGTGGTTGGACTTTGAAGGGAAGTAACTGCAGTGAAGCTTGAGGAAAGAAGGAGGGATGGAGTTCTGTAGGGCTGGAAGGACCAAAGTGATGACACAAAGCCACAAGCATGGTCCCTCCCTATGGTAGCTGTCTCTCTCCCGCACAGACATACGGGCAGATCACTGGGGTAGCTAGGATAGACGCACACATTAGTAATTCACTAGCAGTGTGCCTCGGACCAACTGTGCACTAGTACAAGATTCAAACTCTGTGTTTTGATCCAGTTTTGGGGGGGGCATTGCTGGGGTGAACCTGAAAGTCATGAGTAAGGCTGTGAGTTGCTCACGGAGGTCATGGATTCCATGATTTTACATGACCGTCGTGACTGCAGGCCCGGGTGGCAGGGCTTGGGCCGTCAGCCCCGGGTGGCGGGATTGGGCTTCCGTGATTTATTGTTTCTTGCCCACATCCAGTCCATTACTTTTACTAAAAATAGCCGTGACAAAATCTTAGCCTTAGTCATGAGCTTCTGCTGCTGCTGCAGCGACCCCTGCTGGTCGCCTTGGTTCATGGGCTCATTGCACAACCTAGGAGAGGATGGTGTCTTGGGAGCAGTCTGGGGTGGGTCTTTGTGAGCAGGAATGTTTCTTGGAGAGAGCCATGTAACGGGAAAATCTGAGAGCCTTTCCTGAGCGCTCAAGGGAAAGTTCCCTGTCTACACTGCACCGATGCATTGGCCAGTTCCTCAGGGACCCTGCTCTGCAGGAGGCAGCAGATCCCGTGCCAGGGCCCATTACATCAAACTGCTGGGAACTAGCCCTGCCTGGGGAGCTTAGATTTATTTACACTTCTTTGGGACAAGTCATCCAGCACTTGAGAGTAATGTGGTCACCACAGACCCTGCCAAACACAACTCATATTTCAAGGTCGGCTGGCTTCCATCTGTGTGGGTGTGCGACTTGGTGTGGGTGTGCATGTCTGCAGGAGTGTGCGGCTGTGTGCGCGCGATGCATGGCTGCCCGTCTGGGTGTGCGTGCACATGGGAGCAGATGGGTGTGTCTCTGGGTGGGGAGATGAGTTTCTGTGTGTACAATGCATGTCGCCATGTGCATGCGTGCAGATCTGTGTGTGTCTGTGTAAGCAGCATGGGACTGTGTTTGCACATGTGCATTTCAGGGGCGAGGGGTGATGCTGTGTGCACATCTGGGTGTGTTTCTCTCCCTGGGTTGGTCTGGAGAATCACAAAGCTCAGGGCTGTGCGGCGTGGTAGCGAGGTTTCTCTTCCGGGGGGCTGGCTGCACTCAGTTTGGAAGTGCAGGCTTCCCAGCAGCAGCAGCCTTCGCATGGCGTATGTGCCTGGATTACATCACCGAAGCTCCTGGTAAGATCTTTCTTTTCTTCTGAGTTGGTATCTGGAAAGGAGGCCAGCTCCTTCCCACCCGATTCCCCAGCCAAGCATAAAACCAGCCCAGCAGCATATTTGGCTCAGGGCTGTGAAAGAGGATAAGGGGGAGGTGGGGAGAACAGTCTGCAAATGTGCTGCAGCATCGGAGGAGTTAAGTGCGGGATCAGCTGTTCTCATGTCATTATGGATTCTCTTCATTTTATACAGAGCTCAGTCTGATGTCTGAATGCACAGGGGACTCCCCCTCCTACTCCACCTCCCGCCCCTTTCTGTTTCACTCCCTCACCCTCTCTCTCCCCTCCCCTCCCTTTCAGCCCCCCCTCCTTTGCAGACCATTCATTCAGTGCCAGTGTCTAATGGCACCAAAGTAAATAGCCGAGCATTGTTCCTTCATTGTAAGAGCAGAGGGCAAGGCAAGCGTTCCTCAGATGTATCCTCTCAAATAGCACCACAAGGGGGAGGGGAGGGGACAGAGGAGGAGGAAAAGCACAGAGTGGGAGAGAGAGAGAGAGAGAGAGAGAGAGAGAGAGGAAAAAGGAGAATAAGCAGAGTGGATAGAAGAGGACGAAACTGACTGCAAGCAGCTCCACGGCTACCTGTCAACACATGCTGTGCTCCATGGCTAGCTCCGGCTGCCTCCTTGTCTCCAACTCAGGCATGCTTCCTCACTCTCTCCCCTGCCCTCCAGCCTTCCTCTACCTCCAGCAGGTAAGTGACCCCCTTCTTGGGGTTTTGCTGTGACGCTTGCACGTGCTCTCTGGCCAGCTAAAGGTTAGAGCTGAACCTCTTCCTCCCACCCCCTGATTGGCCATTTCCAGCTCATCCACACCAGGGTTGGCACCGGGGCAGTTTAGTTGCTTTGTTGCTTGGTTGGGAGTGTCATTTTTTGGTTCTCTAGTTATTCTGTTGAGGTTTCTGCTCCATGCCGGGGTTCTGTACCTGACCAAGGGCTGAGCTGCTGGCACAGTGCGAAATGCAGAGTCCAGCACTTTCGCTTCCTCGCAGCTGCTATTCAGCATCAGCAATGAGGAGAAATCATTTACACGCAACTTTTAGAAATACAGGATCTACCTAGTGTGGATGACACACAGAAGGAAGCGGGGAAAGAGAGAAATCTATTACACACACGTGCCGTACACATATATGTGTGATTGAGAGACACATTCACTATAAATCAGGGTGTTTCCAATGTTCATACAGAGGCTCACATGTGAATCTCAGTAGGTCTAGTTTATTCAGGAGAATGCCAGGAGTTTGGGCAGCTCCTGATGCCATCTCTCAGAGCTGGAGAATTCCCCTGTGCATTAGTTAGTTCCTTAACTTCTCACTGGGGTTTCCTGTGTCTCGGTTCTGTTCTCAGATTGTCTGTTGGTCCTGGTGCTGCAAGTTCCCCACCTGGTGATCCCTGGGAACCGCTGCTCGGGAGAGGAAGTGTTCTCTTTGCTGCGTCGAAAACCCTGTGTTCCAGCCAAGCTAACCATTCCATTTGTGCTTTGAGTAGTTAAATTCATAACATCCTATCTGCCCTCTCTGCGTGGCCTGTGCATCTCACCTGCAAGCTGGCACCTGAGGGCCGGGGGTTCCATTTGTTGGGCTTAAGCTCTTGTATGGGGAGGTTGCATTTGTTTCATTTCTTTAAAAAATTGTAAAGACTTTAAAACTCTTGGTCTGAGTTGGCTCGGAACCAAAATGTGTCCAGGCTAGAGAGTGGAGCAGCATTAGAGCCTGGCTTCTAATTCCAGTATTCATTAGAAAGGGGGAATTCTGAAAAACGTGGGGTTACTGCTGGTTAAACAAGCATGCATGCTTCAGCCAAAGCTCTGAGCTGTGACTGTGTGCGCATGCTAGAAAGCCATGAGGGGCCAAGCGACACGAGCTGCTCTTCAGACTGGACAGCGCCTTCCTGAAGAGAGGGGCTTAGGGAAAGCCTGAGGGGCTTTGTATTTAAATCTCAACCTTTCCTTCCTCATTCAGGAGACTCCATGGGACTTCCTGCTCTGCTCTGCAGGTGTGAAGCTTGGGCATTTGGCATCAAGCAAAAAATGTCCCCAAATTCCCACTGGTCACTGGAGAGCTTTGTTGAATGTCTGAGGGCAGCACGCTGGGGAATTCTCAGGCTTTGAACCTGCAGCCAGTTTAGGGGCCATGGGAGGTTTTAGTTTCTAAATGTAATCCCTTTTTCCTCGCTCCCTTTCATGAAAGGCACTGCTGCTTTCGCTCATATTTGATAGCAGTGTAGTCTGCGAACCTCTACGCCGGGCTGCCTGTGCTGAGCTGCCCAGAGACTGGTGTGGCTATCGCCGTCCATCACATGTGCAGGATGCACTGGAAGCAGGGGGTTTGGGCAGGGTGAATTTGCTGCCTGGCAGTGACTGAAGAGCGCACAGAAGTGAAATGTAGGGTGTGGGAGAAGGAGAGGCTTTCATCTCATTTGCGGCTCTGTCACACTCCCTCTCATTCACTCCCAGTGAGTTCTTGCTCCTTTCATCACCCTGTTTGTTTGCATTGGGATTCTCTCTCTTTGCTCTCCCAGAAACCTCTTGCTCTTTGGCCGCAGTTTGGAAATGTTGGTCAGAAAGGAGGGTTTGGTGTTGGTATTTTACCCAAATAGTGAGATACAGGCCCAAATCTCTTTCCTCTTCACTTGTGTTTGGCTGTTGTGAGAGTCTGTGTTCAGGATTGGGGATGGACTCTTTGGTAAACGTAGCAACAAGAAGCCAGGCAAAGAGACATCAAAAATAGCACAAGAAGCATGTGAAAAGGGACCAAAGAGCCAGAGGTCACCTCAGTACCATTCGTAGCACGCAGCTGTGCCATACTTGGGGCCATAGTAATGGATCTACTGTATATGGCACATTGTGGTTACTGACCATAGAGTAGTTCATTTATTGTGCATCACTAGTTTATTTCTGAAATTCACTATGGATTTTACATGTGAATTTCATCAATAAACCTATGAACAAAGCACACTTACCATAATAATACTACCTACCAGTGTATATGCCATCCATAGCCCTGGAACTATGCTTTACAGGGGCAGACTGGACACATTTCACCTGCATATAACCCCAAAACAATGGAATTAATTTAGCTCAAACTTCTTTTTCTTTTTTAAATGTATCTTTGCATAAAGGCTGGACATGGAAAGTGAAGATAACTTAGATATTGATAATGTTTCTGTGATAGATCTAACATATTTATATGTGTGTATATATATGTACACATATGTGTATAGCTCATAGTGTATGTGTGTAAAGAGAAAGAGTAGACTTTAAGAGTAGAAGATATATGGGACTTTAGGACTTACTTGATTTTGAAGATGCTCCCCAGTTCTGAAAATTAGAGTCATTGTGCATATGGGTGTGACTATTCCTAGAGTGTGTTGGTATTGCGCATGGATCATTAAGGTGTGTGTTATCTATACACAGACAGAGATGCAGATACCATAAACATGTCTGTCATATCACATGAGTCATTTTAACTAAGCCCTACATTCCTTGCTTAAATCCCTAGGAATGGGACATACACTCTACCAGCCAGACAACTACTCAGTCCCTTGGTTTATTTGGTATAAAGAAGCCCTACCGCGCATCTCTGGCTTCTTAGCACCAATGTTTTTTCTGGTGCTAACATTTCATGGGACAGCCACAAAATGAAGTTGTCTGCAAAACTTTTATTAACCAAACGCCAGGGAAAATCCAGCTGCAGTTTGGTCTTTGGTGTTTGTGAATAGCTCATCAAAGGCAGCTGCATGCTTCTTGTGGTTTGCTCAGATCAGCTCCTCAGGAGCAGCTGTGCTGCCCTGCCTCATTCCCAGCAGCTGGTAGCCTTGTTACACAGCTCTCTACATGGTGCAAATCCATCTGATGCACTGTGTGGAACAATCACCAGCCGGGCTCCGGGTTACAATCCTCAGCCACACTTCCCCAGGTTGGAATTGCAGCAAGGTGGGGTTTTCAGGATCAAGTTGGGAGAAGAGGGGCTGATAGAGTGCATGCTGGGGGCCCTGTTTGACGGCAGGAACCAGAATAGCTGGACACAGGGCTGAGGAGTTCTCCCAGAGCAGGCGGCATGAGGAAAGGTAGGAGCAAGAGTTCCAGTGAGGCTGTGTTATAATAATTTGTTCAGTGGGAACCTGAGCGCTGTAGGGAGAGAGACTGATTGTTCTACCAAGTTACACAGAGGAGTCGGTCACTGTCAAAAAGTGTCTTAAACATCATGACAAAAGAACACTTAACAGTCATGGAGGGAACAGCCATCTCGCTGGCCTCACGGTCACCATTAGAAAGCTCTGGAAATCTGGGCTCAGGGCGTGTTGTGCAGTAAGCTGGCTGGAGAGGTTAAAGGGAGTTAATTGACAGAAGGGCTAAACCAACTGCTGAATAACCCCCATGGATTGTTTAAGCATTAGAAGGCATCTCCCTTTTTAAAAGCGACCTGACTCTGTGCCTCACAGTGCATTCTCACACTGGGCGTCAGCTCAGGGTGGTCACTGGAGCAGCTATTGCTACAGGCTGTTTGAAAACCCTATCCTAGAGGGTTGCTGTCAGGTTAAAAATCTCGTCTTTTTAGAGAGCAGGTGTTCCATTGTTACTAGCCACATCTTAGCCACTAGATAGTTTCTTGTTAAATCTCATTGCCTTTCCAGCCTTTGTGCCATGTGTTTGCTGCTTCTATTTGACTTAGCTTTGCAAACCAACAGCTGACTCTTTGGTCGGACTTTCTGGTTCCAAGCCCTAGCCTGATGCTGCAGTGCTTGGGCTCCAGACACAGCGCGGGAAAGTTCAAGCCAAAGAAAATATGTTAATTTTTAAAAATATTATTAAAATATTTACATTGATTTTAGCATTTATAAAACAAGTTTCCCCCCAGCAATGACATTTTCCGCCTCTGCTGCCTGGCAATATCCCTGTCATAGGTGTACTTGTATTTTAATACTGTGGTGCTGGGTGACCAGATTAGATTTCGGAACTCTTTCCGGTATTCTAGTTGATCAGTGGAGGGATATGTTTTAACAAAGCAGAAAGGGTAATTGTGATAGCAAACTCAGCATGCCCACCCAGACTCTTGCCACACACCACCTGCCCCCCCCCCCCCCCCCCCAGATCTCGATGCTAAAAACAGAAGGTGCAGTATAAAAACAAACTATTTATCAAATTGCTTGGCCGCAGTGTTGGTTCTGGGGGTGGAGCGGGCCGCAGTGTTTGGTTTGGCGGCGCTAACTGAGCAGCTGTCCCAGTCGGGCACAGAAGAGCGTAGCCTGTTGGTTTGGGTGGGGTCTCGAACTCAGCACATTTGTCTCCTCCAGGGGATTACCAAAACCACAGGGACATTGAGGCTTCCGAGTTAATTCTGCTATGAGGGATCTGTGAATCCTCCTGCTTCCTCCCCCCCCCCCCCCATTCCTGCTAACAGCTGTAAATGGGATTCTGGTGATTTAGTACACAGGGCTTGTTGAGCTTTAAGGATCTTTGGCCAAACAAATAACTGCTCCCTATCCAGGCCAAGCTGCACAGAACTGCTCCATCCGCAAGGCCAGCAGGAGACTCTGCAGGGAGAAGGAGAGGTACCAGAGATGCGCCTCCCCTCTGGGTCAGAACGACCTGCAGTGCAAGCACACCTGACAGGGCCCAAAGTAGCTGTATCAACTCAGGAGAGGAACCCGGGCGTCACTGCTCAGGGTGCAGCTGCAGCCAAAAAGCAAACGAGATGTTCAGCTGCCCAAGAAATGGGATGGAGTAATCCGGGAAATATCCTAATGCCCTTCCGTAAATCAGTGGTGCAGCCTCATCTGGATACTGTGTGTAGTGCTGGCAGCCCTTCCCAGAAAGGACAATGCAGAGGGCTCAGAGAAGGGAGATGAGAATAGTCAATTCGGATTGTTTCCTTTAGAAAGGAGATGAATACAGAGGGACATGATGAAAGTGTATAGGCGGAGGACTGGTCTAGAGAGGGGGGATCGAGAGCTGCTGCTCTCCCAGTCTCATGACACAAGACCAAGGGGAGAGTCAGTGATGGGGAAGGTGGCTGATTCAAAACTGATAAAAGGAAATACTTTTTCCATAACACAGTTAGGCTATGGAACTCACTGCCACAGCATGTTGTTGAGGCCAGCAATTTAGCAAGATTCAATGTGGGATTGGACAGTAATATGGATATCCAGAATATCTGGAGTTAGCATAGCTAATGCTGAAAGTCTTGGAAGGGATATTAAAGCTCAAGGTTCAGCCAATCTCTAACAGGGGTTAAGAAGAGACTTCCCTGTGTGCAGGTTTCACCACCTCTGCTACTGTGGGGTTTTTTGCCTTTCCTCAGGTGTGCGGTGCTGGTCATTGTCCAAGACAGGATCCTGGGCTAGATGGGCCAGCTCTGCCCCAGAATGGCCAGGCAAGTGTTCTGAGGAACTGGAACTGTGTGCATGCTCATGAATAATAACAACTCTTAGCACATCTCTAGCGTGAGGTCTAGATGTGAACTTGTGTGTGAAGAGCAGTGTGTGTATACGTGTACTTGGGCATGGGGGCATGTACACAGGAGGTGGCTGTGTAGATGAACACAGATGTGTATGTGCATAGGAAGTTTGTCTGAGGCAGGTCTGTGCATAAGACCGTATGCAAATATGTGTACATGCAAATGGGTGAGTACATGGATCAGGGATGGGCATGTGCAGGCAGAGCTGAACGTTGCTAAGTGCATGGTGGGTCTGTGATGCTAATGGAGGTGCAAGACACATGAGTGACCTGGACTCCAGGAAGGAAGGGTGTCCCAGCTGGGACCATGAACATGTCCTGCTGCCATTCCAGCATGTTCGTGTTTAGTAAAGCATGCCAGAGATTACTGACATGTTGGGGAGCAAGTGAAGAGTCACATGCCTTGTTGAGCATGTCAAGAGAATGGCTCTGGGAGATCACAGGCAGCACCTGCACCACCCAGCTGGAATGATGAGGTCTGCGGCAGGGCTTGGAGACCATGGCCACTCAAGCAGAGTGAGCGGGAAATGGGAAGAGGTGGCAGCAAGGGACCTGAAATGTCCCTTTAGGTGATTGAGGCCTTGGAGGCCTCTGAGCACTTAGAATGCGTCTGAGGCTGTATCTTCATTGTAGAGTTCACTGGAGTTGTCTGCACTTGAGTTAAGTGCTCTCAAGTTAGCCTAGCGAGAGCAACCACACAGCAAGATGATCCTGACCGGTTGGATTACAGCTCGGAATGATTGCGTTAGCCGCCAGTTTGAGCTGGAGCCTAGACAGCTCGAGGTAAAAGCACCCCCCGCCTCGCACCAAGGGGTTTGTGTGTGGACAGGGCTTGAGCTTGGGGCAACACTCAAGTTAACTCCAGTTAACACATAGCCACAGACAGAGGTGGATTTGTAGTAAAACACAGGGGGCCCTGGCACGGGGCCCCCCAATGACAGGGGGCCCCAGGGCTGGGCAGCTGCGGGGCAGAAGCTTGGTTCTGCCGGCTCCCGGGGCTCCTGCTTCAGGCTCTGCACCCACCGGCAGCCAAGCTCCCCCCATCCCCTGCCTCTTCCCGGCCTCCTCCCCCAAGCGTGCCACGTTCCCGCCCCTCCCAGCGCTTTCCCCGCCCCCAAACAACTGTTTGCTAGCGCTCAGGTTGCTCCGGGAGGGAGGGGGAGGAGCGGGGCTGCAGCGCACTCGGGGGAGGAGGCGGAGAAGAGGTGGGGGCGGGGCCTTGGGGAAGGGGGTGGAATTGGGGCAGGGCGGAGCAAAGGCAGGGCCCCTCCCCCCCCCCGCCCCCTCCCCCCCCCCCCCAGCCCCCTGCCGTGAGCCACTCAGGGCAGAGGGCTGGGGGGGGCTAAGAGCACCCCCACGACCCCAGCCCACACCTCCTGACCTGACTCCTGCACTCCCCTCACACGCCCCCAGCCCCCTGCCCTCCCTGACTCCTAAACCCCCCCACATCCCAACCTGCACCCCTCGCACCAAATGGGAGCTGCCCCAGGTAAGAGCTCCACACCCCAACCTCCTGCCCCAGCCCTGAGCCCCCTCCCTTACCCTAACTCCTGGCCAGACCCTGCACCCCAACCCCCAGCCTGCTCCTGCACCTTAACTTCCTCCCAGACCCTGCACCCCCAGCCCTGAGCCCCATCCTGCACCCTAA
>NW_020664543.1:1295750-1309487 GCF_002925995.2 Terrapene triunguis | reverse complement strand
CTCCCAGACCCTGCACCCCCAGCCCTGAGCCCCATCCTGCACCCTAAGTCCTGGCCAGACCCTGCACCCCAACGTTTTTTTACATTTTTTTTTTTATAAAGCGCTCTTATCCAAAGCACTTTACAATAGTTAGCTAACGGTACAAACAATGTTTGGAAAGATCATTAAGTGGTCTGCCAAGATCCTCAGCGATTTTCAAGTGGTTTGTGAAAAAATAAGTTAGACTACAAAACCAATCAAGGTACCTCACTTTATTTTCATTTTATTACTTATAGGAGGAGGATGAAGAAAAAAAGAATGAAAAATGGGGGCATGGGGGCGATAAGGGAGAATGTTCTTTTCCTTGGCTGGGTCCCAAGGAGGGGCCCCAAAAATGAAGCTGAGCACAGGGGCCCACTAACCCTAAATCCACCACCGGCCCCAGAAAAGCAGGAGCACCAGGCCGAGTAGGAAGGAGGGGTTGCATTAGAGCTGCTGTAGGTGTTTATTTCTGAGGCTGACTGCAGGGGGGTGGGAGGCATTTCCTAAAGCCCATTCCGAGACCCTGCCCACCCCAGACCTGCATGTTCTTTGCCTCTCTGGTAGCTTCCAGGCTGGCGCATCTGGCTCCCGGAGATCCCCTTCCAGCTCAGAGCCAGGGCCTGGCAACCCAAAGGGCCTTTCGCTCTGTCGGAGCGGCACATACATTACAAATTGGGTTTGCACAGAATCAGCAGGATTCACTCCAGGCCTTTGTGTAAGCAGCACTGCTGAAATGCGATCCCTGGCACCAAGAACCTATTAACTAGAGTGAGGCAAGTGCAGGAATGAGAGCCAGCCTGAGGAAGGAGTTCACAGAGACGGTATCAGGATGCTCTGACAGCCCCACCAGTGCCAGGCTGATGCTGCAAGAGCTTTTGCTTTTAGAGCCTGACTTACGTGTTCAGTTTTTACACAGTAGAAGGCCCGGGTGGTGCAGATGGAGAGGCCTGGGGACCCAACCTGTCTGCTAGCATTGCCGAGCGCCACCGCCTGATGGTTCCTCCACATCCCTGAGGCAGCCGTCAGGCTATTCCTGTTTCCTGTTGAACCTGAGGCGTGGAGATGCTGAGTCACAGCCATCGTCCTTCCCGCCACCCAGAGATTCCTTTTGAAGCCCCTACATGCTGCTCCTTCAGATGTCCCTCTGGAGCCCTGAGGCCTCCCATCCTCACTGGCCTCAGGAGTAAATGAAAGAGAAATAGGGATGGAGCCCAGGCTGCCTCCTCTGGTTGTGTAGAACGCCAAGCCCTATGGCCCAGGGCTGGAGCCTGGCTTGGATTCCAAGGGCGAGTCCAGTGCCTGGATTGGGGCCTGCCCTCTTTGCCCTGGGGAAGCTCAGGCCGTGGAGCCCATTCCTGCCCTGCTGCTGGCCCCTCATTCTCACTCCTCACTGATGGAAGACAATCACCTCAAGCCTCTGGCGAGGTCCTGAGAGGCGGAGAGGAAGAGGGTCCCCAAGAGCCACATAGGCAGCTGTAGTTCCATAACAGATTTCCCCTAGCAGGCTCCCATCCCCCTGCCCGGCTGCCCTCCCACAGCCCTGGGATCCCACAGGAGGCTCACTGCAGGGTTTGATTAGTGGTGTTTCTTTCTCCCCGCTGGAGGCTCGTCAGTGGACGGGGTGGGGAGCGGACCTGGCCACTCCATCTCCCCCTTGCTGAAGTGCTGGGCTTGCGGCACTTTGTCATGATTTTCCTCTCGTCTGCGAGCAGCGATCCGTCACTGCTCACATTACCCAAGTAGAAAATGACACATAAACTGACATGATTGCTGCTGTTTCTCAGCGCCGTGCAACATCTGTTTCCTTTATTGCGCGGTGGAAGGTGGGCAGGGGCTGGGGATTGGCTGGTTACTCTGCAACCCAGCAAAGATGGTGTGACTGCGGTCGGGGGTAGCTGTGACTCTGCCCAGGGCTGGGAATTGGCTGCCCTAGGCAAACTGGGAAATTCACCCCACCCAGGCCCTTGCTACCCATTCCAGGGGCACTTCCTGCCCCTAGGGCAACTGCCTGCTTTGTAAATACAGTACCACAGTCGTGCGGGTCTGTGTGTGACACTGTGTGAGAGGCTGGGGGCACATTTGTGGGGTGACAGGACTGCGTGTGTGAGGCTTTGCGTGAGCCTCTGTAGCCCTGGCCTTGGGGATGTGAGCCCTGCAGGGGAATGAGGGTGAAGTTCTGAAGGGCTGCGCTTATCCCCTCCAGGGACCCAGGGCCCTCCTCCAGCCCCCTCAGCCACACAAACCCAAGCGCCTGCCCCACTTGCGGTGAGGAGAGTGAAACCTGAGTCACTCCAAAGAATATCTGCCCAACCAGTGCAGCCCTGCGCTCCCCCGGAGCTCTAACCAACATTGGTTAGACCAGAATCAGGGAGGGGCCTCGGTGGGGCCAGTGGAAAGAATTTAACCCCAGTCAGCAAAGAAGCCCAGCTCTGCCTCCGTCTCTAGTCTAGGGCATGGGAGTCCTGTCCTGGCAGCTCCGCTCCCACTGCTGCCGCCCTCCTGCTCTTCTGTCCAGCTGTGAGCGGCAGGAGGTGGGGGGGAGGGGCTGTTGGCACCCCATGAATCTCCCCTGGCTGGCTGTCATTTACTGAAGGGGCTGAAGAGTCTTGGGTAGTTTGTCCTTATCCATCTATCACCAGCTGCTCCGCTACTTTCAGGCACCAGTAAATTCTGGGTTTACTGACAGGCCTTTCGTTCATCTCCCGGCGCCCCACCGCCTCTGGCTGCAGAGCTGTCAGCCTGGACCCTGGTGCTCAGAACAGCACCCGGATATAGGCTGCAGAGCTCTGGCTGCTGGTGGGGAGTGTGCAGGCTGCTTCCAGACATGGCGGTGGCCTCACTAATATAGCTCCCAGCTGCTGGGCTGACCAGGGGATGCCAGGGATGGGTGACAGGAGGCCTCCAGTCAGAGGGTTAATTCAGAATATACAGGCAAAGAACCCTTGCAGGGAGATCCCCATGCTGGAGCAGGAAGCCACCATCATCTTCTGTTGGGGGGCGCCACTGCATACGGCTCGGAGAGGAGGAGCCACCTCTGTGTTGATGGATTCGCAGTGGGCAGGGAGGTGGTCGGCTGGAGCGTCAGGGATGTGGGAATTGCTGCTCTTCCGCTGTGCTGCTGACGTGCTCGCTTCTCCATCCGGCTCAGGTTGGGGGAGGGCCCTTCCCCACCCACCCATCACTTGTTCACTCATTCCCCTGAACCTGAGGACTGACCTACAGGTTGAGTTGACTTGGGTTGGTTTCCTGCCCTACAGACTCCCTCGCTGTGTGAGTCCATGTCTCAGCAAGAGAGGCCAAGCCCTTGCATCCCTCAGCCTGAAGCGCTGGGCTCCCATTGCACCCCGCTCCAGTCCAGGAAGGTTTCAAACCCGATACCAGTAAATCAGTCCAACGTCTGTGTATAGAGCTGAGAGGAGCTGGGAGCTCAAGACAATGGGAAAGGGCATAGTCAGCATCTCTCCCAGCCAGGGTATGGGGAACCCTGGATTCTGGCTGTACACGTGGCGGGCTGGTCTGAGCGAGCCTGGGGCTGCTTTAAGGGGCATGGCAGGCAGGTCCCTTCAGACGTGATACCCCCTCTTGGTTTCTCTCTGCCACGGTCAGGGCCGGCTTTATGACCCACGGGGCCCGATTCCAATACCCAGTGGCAGTCTGGGGCTTCAGCGGCACTTCGCGGCAGGGGGTCCGCTCTGGGTCTTCTGCGGCACCGAAGGACCCCCCGCCGCCGAAATGCCGCCGAAGACCCCCGGAGCGGGGCCCGATTCCGGGGAATCGGGTGAATCGGCTTAAAGCCGGCCCTGGCCACGGTGTCTGTACTGCGCTGTAGTAAACCAAAAATGGGAAGGAGCAGGCGATGGTGGCAGTTCATTTGTGATCTGCATTGTATGGGGAGCTCTTAATTAAAGCTAGTTAGGCTAATTAACTTGCAAATGAGAAACTTGCCTTTTTCTTGTTACAAAATAATTAGTTTAAATATTTTTTAATTTGATCCCATGCCAGTGGCCTCTGCACTGCCACCAACGGGTCCCTTTCTGCCAGCAGGGATTCCCCCCTGTTCCTACTGGCTTTCTCTACCCCGCAGCTCGGGCAAAGGATCTCTGGAGAGTGATAATAAGCATCAGTGCATAGATATGACTGCGTGTGTGGTTGTGTCTGACTGCAGCTGTGGCTGGAATTGTGCTTCAATGTGAGTCTGACTGTTAGTGAGCTTCTATGTTGGTGATTGTGACTGTGGGGTTGTTTCTGGTTGCAGGGGTGCATTAGCAATTTGAATCGTGTATAGTTGTGACTGTCCCCACAGTCTCTTCAACTTGTCCCCCAGTTACACCCACTGGTCCCTGCTACAGTAGGCAGGGATGTGGCTCTCTGAGCTCATTTATGTCACCTTCACCTCTTGCCATGACCCACGGACCATGCACAGGCCTGGAGGCTAGACGGGGGATAGGGGTGTTACCTGCATGCTTGAGGGTGCCCTCCTTAGCATGCCTGACTTGGGGAACATCTGCTCTGTCAGGACATGTGCCAAAGCTGAGGGGTCTCTCCCTCCACCCAGCCTATTTCAGCCTCAGCAGCAAGGACACAGAGAGTGTGGCCTGCCTGGCCCCTCCCTGCTCACCTGTGTCAGGCTGTTGCCGCTGTAATTTGATCACATTAACAGAGTGAATTGGCCAGCTCCGACCTCAGCACTTTCAGAGCCCGCTCTCCCCGAACCCCACGCCTTTCCCTTCATAAATCCTGACATGGAAGAATCCCTGACGCTGACACCTTCTCGCTACTTATTGATCACCTCTCCATTCCAATCAGAGCTGCCATGGTGATGAATCGGAGCTGCTGCTCTGGGAGCCACAGCCCTGCACCTCCCCTCACTGCTGACACGCTGGAAAGTTTGGGAGCCTGGGAAGGAAATGGACCAAGCCCCCCAGAGCCGGGAGCCTTGGGCTACTGAGGGGCCTGGGCAGGCAGAAAGCAGGCGAGAGACTAAAGGAAAGGCCTGTTGTGCAGTCAACTTGTGCCTGCTACTCTGCCTGACAGGCTGGCTCCTGGCTGGGGATCCTGGCTCCACCGAGCTCAGCTGTGTTGCAGAGAGCATCCTTCCCGAATGGTCCCTGCAACCAGGGCCGGCTCCAGGCACCAGCCTTCCAAGCAGGTGCTTGGGGCAGCAATCTGCAAGGGGCGGCAGTCCGTGTGTTTTTGCCGCTCCAAGCAGCGCGCCGAATTGCCGCCGCGGACGGCGGGGGCAGTCCATGTGCCGTTAGGGCGGCACGCGCGTTTCCGCGGCGGCAATTCGGCAGCAGCTTCTATGTTCAGCTGCCCGCGGCGGCAATTCGGCTGAAGACAGAAGCTGCCGCCGAATTGCCACCGCTGCGGAAACGCGCGTGCCGCCCTAACGGCACACGGACTGCCCCCGCCGTCCGCGGCGGCAATTGGGCGCGCTGCTTGGGGCGGCAAAAACAGTAGAGCCGGCCCTGCCTGCAACATTTACCCTCTCTCCCAAGAGAGCCCCATTTGAATCTAGCCCTTCTCACCCCGCAGTCACTTCACATGGGCTGGCAATGCTCGCTGCCCAGGCTCAAGAGCATGACCTAATCCTGGTTCCTGAGAACCCTGCAGCCAGGGCAGAATGTGGGCACCCCCGGGCCAGAGGGGACTGGATGGAAGGAAACTGCACCCTTATGTAAAACAGTGTGAAATCCCCTCCTCAGCCCTGCATTGGGCTCCAGGACCCACCAGTCTCTGTTGTTTTTTTCAACCTCTCTTCCCCACGCACTCCCTGTCCCTGTGATTCTCTCTCATTCACACTGTCTCTGCAACAGCCCGAGGGCTTTGTTAGCACAACTCAGTTCAAATGTCTGATTAGTCTTTAGGAGATCGAGGGGTCAATTTTCCACAGCTCCTTCCTCTCCATTTAACTAATTTAACTGCGCGATTGTTGCAAATTTCATTTTATTATAGCCCTGCTTCTCAATCCAATTGAATTACCAAAATCTCATTTTCTCAGAAGTGCTGAATATGTAATTAGAGGAAAAATTATGCTCCTGACTGCCTATTAGGGTGGTTTGTGTGTGAGAGAGCTTGTCTGTGCGTGATTACATACGTGCATATGGTAGCTTGCGTGTGAGCATGTAGTAACCTGTGCGTGCATACGTGTGTGTGTGCGCGCGCGCGTTTTCACATGCATTTACAGTGTAGTGATTACAAAATGGAAATCACTTTAGCACACAGATCAGAAATTAATATGTGTGGACCTCTACACTAAAGGGAAATTCAAGTCCATTCCAACCCTCCTTTGTACTTGGTACCCAGAGGTAACACCAGCTTCTACCAAACAAATGCAGCAGGAGCTGAGGTTAGAAGTGGAAATGAACAGCCCAACAAATTGTCCTTTTTCTTTACAGGATTTATATGGGAAAGACTCTTGCTGATGCTGAAAGCTTCCTCCCAGCAGTGCCTCATCAGCTGAGACTCTCAGCCCATGTGAATGCAAACACTGCATCACATTCTGCTCTCCTTTGCATCAGGGTATCCCCAGGGCTATTCCAAGGGAGCTAGTGACTGGATTCACAGCACTGTCACTGAAAGCAGAATTTGACCCCTCCAGCTGCAACCTGACTGTTCAGAGCCATGGGAGCACACTGGCAATCTTTGGGAATTTGCTTTTTTTTAAATCACCATCCAGTGGAGACAAGAAGCAGCTTGTTTCTCCCAAGTGCCCTTCCCCTCTCTCGGCCTGGGGAAGCACTGGGGACAGGATTTCAGCCCTGCCTCTGCACTTGGCTTCCATTCCCTGGGATAGGGATGCGGACATCTCCACCTTGCACCTCACCCAGAGCTTCCCACACTTGTTGCTGGGAGCCCTGCCCTCAAGGAAAAATACACCCTCCCTGTCACAAACACAGCTGAACCTCACTAATAACTGGGAGCCCCGATGTGATGAGTGAACAAAGGGGAAATCCACCTCTGTGCTGGGCAGGACCTGGGCACCATTCCAGGTCTGTGCACTTTCTGAACCACATGCGGCAAAAGCAAGGCCTAGGTCATGGGCTGGCCCCTCTGCAAGGAGTGGACAAGTGAACACACACTCTAAAGCAGGGGTCGGCAACCTTTCAGAAGTGCTGTGCTGAGTCTTCATTTATTCAGTCTGATTTAAGGTTTCACGTGCCAGTCATACATTTTAACGTTTTTAGAAGGTCTCTTTCTATAAGTCTATAATATAGAACTAAACTATTGTATGTAAAGTAAATAAGGTTTTTAAAATGTTTAAGAAGCTTCATTTAAAATTAAATTAAAATGCAGAGCCCCTCGGCCCGGTGGCCAGGACCGGGCAGTGTGAGTGCCACTGAGAATCAGCCCGTGTGCCGCCTTCGGCACATGTGCCATAGGTTGCCTACCCCTGACTAAAGCAAGGTTTGGACAACACAAAACAGACCCGATTCCCTTCTTTGGCCCGTTGCTGGTTAGCTTGAATGGTTTATTGAGGCTCCATCATAGCAGATGCTAGCAACTGGTCCCAAATACAGCCTGTACAGTAACGAGCTCTTAGTACAATGAGACCGCCCTAGCGCAGCTGCTCTTCAGGGGCTGAGTCATTGTGCAAGGGCTGGCGAGGCAGGGATGAGCCTGGGTGCTATGTATTTGTTAAAGGTGCCAGCCCCCTGCAGATAAAACAATGGGCTCTTTCCTCTGATCTGTGCACAGCAGTCCAGGAGCAACCTGCTCATCTCTCTTACTGGGTCCTTTTCGTATAGGACTCTGCCAGAGCAGAAGAGCTATTGTGTCAGTGGGTTTCTGGGAGTCAAGTCCTAGTTCTAATAGCCCAGCTAGCCAGTCCATTCCCTCGGTTCCCCAAGTGGAAGTAGTGTCTGAGTGGAGAAATGTAGCTCAGGAGATTCCCAGGGCTGGAACAGCAGGGGAATTGCAGATCAGGACTGAGTGACACTGGCAGAGCTGGGGGAGTGGGGAACCCAGAACAGAAATAATGCCCATGGGATGTTGGGGTTTCGGGGCATCGGCAGAGCTCTGTGCATGCACGCGAGAAGGGGAGTGGGACAGAGCGCAGGCGCTAACTTGCCAGGTCCCGGGGCAGTTGAGGCTAGTTCCTCTGTTTTAGAAAGTAAACACGTGGCCTTGCCCTGCCCTGTCTGCTGTCGCCTGTCACTGGTGTTTGCTGTGTCCCAGCCCCTCCTTTGGGCTGTCTCTTTTCGCATTGCCAGCTCTTTGCAGCAGGACGGGAACATGTCTGGGTGTGTGCGTGTGCAGAGCAATCAGACCCCAGCTCAGAGGACAGGAAAGGGCATGCTGGGGCCCTCTGCCATCTGAGGGTGAAATGCTGCCCCAGTTCAGGCAGTGGGGTACCATGATGGCAGGTATCTACTCTAGGGGGCCAATTCAACCCTCCCAGCAAATTGCTCCGTTGTCTGACCAACCTAACTGTATGTTCGAGTGAGCACTTGCCATTGGCCGGGTGGGGCTCTGGGGGAGGTGCAGAGGGCCTGTGGGTGGTAGGGTGCATGGACTGTGTGTGTATGGGGGGCTGGGGACAGGCTGTGGGTGTATAGGGGCAAGGGGACAGGGTTTGTGTGTATTGGGGTGGGGGACAGGCTGTGGGTGTATGGGGGCTGGGGGACAGGCTGTGGGTGTATGGGGGGCTGGGGAGCAGGCTGTGGGTGTATGGGGGCAAGTGGACAGGGTCTGTGTGTATTGGGGTGGGGGACAGGCCATGGGTGTATGGGGGCTGAGGGACAGACTGTGGGTGTATGGGGGGCTGGGGAGCAGGCCGTGAGTGTATGGGGGCAAGGGGACAGGCCGTGATTGTATGAGGGCAGGGGACAGGCTGTGGGGGGGGCTGTAGGGGGAAGGTGCATGGACTGTGTGTATGGGGGGGGTGGAGGACAGGCTCTGTGGGTGGGTGGCAGGCTGGGGTGTCTGTATGGAGCAGGGCTGGGGGAGGCTGTGTGTGTTGGGGGGTTGAGTGCCCGTGCCCTTTGGGAATTTGAATGCAACGCTCTGTTAAACTCTTGACTTGTGCCCTGTGCAGAGCCACTGGGTGTTTCTCGTGCACCAGGAGCGAGTGCGCGGCCGCCTCAGCCCCTCACTGAGGCTGCCCTGTCACTTGCAATAAGCAGCGGTGCCTGGAGAAGAACCAGACTGAGCCCCTCCTGCCGGAGGTACCAGAGCTCCCTAATCCCGAGCATTAGCTCCGCACTCTCCAGGCTGCAACCTCCCCCTCACCCCGGACCACGCCAGGTACTCTCATTTATCACTCAAGTGTTCTGCCTTGCGGGCTGCTCTTGGCTATCCACTGCCCCCAGAGCGCACAGCCAGCCAGGGCATCCCAGTCCTCCCCTTCCTGTCATGGCGTGAAATAGCCTGGGCACATGTGTGTGCACTTAGGCTTTTGTGGGGGGAAGCTGTGATCCATGGCAGGCTGTCATGGGGGTGAGGGATGGGAGCTGTGATTGGTGGCAGGTTGGGGTGGGGGCGTGATCCATGGCAGGCTGTCATAGAATCATAGAAGATTAGGGTTGGAAGGGACCTCAGGAAGTCATCTAGTCCAACCCCCTGCTCAAAGCAGGACCAATTCCCAACTAAATCATCGCAGCCAGGGCTTTGTCAAGCCTGACCTTAAAAACTCTAAGGAAGGAGATTCCACCACCACCCTAGGTAACCCATTCCAGTGCTTCACCACCCTCCTAGTGAAGTAGTTTTTCCTAATATCAAACCTAAACCTCCCCAACTGTGACTTGAGACCATTACTTCTTGTTCTGTCATCTGGTACCACTGAGAACAGTCTAGATCCATCCTCTTTGGAACCCCCCTTCAGGTAGTTGAAAACAGCTATCAAATCCCCCCTCATTCTTCTCTTCTGCAGACTAAATAATCCCAGTTCCCTCAGACTCTCCTCATAAGTCATGTGCTCCAGCCCCCTAATCATTTTTGTTGCCCTCCGCTGGACTCTTTCCAATTTTTCAACATCCTCCTTATAGTGTGGGTCCCCAAACTGTTGTGGTGGGGGGGAGCCATGATCCATGGCCGGCTGTCATGGTGGTGGGGAGCTGTGATCCATCACAGCCTGTCGTGTGGGGAGTGGGGGAGCTGTGATCCATGGAAGGCTCTCGTGGGGCGGGGAACTGTGATTAGTGGTAAGTTGTGGGGGAGAACTGTCATCCATGGCAGGCTGTCATGCGCGGGAGCTGTGATTAATGGTAGGTTGTTGGGGGGGGAACTGTGATCCATGACAGGCTGTTGTGGGGGGGAGCTGTGATTAGTGGTAGGTTGTTGTGGGGGTGGGAGGGAGCTGTGATCCATGGCAGGCTGTCGTGGAGCTGTGATTAATGGTAGGTTGTTGTGGGGGGGAGCTGTGATTAGTGGTAGGTTGTTGAGAGGGAGCTGTGATCCATGGCAGGCTGTTGTGGGGGGGAGCTGTGATCCATGGCAGGCTGTTGTGGGGGGAGCTGTGATTAGTGGTAGGTTGTTGTCAGGGGAGCTGTGGTCACTGGTGGACTATTAGTGGGGAGAGGAACTGAGATCCGGGGGGAGCCATGGTCTATAGCAGGCTATCTTGGGGATTGGGGAGAGCTGTGATCAATGGTGGGCTGTTGTGTGTGGGGAAGAGGGGGAGCCATTGTCCATGGTGGGCTATCGTGGGTGGTGGAACCGTGATCTATTGCAGCCTATCGTGGGCGGGAGGCTGGAAGAGCTGTGATCAATGGCAGGTTATTTGGGGGGGGTGACACCTTTCGGGGTTGCCGAGTTGCCTGGGGTGAACACTGCCCCGTGCTCACAGCGGGAGGGAGCCCTGTCTGTGCCCACCAGGGGAAGCGCTCCCCAGCCTCCGGCTGCTGGCAGCACAGGCGCCCACTCCGGGCTCCGCGAGCTGGCTCTTTCCCAAGTTACACACCCCATGTTGTTACTCTCCAGGCCCCGTCCGCTATCTTGTAGAAGCTCTCAGTGCACAGCGACCCGCTCGCTGCCTCTGTGGAAGCAGTGCTCCCCAGGTCTATGGTGTCAGCTCGGGTCAGCACTCTCCTTAATACCAGGCACTTAGCCGGATCTGTAGTAAAACCAAAGAGAAGCTGAGTTAACAGAGCTGGAGCTAGAGAGTCAAATAAATGCTAGTGGCAGGGTTTGGAAACACAGGGTTACAGGTAAAAGGAAAACCCAGGACGCAATCTACAGCCGGCCCTTGTTAACAGGCTCCTGTCCTGTCTAATACGGCGTTCCTCCCCAAAAGGGCAGAGGGACCAAGAGCTGAGGCATGTGGGAAGCCAGTGTCTGCCCCTGGCATCTGTCATTGGGAGAAAGCATAGACTCTCCTGTCCCTTTGCGTGTGAGTCACCTTGGAGGGCCCAAGGGTTTGGGCCAGGAATGGGAGATACACAGCCACAGCCATTGGCAGCCTGGGAGCCTGCTCTCACAATCTGGCTGCAGGAAGAAGCAGTTTCATCCCTGCTGTCCATGCAGATGCATTTGTCTGAAGCCCACCGGAGCTCCAAGGCCTGTGGTGTGAGTGAAGTCAGTGCAGGGAGGTGGGGGCAGTCCTGCCTGAGCAATGCAAAGTGCTAGGTAGTGTCCACATGCAGCGCCTTTGGCAGGAGCAGTGCTCAGGCAGTGAGCCCAGTGCTGAATGTGCAGTCACTCTTGGAAACCCAAGCCAGCCATGCCTTCATGCATTAGTAATAGGCCTCTCCTGTCCTCGCAGTGGAAGTGCGGAGGGGCTTATTAGAGACCACTCTGCCCTGGTGGGACCCCGCCTTGGCCAGGGAGAGGCGCTGTGCTGAGCTAAGACAGGGAGTCCCCCTTTCTCAGTGTAGGTCCTTCCCCAGTCCCTGCCTGTGCATACATAGTCACCCTAGTGGGCTCTGTTTCTGGCATGCATGGGGCTGGCACAGTGGGGAAGGGTGCATGGGCACCCCGTGGGCACCGGCACGTAAAATGCTGGTTTCCTTACAGTGCCTCTGCCAGCCTATCAGCCTGGTGTCCAGACACCCAGCCAGGGATGGCCTGGAGCTTCCCTCCCTTGACTAGATGGCCCTCCTCGACTTTCTTGGCATGTACACAGCGACCCTCTTCCCTCCCCCTGGCAGTTAGTGTGCCCACAGCCTTGTCTTCGGAGTGGCAGCCCCCTCCCCCAAGTCCCAGCTTCTCTCCATTGGTTTCCCTCTTGAGTGCTCTGGTCAGCAACAGCTAGGCCAGCCTGACCATTGCACTTTGCCGTATGTCTCGGGGTATGTCTAAACTGCAGCTGGACTCCTGCAGCTGGCCTGTGCCAGAGGACTCGGGCTCCCAGGGCTGCTCAATTGCAGTGTAGACGTTTGGTGTCGGGATGGACTCTGGGACCCATGGAGGGGGTGGGCCCGAGAGCTTGCGATCCGGCCCGAGCCTGAACATCTACACGGCAATTCCACAGCCCTGCAGCCCGAGCCAGCGGGCCGGGCCAGGCCAGGCGTGGGTTTAGAACTGCGGTGCAGGCATACCCTCGCTGTGCAGCTAGTGGTTCTGTGGACGGACAGCCAGTTAATCGTATTTATTCTCAGTGTTGCAGTGCCTGGGAGCCCCAGGCACGGGCCAGGGCCCTGTTGTGCTAGGTGCTGTACAAGCAGAGCATATACTCCTGCCAAGTTGTCATATTCTAGTGTGCTGGCTAGGGGCATGGCCACCTGGTTGCCTGGTGCCTAGGTGCCTCGCGGGTGCAGTTCCTGGTGGGCAGGGGACAGGACATGGAGCACTGTGGTGTCGGGCAGTAGGTGCTGCGCCGGCACGGCTCCCAGCATGTGCCTGGACGAAGGGGTCGTTTCCCCAGCAGCGACAGTAAAGCTTAGGGCTTGTCTTCACTGCAGTTTTAGCTCAGGTATGACTCGAGTGTCGCCCTTATCCTGACTCCTGCCCACGCACACCTCTCTAGCGCTAGTTCACTGGGGCTGTAAACTCAAGTTGGCTTGAGCAGTGCTGACACTGGAGCCAGGAACGCAGTGGGGCCCAGCTACGCTGTGCTGCTCATACAGACACTCCACACAGCTCCCCGGGGCTGAGCGCGGAACGAGGCTGACTAGAGAGTAAGGCCCAGGACTCAGGGGCTCGGCACCCACCACGAAGGAGAGATTTTCGACAGAGCTCTGCATCCGACGTGCCGGCTTTTCTGGAAATCTGCCCGCTCATTTGTGGCTAATTGGAGCTGAGCTCCTCTGAAAATCCTGGCATTTCCCAGGCTGCAGAGCTCCCTCAGCAGGGGTGAGTCAGACCTGGGAAGATGGGGGCCTCCGCTGGGCACAGTGCTCCTGTCTAGCCTGCACTCGTGGGCACGTGCTCCCGGTGCGAAGGGGATAGGACCAGGCAGTGTCGGTTCTCTGGGCAGGAAGGGAACAGGGGGTCCAGCACAGGGCTTGTGGCTCCATCAGCTGGAAACCTAGGAGCTGAGGCAGCATGAAATATTCATGCAGTAAACGGTGCAATGTCATCTGCATTCAGCCAACTTCATGTATATTGCAGAGAGTTGTGAAATGAGAATGCGACACCATGTAACTGAAGCGAGATGGCCATTCTCGGGGCTGTGCAGGACACAGCCACCAGCAGAGGGTGAGATTTCCAAGGATCACTTGCACACAGGCTGTGGAGCTCATAAACAGGAGGGCAACACAGAGGGCCATGTCTGGGGGGGGCACAGAGGGCCGTGTCTATGGGGGGTGGCGCAGAGGGCCGTGTCTGGGGGGGCGGTGC
>NW_020664543.1:1280009-1295350 GCF_002925995.2 Terrapene triunguis | reverse complement strand
GGGTATCAGGCCGTGCGGGGCTTATAGGGGTCATTAGAAGTTGTATCTTATCCCTCTGGGTTCAAGCACTGCAGCCCAGCGGCGTATTATCGCCTAGGCCGACAAATTTGCAGGGGCGGCAAATTTATAATAGCAGCATTTTTGTAATCGCGGCATCAGTGACACCGCGATTCTACCAATCATAGCGCGTATTGAAACCACCAATGACGGTAAACATACTCACGAGAATCCTAAACTGCACCGGACCCCCGCTTGAACACGGGGTTTTGGATCCATGCGCGTTCCCGCGCTATAAGCGAAATCGCGCTATACAGACATGCGTTCAAGCGAGGGTCCGCTGTACTTGTAATTTTATACATAATAAAACTTGTAAATGTTCAATTATTTTAATGATATTTAGATTCATTTTAGTTCAAACGAATTTGTAAAAAAAATAAAAGAAGTTCATATGGGGCCTTGGGCGGCAATTGTTTCAGGGCTTAGGGGCGGAAAAACCATTAATCCGCCACTGCTGCAGCCCCCACCCACCCCCTCCCCTTGGGATGAGCCCTGGTCAGATCCGTCCCCGGTGGGAAGCAGTGGGGCTCCCAGCCTGTCCCCTGGAGGGACCAATTCCCCCCCGATGCGCCTGTCAGCACAGCATCCCTGAGGGTCAGGCTAACGCTGCCTTTCTTTCCTCTCTGCACCCCGCGCACCTCCTTCTGTCTGTGGCCCTCCCCCCAGGAGGAGCTGTGGGGGGTGAGAAGTTGCCATCATGGTTACTGCACCAGCTGAACACCAGCCCCGACAGACCCCTCCCTCAAGCCCCCAGCTCTCCTGAGGCTCTTCCCTGGGCAGCCTCCTTTCCAGAGTCTGCAGAGGAAGGTGGGGCCCGGTATTTGCATGACAGTCAAGGAGGAGTCTCTCTCCCAGGGCCCTGTTGTCACGGAGTGTGGGGGGACACAAGGCCCTGCACCCCCGGCTTCCTGCGATTCACCATGACTCTCAGCCAGCCAGTAAAGCAGAAGGTTTATTTAGACGACAGGAACACAGACCAAGACAGGTCTTGCAGGCACAGACAACAGGATCCCCCCCAGTTAGGTCCATCTTGGGGTCCCAGGGCCCCACAGCCCCCTTGGGAGGTCAGAGCCCTGTCTGCCTCCCAGCCATTCCACCAGCCAGCTTTTCAAACTTCCCCTTCAGCGACCCCTCCCACAGCCTTTGTTCAGTTTCCGGGCAAAGGTGTCACCTCGCCTCTAACCCCTTCCTGGGTTCTCATGTTACATGCTCAGGTAGCTTCTCTCGGTCAGTCTCCCATCCCCCAATGCAGACTATCCTAGCCACACTCCCCTGTTAGCATTCAAAGACCACATTAAGAACAGTCCCAGTTCTTCCCACCTGTGGAGCTGGACACTCCCCACCCTGCCCAGAGCTGGGCCCAGAGGGGTCTCTCCCCAGGGCCGGGTAGAGACGGGAGAGACCCCACCCAAAGCACTGGTCTTTTTGCGTCCATTGCCCATGGCAAACTCCCATCCACACTGCTATCCTTCCCCCGGCCTGTCCTGGTTCTCCAGGCCTCTCCGCAGACAGTGGGGTTTGGATTTGGCTGTACTTCTCCAGGCCGAGTCTCCTGCTCCTGTTCGTGCCCCTCCAGGTCCCTTTCTCTCAGCTGCCCCTTGGCCCTGCTCTCTGCAGGATCTGCCAGTGGAGCACCCTCGGCAGGGCTGCTCTGCCCCTTCCAGATCCTTAGAGAAGATGTTAACACAGCCACACCCAGCTCCAGCCTCTGCAGCTCCCCAGCTCTGGCCTTTGCTGCCTCTCACTCCCTTCCCTTTGGGAAATGCCTTCCAGTCCCGCTGAGCGAGACTCCACAGCCCAGAGAGATCCCAGCTCCGCTGGGCAGCCCAGCCTGCTCTCCAGGCAGGATTTGCACTCTAGCTTTGCTGTTACTGCTCATTGCTCAATGCTCAGCTATGCAGCCACACTTTCATGCTGTCCAGCGAACCCCGGCAAGGGAGCACTCTGGGGCCTGCTGCCTGCTCCCTCTCCCGTCTCCAATAGCACAGGCCTGACAGGGCCTCTGCCCCAGAGCTGGAATGCAGAATGTCACCCCATAAGTGAGACTCACTGCCCTGGCAGATGGGGCCATCACGCTCCCCTGAGGATAAATTACCCCAGGCTAGGGGCAGAGAACGTGCTCCTCACGGTACCTAGATGTCCAGGAGTTGGGCACAACATGGACATTGTGAGTTGCGGAGAGGAGAGTGGACAGATCTCACGGCAGGGCATGGTATGGCCCTGGCTGATGGTGTTGGCCACTGGGATTGGGGCAGACGGGCCTGGCAGTAACTGCTTTGACAACCCTTCTGCGGTGTGTTTGTCAGGTGAGTGCCTGGGCTCTTGGCTGGGATCCCCAGCTCCAACCCTGCCTGCCCTTTCTCACAGGCAGGGGTGAGGGTTGCTCATTTTGGAGAGTCCTTCCCACGTGCTCACCAACCCATGAGCAAGCCTGCAGCCTGGCCACCACCTGAGGCCACACTCCCCATCCCCAGCCCAGGGTTGTGGTTCACACAAGTTCCCAGTGGCCTTGGAGCACTGCTTTGTATGGCTGGCACAGCATTGTGGGTAATGGAATAGTCACAGGTCAGTGATTCCTTGAGAAATGGCAGGGATCAGTCAATTCCTTTGCAGGGAGTAATTTTCTTCTCCTTCACGGCCTCTGTTTCTCTTTGACAGTCATTAGCATGAGAGAGAGGCTGGGTCGAATGGGAGGCATTTCACTTGTCACGCAGAGACTTGTCACAGCCCTCACCCACCGGGAGAGCTCAGCAGGACATGGGGTGCGGGGTGCGTGGCATGCCATGTGGGAGTGCATGGCAGTTAGGATAGGGTTGGCGTGAGTTCACTGACACACACAGCCTCTGTTCTGTCCGCAGTTACACCCATGCTCCCGAGAACTGAATGTAGCCTGTTGCTGTAAATACGTTCCCCCCAGATTGAATCTGAGGAGCCGCACACAAGGGACAGCACTGTACATACAGCAGCTCCGAGTCCATCCCAACCACTCCGTCAGGCTGACAGCCGGACTTTCCATGAAGGTCCCTGGGCAACACGGGTATCCCTGAGGGCAGAGTAGGCTTTTCCTCCCCAGGCCTGCTCCCTGGTTCCCTGTGGGGCAGTGCTGTGCTCTGCCCTCCTTGACTCACTGCAAACCTGTTGCAGTAAAGAGGGGCTGCCCTGGTGCCGAGAGAGGAGACTTGGGCTCAAACCAGCCTCTTGGAATCACTTCTCCTAGCTGGAAGCTGGTGCCAGGCCGACTAGTCCATGCAAAAGCACCTGGCAGCAGGAGATGGGGGCACAGTGCAACATCTGACAAGGAAGCAGGAATTATCCAGGACAAGGGTGGTGTGCACAGTGCTCATCACACATGTGATCTGTATCTGGCTGCCTGGGCCTCCTGCACAACACTTGCTTTTGCAGCTTGTATAGGAATTTTCTGTGCTCCTGTCTCCTGCGCTGTTTGGGGCTTAGGACCCAGCGCTAGATTTTAGCCTTGATAATATGAGTGTCTCTGTGCCACTCCCAGGTCTCTATGTCTACTGGCTCACCCTTCTCTCATCTCCGCTCAGCCTCACCATCAGACACACTCCGGCCCTCCCTCCCTGGGGATCCAGTTGCTCTCTGCTATTTTCTGCCCCATCCTCAGTGCTGAGGAGCCTGGTCAGTTCCTGTCGCAGTAACACTCGCGATTAGGGTGACCAGATGTCCCGATATTTGGGGCTTTTTCTTATATAGGCACCTATTACCCCCCACCCTCTGTTGTGATTTTTCACACTTGCTATCTGGTCACCCTGCTCGCGATGGCACAGCACACTGTCGCTGGCAGCAGAAGGCTTGGGGGTGCTGTAGTCTGTAGCTAAGAGGCAGCTTCCCTCTGGCAAGGGCAAGGCTGGAGTAGTTCTCTCCTCTCCTGAGCTGGCTGAGCCCAGAGAAGCCACAGCCTCGCAGGGCATTGCTCTCATTGCATTCCCACTGGCAGCTTCCAGAGGCCCGTGGATGCAGATTCCTGGTTTGCCCCAGGTTTGCCTGGGAGGCAGCACGTACCAAATCACGTCTTCCTAAGGAGGGCAGAGAACTGAGCACAGTCTGCCTGTCAGGATGAAAATTGACCTTTTGCATGGGCTGCAGTACCAGGGCCAGGGCCCGATCACTTGTAGGCCAGGCCAGACCTGAGTGCGCCAGATGGCAACAGCACCACTCAGATTTGGCTCAGCCGCTGAGAGGGTGGTGGCCAGCCCAAGTCTGAGTGAGTGGTGTTGCAACCCAGAGCATGAGGCTGTAATGCCATTCAGGTTTGGCCCAGCCACCCTTCCATTCCGATAGGGGGCAGCTGGGCCAAATTTGAGTGAGTAGCATTGTGACCTGGCATGCGGGGTCACAGTGCCATTGAGGTATGGCCCAAATCTGAGTGGCACTGCAGCCCCATGCACCAGCTTGCAATGCCACTCACTCAGATTTGGAGAGGGTGGCTGGAGTGGCTCATGAGCCAGGGGGTTCAGCTACTGGGCAGGGCGCCTGACTGGGGAAGAGGAGGGTCAGGTGGGGAAAGCAAACCCCCCCACACACACTTTAAATTGCCCCTGACATTTTGGACCAAGTTCTGTGGTTAATTGATTTTGTGTTGGGCATATAAACCTCACCTGTGGCTTCATTTGGTGCCTAGATTCATTGTGGGTCAAACACAGCAGGAATCATAGATGTGTCTGGGGTGAGCCAGAGTCAGAGCATGTAAATCATGGACACCACCATGCAGTCTGTGTGCCATGCCTGTGCAGCCAGCCATGCCAATGGCAGTGCCCTGCCCTCTGTCCAGCATGTGCCCAAGTATGTCAGCAAAGAATAGGGAGAACCTATGCCCACAGCCCTGCAGCACCTGGGGCTGGGAAGGAGGGTGCCGTGCCGTCCTGACCGTCTCCCCACTTCCCATCCTAAGGCCTGGGGGGTGACACTGGTAATAGAACCCACCAGGAAAATGGCAGTCAGCTAGCCCACAGCACTGCCCCCTGCTGGGAGACCAGCTCCACTAAGCAGCTGGCTTTTGTCAGGCCCCTGAGGGTGCCTCTAGGCTGCGACAACGAGTTTCAGAGCCCGGCACAACTGAGTCAGACTCACACGACGGGGCTAAAAATAGCAGTGTAGACGCTCCCGCTCGGGCTGGAGCCTGGGCTCTGAGACACCCCCCCCACATCCCCACGCCAGGTTCAGAGCCCAAACTTCAGCCTGAGCAGTAACGTTACACTGCTTTTCTTAGCCCCATAGGGCCAGCTGGACTCACTTCACTGGGCTCTGAGACTCACTGCCACAGGGTTTTTGCAGTGCAGATGTGCCCTGAGTGGTCACAGGAGAACTTTCCCTGCTCCTGCAGTATGAACCCTTGAGTGCTGAGCAAAGCAACCACATCCATGGTGCAGACAGCCCCCGAAAGACAAGTAGGTGCCAACAGCAGCTGTCAAGTGACTGGTAGGAAATCGGAACAGTCTGTGGTGTAGCCTGGGTGGGCCGAGAGAGATGTTCAAGGAGAGCCCCTGAGCCATGCTATCAGAGATGGTTACACTGGGTGCCCCAGCATGGGATGTGTTTATTACAAAGCTCTCTGGAGTGGAGCCTAGCTACAGTAGCAGATGTTTAGGGAATGTGTGATGAGGGTGAAAATGCTGAAGGTGTTTTGTCCAGGAGATGTTGGGAATTCTGTGGGAACACTCGGTGATTGCTCTCCTGGCTTTGGTCTGGAGACGCTGCTGGCTGAGGGGCCTGGTTATCAAAGCTATGCAGTCTCTCATGCTCTCTTTTCCCCCTCGTTAGCCAGGGCTCTGACTAATTCAACCGATGGCACCTGGCCTCCTGGACTCTACAGGATAATGTCTCCCTCCACCGTGACTCATCTCACTCCTGGGTTACTCAGATCCTGGCAGGGAGAAGCAGGAGCGCACAGGACCAGTGGTTCCTTTCTCCTGGGGGATGTTCCTTAGAGCCTTTTGGAGACAATCAGTGCCTGGTGATGCCACCTGTCTTCCCTTTTAGCTGGAGTGGGATCTCGCAGTGCTCAGCATTGTGCCCTGTGTTTTATCCACAGGGAAATATCAGTACACAGGGTGCTTGCCTGCGGCTCCCAGGGCTGGGTGATGGGAAGTCCCCTGCAGACACTCTGGTGTGCCTGGTTGCGGGTTCTCCTGCAGTGTCCCATAGCCATGCAGAGTATGCGTCTGTGGTGTGCATCTACCTAGGTACCATCCCCACAGCATCTGATGACCTCCCAGCCACTGAGCTTATCTCCCGGCACTTGGAGGAGCTGGTCAGCTCTGTACACGTGCAGAGCCGAGACACACGGGGATCTGGGACTTGCTCAAGCCACACATAGGGAGTTTGTGGAAGAGCCAGGAATTGAACCCAGGCCTCCGGAGTCCCACGACCGCTCTTCCTTTCATCCGTATCGACACTGCTACTGGGGTGGGGGTGTGCTGTCACTGCGGAGGGGTCATATAGTAATGTTGTGTGTGTTTGTGCGGTCTGTGATGTACCTACAGCCGTGGCTCTGTGTGGGTGGGTGTAGGTGTAGTGGGGGGGTCTATCTACTCCACCGGTGCCTGTGGTTGCCCCTGGCTGGATTGTATATTTTTAGGCTTCACTGCCCAAGCAGTTGAGCCTGTGGTGGCCAGTTTCAGCATTGCTTGGTTCACCATTTAATGCACTTCCAATGCCTCTGGCCCAGGTCTCCCTGCCCCTCCTTGGCAGGCCACATGCTGGGAGCCGCTGAGTGCTCCTGCTTTGCTGTCAGTGGTTGTTTGGCATGTGATGGCAGTGCAGCGAACAGGTCCTGGGCACAGTGAAACCAGTAGAAATGAATCCCAAATAACCCTGTCATTATGGTGTGTGACTTAGCTGTGGTGGGTTTGGACTCCCAGCACATTCACCCCATTCACGCCCTCTCTCTCCCACACTCAGCTCTAGGGCTGAATTCCTGATTTCCTCATCTCCGTTCAGTGCTGGCGTTTGTGAGACTCTGCTGGGAGGGAGGCAGTGCAGTGTGGTGCCTGAGCACAGGCCTCGGAGCCAGGAACCTCTGAGTGCTTTTGGACTGGGGCATTTATAGGCTAGAGTGTGCAACTATTGCCTGGCTTCCTGGTGTTTGTCACACCCATGGCTGGCTTGGGCGGAGGCCTCCTGTCCTGTTCCTCGGGCTCCTGCGCTGGGAGCTGCTGTGCACAGCTAGTACCTGGGAAGGGGTCCTGCTCTGCACACCGCGAGGCCGCCTTGCAGGACAAGTCGCTGCTGGTGGGGCTGGCTCGAGGCAGATGGAGACACCTTGGCCATTTGCTTTGCCATCAGTTAGCCCTCATTGCAAGGAAGGGACCTGGGCAGTGGGGGCTGTTTTCTCAGACTCAGTGAATGTGTGATCCCGTTTAGCTGGAGACATACAGATCGGAGTGGCACTGGACGCTGCTGCCAATGCCCTTCTAAACACCCCATGGCACCTCACCCTCAAGGACACCAACCCGTCCCACCCCCGAATAGCTCCCATGAGCGCTAGGGAGGGCAGCCCTTCTCCTGGGAAGCACCCCAGGGGAGGGGTAGGAACAGGTTAATTTCTGCCCTGAAACTGGGATGGGAGGTGATTTCATGTTTGGGATAATCCACCTCCATCAGTGGGGGGGGGGGAGCACGGCAGGAGATTCTATTAGTGAGCAATGAGGGGCAGCAGGAGCTGCTCACAGAACGCATTCAATTAAACATTGATTTTTCACTTTAGTCTCAGTCATGATGTACCACGGTGCGACTCTTCCGGCCGTCTCCTGCCGCCCCTTCCCAAACTGCCCATTCGTTACCCCCGCCCCCCGGCACAGGGACTGGGGGGAATCATTACCGGGAAGCCGAGGGCATTGTTAAATGGAAGTGTCACAGGCTAAATCGTGTTTTTATTTACTGCGTGGTTGTGTTTTCTGTGAGGCTCTGGTGAAAAGCTGCAATATTCAGTTCTCCTGGATCCAGAGAGTATTTCAAATGCTCATCAGATGAGATCAGTGCTAAGGTTTAATGTAAAGGACCCAAACCTTTACGAGCAGGAGCTCCATGGGCTGGGTCAGTGGAGACCCCGGTAAAGCCGCTCTAGATAGGTCTAAATCAAAGCAAGTTAAATCACTGATTTTAATCATGATGTAAGTCGTCAAGGAGGAAATCTGAATTTAAATGATTGATTTTAATCCTGTTTTGCATTTGTACTTTTTAGTTATTTTCCTGGGGTTGCCAGGTCTGGCGTTAGACTTGCTGGGGCCCGAAGCCTGAGGGGTTTAGCCCTGGGCAGCGGGGCTCAGGTTACAGGCCCCCTGCCTGGGGCTGAAGCCCTTGGGCTTTGGCTTTGACCCCCTGCCCAGGATGGTGGGGATTGGGCAGGCTCAGGCTTCGGTCTCCCCTCCTGGGGTTTTGAAATAATTTTTGTTGTCAGAAGGGGGCCACGGAAGTTTGAGAACCCCTGTCCTAAAGAAAGGTTGGAACTATTCAAACATGTTGATTTGCAACTAATTACACAGCCTTTGCACTGAATATGGTGCTTCTTGCTAACCAGAGGATACAGTGTATCTGTATCATCTATTTAAGGAATTATGTAGCTTAACTTTTTACTAGTGGATGATGAATTTTTTACTTCCAGTTTGTGTTGAGCTCTGTGTGGCTAACGTAGTCGGCCGACCCTCAGCCTGGGCTTGACCAGAGTCTCTTTCAGTTGTTTGCACAGTAACTCCTCGCTTAACGTTGTAGTTATGTTCCTGAAAAATGTGACTTTAAGTGAAACGATGTTAAGCAAATCCAATTTCCCCATAAGAATTAATGTAAATAGGGGGGTTAGGTTCCAGGGAAATTTTTTTCACCAGACAAAAGACTGTATTATATATATATATATACACACACACACACACACAGTATAAGTTTTAAACAAACAATTTAATACTGGTACACAGCGATGATGATTGTGAAGCTTGGTTGAGGTGGTGAAGTCAGAGGGTGGAAGAGGGTGGGATATTTCCCAGGGAATGCCTTGCTGCTAAATAATGAACTAGCACTCGGCTGAGGCCTCAAGGGTTAACTTGTTGTTAATGTAGCCTCATACTCTACAAGGCAGCATGAATGGAGGGAGGGGAGACAGCATGGCAGACACACCGTGTGTGTGAGAGAGAGAGAGAGAGAGAGAGAGAGAGAGATGTGCATTGCCCCTTTAAGTACGCTGAACCCACTCTAAGTACACTGCCTTTTTAAGTAGATCAGCAAGTTGAGACAGCAGCTGCCAGGAAGCTCCCTCCGTCCTGAGCCCTGTCGTGTGTCCCCCCCCAGCTCTAGGGAGATGGGGTAAGTGGGGTGCAGGAGCAGGGGGGAGGGGGACACCCTGACATTAGCCCCCCTCCCCCCCCACAGCAAGTAGGAGGCTCCGGGGATCAGCTCCAAGGCAGAGGGCAGGAGCAGCACACGGCAGTCGGGGGAGGGACAGCCGGCAATTGATAGTCTGCTGGGCGGCCACCGCACAGGGAACTTAGAGGAGCGGGGAGCTGATGGGGGGCTGCCAGTCCACCCTGGTTCCAAGCCTCTAATTCCAAGTCTCTAATTGATCAGCAACTTAACAATAAAACGTTAACCGGGACGACTTTAAGTGAGGAGTTACTGTGCAGGAGCCTCTCCACACCTGGGCATTCCTAGCAGAAGTTCAGTTAATTCCTGGAGTTCCTTTTGAGACCAATTACCTCTAGTCCCAGGGAGCAGCCTGCCAGGGCCCCTTGCCCATACCCAGCCTGCAGGGCCAGTCTGCCCCCCAACAAGGGCACAGGGGAGGAAAGGCCAGCCACTATCCCAGGCTGGGTTACTGGAGCTCACTGGCAGCCTCTCCTTGCAGGAGCGAGCATCACCTTTTTAAGCTCCCCTTTCCAGTGGCGCATGTTCTGCAGGTGCGCCTAATTGTGCTGTCTGGTGCAGGAAGCCTTGTTAGCCTGCCTATCAGCGGTGTGGGGACGTGTCCCATCACAGATGGAAATTCAAATTCAATTAGAAATGCACAAAAACAGTATTTTATTTTTTTATTAAATAAAACTACCTTAAATGTGTTGCATAAATAAGAGAAAAGTTTATCAATACAAGTTTTGCATCTAAAACTAGCTGATGTATTAAACAGAGGCAGTATCATCTGTAGTTAGTGCACTGAACTGACTGTTCCCAGTCACCATGTCCTTAAAGATTTTGAAACTAGTAGAGCTCATCCTCTCACACCTAGTTTTCATTCACAGTTTGGATGAGGAAAACAAGCCTCCCTGCTCTTTCAACTCCCAACTGGATTCTTAACTTTGAATGAACTACTCATTGTACTGATCTAGTTAAATAAACTTAAATGAAGAAAATATTCCCTCAGCACCTGCAGAAGCGGCTACTGTTGTTAAAAGCTGGTTTCGCCCTTTAGCAAACTCAGGTTCCAGGTTCTTAGCCAGTGGCTTCCACCAGTTCAGCGGCTGACTTTCTTTAAAACGTCAGCAGCAAACATGGACTGCATACTACTACTTTGTATACAATTTACATTTTACTAGATTATAATAAGTTTAGGACTCAACATAGGTTATCAATTTCAAATTTAATTTTAAATAGATTTATTTTTAAAAAATAAACTTGTATTTAATTTAAATAAAAAAATCCAAGATTTTTTTAATCAGATTTTATCCACCATGCTCCTAACCATCAGAATAGCCTTCTCCAAACCTCCTGTCTCATCTCTGCTCTCCTGAGCCTGGAAACAGCGCAGGGCCTAGCCCAGAAGGAGGCGCTCTAGGGAGGGGAGGGAATGCAGGCTGCTGTGGGTCCCCAATCTCCATAGCCAGAGCAGTCCCAGCCTTGCCCAGCAGGCTGTACAGGGGGTCCTGGCATTTCTGATCTCACTGGGGGAAATGGGACAGGTTAGAGCAGTCGATAGACCTGGCAGGGGACTGAATCCAAATGCTGGGACGCCGCGGAGTTTGCCTGCCCAGCCTCTCCCAGGAGGTAGTAATTTGGCAGGCTGTGCTCATCACTGGGACACAGCCCAGGGTCATGCTCTCTGCCTTGGCATGGGATAGGCCATGTCCCCTCTGAGGCGGGTCTCATGGGCAGAGCTTTCAGTAGTGGGGGAGGGGAGTGCTGTGCCTGGCACCCCCCCACACACACAGTGAACTCCTGGGCTGTTGGGCTCCTGGGCTGAGTGCCATCCAGGGCCTTGTGCAGCCAGGAGGCCTCTGGATTCAGCTTGTGAACCCCTGTGTGCATGGAGCCTGCAGCATTCACCAGCGCTGGCTCTGAGGGTGTGTAGGGGTGTACTAGGCCCTGGCCCTGGCCCTGAGTCTCTGGAGGAGGTTCAGCATTTCCCTGCATGGCACAGGACAGGCCAGGCAGTGCAAGGAGCCGCCTGAGACTGGGATATTGGCGAAGGCAGGGAGGAAGCTTTAGGCCTGTGCTTTGCTTGCTGCCTGTCCTTTGAGGTTAGAGGCAGGTGGCCAGTGAATGGGGCATTCTGATGAGTAATCCAGCAGAGCTCCCAGGCTGAGCCAGGCACAGCCACAGGCATCAAAGGCACCACCTGTCCTGCCCTCGAAAAGTCACGTGAGTATGTGAGAGAGCCAGGCAGGGAGCAGCACTCAGCAACTAGTCCCAGGGCAACGGTGCCCTCCTTACCGCTGCTGACCTGGAGAAGAAGCTCTCACTGGGGCAGGACACTGCTGACCAAGCCAGGGAAAGCAGTGGGGAGCTCCCCCTGCCGCTAGCGGAGGAGGGGCAGCTGTGCCCCCCTCACTCCTCCCACTTTAACCCTGTCTGGGCCGGGAAGGGTCAAGCTCTGCGTAGGAACTCAGAAGGGAGTGGGGTTTCCAATGAGCTGCTCATTTATGGAGCAGTGCCCTGCCCAGGGAGCCGCAGAGCCTCACCCCTAAGACAGCATAGCAGAAAGGAGAGGGGGCACTTGCACGCTGCCCAGGAAGCAGAACTGCCCAATGTTGGCCTTTCACTGGGCCAAGCCCAAAGCGCGATGCCGTTCATTAGCTGCGGAGCTGGACATGGGCCTGTCGCTGGGGAGCGCAGCATGGTCTCTCTGGGTCAGAGGGCTGCAGCAGCTGGGCAACAGGGCTGGGATGGGCTAATTCAGCGCCCCATTGGGCTGCTCATCCCTTCAGGCCCCAGCAGCATCTGCAGAGCTACCTAGCACCAAGTGGTGACATGCATGGGAGGCACCATCCCTGGGGATGAGTCCCGAGCAGCTGCCGAAGGTGCCCAGGCCTGCCCCCTTGTTCCTGTGGGCATTGCCAGGGAGCTAATGGCACAGGGCCTTTCTCCACTCATGGAGGGTGTCTTTTGAAAAATGAGAAAAGGTTTAAAATGGAATCGTCAGCCCCAAGCTGACAGGAATCATCAGCAAAGTGCGCCATCGGCAGGAACCGGCCCCACGCGCTCCATTCCTGGAAAGGCAATGGCCCTGGATTGTGCTGAGGAGGCAGAGTGTAGCAGGGATAAAGCAAGTGGAGCAAACACAAAAACTTCATTCATTAAAGAAACTCGTTAATGAGGGACATTTAATCAGCTAAAGATTAGATCCACTTCTCGCCTTGTGGTGAGCGGGGCAGGGAGACAGCGCAGGCAGGGGCCGCGTGCAGCTCCAGCTGTAATGCAGGGAAGACAAAGGGTAATAGGTGGCGGTGGGACTGTGAGCTCCAGGGCAGCACAGCTTCTGCTCCGCAGGGCTCCCTGGTGCCGCTCAGCAAGGTGCTCCAGGGAAGTGGAGGGCTGGCGGGGGGTGAGCGCAGGGGGCTGCACTAGGGAGAAGCTGCCTCCTCCCCATTCTCCTGGGTCCGGCGGCTGTGTCTGTTCTTGAATCTAAACGGAGCGTGGTCTCAGGGACCCGCGGGAACAAGTCTGATCTCTTTATTTTTCCTGTTGTTCCACCCACCTGCCAGCCAGGCCGGGTTACACAGGGCTTGCCTGTGCGTGGGAGTGCCAACACTACCATGGGGCATCACAGACCTTTCGCCAGCCCCCAAAGTACTCCCCTCCAGCGCAGGGCAGAGCGTTTCCCAGAGCTTGGCACCCAGCATGCTGCCAGCCTGCCCACAGTTACTGCTGCCATGGGCACTATGGATAAAAGCATTGCTGCCCTACCCACAAGGGGCATCCTCCTGCCCCCGCGTGGGTCATGCATGGCAGCCTCTCACCCCATCAGCTGTGTTCCTAGCCAGCCACTGGGGTCCTCCCCTTCCTCCCCTCCCCACACACCCAGCTTCTCAGAGCTGGCACTCCTCTGCCCACAGGAGCGGGGTCACAGTCTCGGTGGGGAGGAACTGCCCCGGGGAGGGGCTGGCGCAGGAGGGCAGGTTGTGTTTGTTCAGGTGGTGGGGAGGGAATGGGGGTGGGGAGTGCAGAGACTGGGCAATAAGCAGCAGTGTGGTTGGAACGTTCCCCCTGCCCCAGCTCCGCTCCGCGCTGGCCTTGGTGCCTGCGATGGTTCACCCAAGCTGTCCCACCCTCTCATTGGCCTCGGCCCCTGTTCCCAGCTGGCCTTGTGTCCCCAGCCCAGGGCCCTGTTGTTCTAAGGCCAACGCTCCGTGGTGCCTGCAGATAGCTGTGCTCGCCTGGCCACCGGCCTGGTGCAGAAGGGCCTTGCCGGATCGCCCGTCTGCCAGGAGACGCGGGGGAAGAGCGAGGGACCTATTCCCCTCTGTGGCGCTGGGGGCTCCCCCGAGCTGGATGCTGTCTCACCCCGCCAGCCATAGAAGTGCCCAGGAGGTGCTGCTGGCTCTGCTGGCTTCCTAGCCACCAGGCCGCACCTCAGGAGGGGCTCTTGTGCCACACGGCTCTCCTGTCCCAGCCCTGGTGCTATGTGATGCCAAGCAAGGATACAGGGGAGGCAGAGCTGAGCAAGGCCCAAAGGGCTGTGTCTTTCAGGGGCTTCTTGTCCCCTTGTGAGGAGATCTCAACCCCAGCATGACTCTGCTCCAGCCCTTCCAAACACGGCTGCTCACTTGGAGCCCCAGCAGTGTTCTCCAAAAACGGTGTTTGAAGATGAGTGAGAAGCCCAGTGTGTGGGGGTGAATGCCCACTGTGGCACAGCCAGTGTGCACGAGAGCTTGTGCGCTGTTGGGCATGCCACTGGGCATCCTCGTGACAGCCAAGTGCCGCCCAGCCCTCCAGGGCTCTACCGCCCTGCTGCCCCGGGCATGACCCCCCGCTCTGGGAGCCCTCTCTTGGCTGAGTGGTAAGATGAATTGATAGCTGTTGGCTCTCAGTTCCAGCTGGGTCTCTGAGCTCTGTCTCAGGCGATGTGCTTAATCTCCTGTCTCATTTATTAAATGAGGGCCATGGGCCATTAATAATCAGAATATCTTTTAATGAAAATGCAGAAAATCACCGTCCAAGCTGCCATCCGGGAGCATCCCCTGCGCTCACACCGGGAGAGGGACATGCTGGGTGCAGTCCAACCTGCTTATTAGAGCGGCCCCGCACCCCGTGATGCCAGGGGTGCAGCTCCTCACTGCCTGGGGCAGTCTGTTGGTGTGTCTGTCTGTCTCATGGCTCAGCAAAGCCCTGAGGCTCAGCCCGTAAAGCTGACGTCGAGCTCAGAGCTCTGCGCAGCCCTGGGCTGGGAGCTGAAGGACAGGGATGGCTGGGGCTGTGTTATCGCTCCAGATCTCAGGCCTCTCTGGGTGTCCAGCTCCCAGACTTTCCCACTAGAGCTGGGTTCTGCTCTGTTCACATTAGCCCCTGACACATGGGCCTGCTGCTGTCCTAGGGCCTTGTGCATTTCCTGCTCCCTCTGGCTCTCTTTGGATGCACACTCCGGAGCAGCGTCTCTTTGGTCTGTGAAGGAGCTCCTTGCAGGAGTGGTCGGTTTATTGCACAGCGGGTTCTCTGCAAACCATACAGTACGGAAGTCAGGCCCATCCCCTGGGCTGTCACAGCTGGCTCACTGTCCGTCACGCCCCTCCCTACTTCATCCCTGTCAAACTCCCAGCTCACCCTACCTATTGCCCTCACTTGTCTCTCCCCACCCCACCTCCTTCTCTTGTGCTTTTCCTGGCTCAGATCCTGTGGGCTCAGTGCCTGGAATGCGGTGCCCTCCTCCATTTCTACCTACCCCCACACATACAGGCACCCCATCCCGCCCCTCTTGGCAAGTCAGGACCTCAGCTCTGCTCCAGGCAGGTGTGAAATTGGGCTTGTGAACCCTTTGTTTTCCAGAAGTGTTTTCATCTTAAAATGTGTTTGTGGTGCTAGGGCTGCCTGCTCTGTGCTAGGGGCTGGCACAGAGAGTGCCCATATGC
>NW_020664543.1:1271516-1279999 GCF_002925995.2 Terrapene triunguis | reverse complement strand
GGGGCTGGCACAGAGAGTGCCCATATGCAGCATACAGACCAGGGCACTGCTATCACTGCTGTGTGCTAGGAGCTGAGAAGGGCCAGCCCTGCTCTAACACCCAGGGCGCTGCGTATGGACCGTTGACTAACCCAGCGCTAATGGCTTGAGCTCCCAGCCCCATGCCCTGGCCACAAGCAGCCTGTTGGGTTCTTACAGGCAGCAGGCAGAGGCAGGGCCGGCTCTAGGCACCAGCGTCCCAAGCATGTGCTTGGGGCGGCACTTTTCAAGGGGCAGCACTCGGGTCTTTTTTTTTTTTTTTTGCTTGGGGCGTCAAAAAACCCGGAGCCAGCCCTGGGCAGAGGAGAGAAGTGCTAGGGCCATGTGGACGAGCTCTGTGTCCTGGGGGAAGCAGATACGGGGTGCCCATAGCAGCATGGGCAGAGAGGGGTGCTCTGCTCAGAGCGCCAGCTCAGGAAGGTGATCTGAGTGTAGTGCTTTGGGGGGTCTGGAGGAGACACTGAGGGTGTTGGGGAGCAGGAGGGGACTGCAGAGCTCTGGGTGGGAGGCCTGGATGAAGCAGGGTGAAAGCTCTGGGGTTCCTGTGGGATGGGGCCTTTCCTGGAGCACGGCCTGTGCAAAGCAGCTTGTGTGGAGGGAAACTTTCAGTGCAGCCCATGGGGAACAGAGCAGCGGCCAGGTTCCCAGTGATGTGATGGGCGTCGCTCAGCTAAACTGTCACCTGTCTCCCTTCCCTTCTGGGACCCCCACACCCACCCATCCCCTGTGAGGCCGCCCCTCCCACCTGGGACCCCCTTCCCACTCATCCTCTGTGAGGCCGCCCCTCCCACCCAGGATCCCCACCCATCCCCTGTGAGGCCGCCCCTCCCACCTGGGACCCCCCACCCACCCCCTATGAGTCCCTCCCCTCCCACCCAGGTCCCCCCACCCATCCTCCTGCAAGTCTCTCCCCTCTGGGATCCCCCAGCCTCCCTCTTCCTGCAGGCCCCTGTGTTCCTATCCCTGAGCGAGGGACCCCCTCCTCTGTTCAGAGCTCACTGAGCAGGTGAGTGACTCCCTATCCTTCTCCCTGTCGGGTGCCTGGGGATGAATGGGCAGCGCCTGGTGGGAGGGATCGCAGAGGGAGCCATAGATCAGTGCCGCTGCAGCACCGGCAGCAGCACCAGAGACAGCAAGCAGCAAAACAGGGGAACCTAATGGGCCCTGAATGAAATAATACTTGGGATGACAAGCACTGCGACAGCCCTAATTAATAACCGATATGAATGCGGCTGTCAGGGGCCGGGCTGGCTGGGCGCCAGCCCTGGGGACCTGCTGAGGTGGGGCCGCTCCCCAACCTGTGCTCTGCATGCTCCTGTGCTTCCTCCTGGTCCGTGCATCCCAGCTTGCCCTCTGCCCCTCAGCTTGCCCTGCCCTGGCAGAGAATTCATCATGCTCCCCAGTGCCCTTCAGGGACCGGTGTAGCACTGCCAGGGCCCAGACCCTGCTCTGAGCTACGCCGGCTGGGTCATCCCCGCTGAACAAGGAGCTCTGGGCTGGGTGAGTCTGGCCCAACATGGAAGTACCACCTTGAAAGCCTCGGGAGAGCCAAGCCTGGACCCATTCATGGGCTGAGGTGGCCTTTCATGGGAGCTGTGGTGAGGAGCAGCCGGAGCGATGGCTTGGCCCAGCAGGTGCTGGGGAGTGATGCTGGGATGGGGAAAGGAAAGCAGGCTGCTGGTGAAGCCCTGCCACCACCCTAAGGCCACAGAACTGCTGCTGATTCGGGGCATGGGGCCTCCGGCTGGTCCAACCACTGCAAGGAGCTGGTAAACAAGGTAGGAAGGGGCTGGCTGCCTGGGCTCCGTCCTCAAGGGCCCAGGGCATGTCAGGGGCCAGCAGGGCTGTAGGGTTTGCTGAGCCTGCTCCCCTTCCTGTGTGTGGAGGCTGCGATGTGTGCATTGCTTGTCCCGCGGGGAAGGTGACTGAAGGCTGCTCGGGTCAGTATCTTCAGGGCACCTGCCTGGCAATCTGGCCAGGCCTACACCCCCTCATTGGTTGGTTTAGCAGCTACCAGCACTGGGTTCTGCCCCAGCTGCTGGTTGTGGTAAGGTGCCCGGTTATTGGTGGATGGGTCTTAGTGCAGAGTGGTGCTGGATTTGTTCTGCTGTGCCTGAGATGGTGACGCAGGCCCCATGTCCCCCCATGTCGGAACCCAGGCGCTGTCAGACAGGGTCACGGAGACCACGTTCGCATGAGCCCCACTCCGCTCGGGAAGCGAGACACTGTTTTTTCTGTTCTCAAACCCCTGGCACTGTTCTCCGAGCACTGGAGCTCACCAAATCTGCTGTGCCCTCAGCTGGGGGCAGGCTCGGGAGTCTGCTTCACCCCCCGGGCAGTGCACTGTGCTGCTGGCCTGGGCCACATTGTTGGGGCCCATGGGACCGTGCCAGAGGCACCATTGCCCCCCCCCCCCCCGAGAGCCCTGCCCCCTGCGCACTTGGTAGTGTTGTTATTCCTCCAGACACTGCTCAAAGCTCTTCCTCACTTGACACAAGGCTCCCAGCTGGTAGGGCAGGACAGACTCCCCAGTGAGACAGAGCCCTGCCCCAGTCAGGGGCATCCCATTTCCATCTGCAAAAGAGAGGTTTGGAGCAGTGACCTAGAAGCCCTGGGCTTGGACTGTGGCAATTTTCTCTGCATGGGACTTAGGAGGAAGGTGAGGAAACCCTGCTGGGATCTGATTTGCTCTTGACTCTGGTGATGGCAAAGGACTTTGTGATTATGTTGGTTTTGTCCTGAAAACCATGCGGCTCTTGGCTAGCTCTTTGGCCTGGTCTACACTACGGGATTAATTCGGATTTAGCAGCGTTAATCCGAATTAACCCTTCACCCGTCCACACTACAGAGCCAGTTAATTCGAATTAAAGGGCCCTTTAAATCGATTTCTGTACTCCACCTCGACGAACGGAGTAGAGCCTAAATCTATTTTGTTAATTCGAATTAGGGTTAGTGTGGCCGCACACCACCGAATTACTGTGTTTAAGTTAATGGGGTAGTGTGGCCGCACACCACCGAATTAATGTGGTTAAAAACCGAATTAAGGTGCTTAGTGTGGCCGCGCACAATCGAATTTATACAACCTGTTTCCCAAATTCGAATTATCTAAATTCGGATTAATCCTGTAGTGTAGACATACCCTTTGTGTTGGAAGGTATTCAGCAGTGCAATTCACTCACTGGCCGCCCTGCTGCCCAGCAGTGCAGGGGCACAAGTGAGGGCCATGTCTGGACTTGGAGTCCTAACTAACTACATGGCTGCTGCTTGTTTTGACGGACACGCCACTTGGTATTTGGTGTCTGACTAGATCCCAAATGTGGGTCCGTCCCATCCGAGACAGGCTTGTGGGAGGATCTGGCATCAGCTGAGTGTGGTAACTGGCTGCCTAATCCCAAACTGAAAGACTCCGCAGGCTAGTCCCAGCCCTCCATGGCAGGGTATTCTTAGAGCAAAGTGCCTGCAAGCTCTGCAGTCCCTCACTCCACGCCCCGCTCTGCCTCCTGCTTCGGGAGCCTGCTTCCCTGAAACGGCGAGCAGAATCTCCCGTGTTCGGCGGTGGCACTTTGTCCCAGGCCCACAGGTAATAGTCTACACTTCACAGCGCCGTCTCTCCCCAAGCATGGCAGTGCCAGCAGCCAGGGAGCGGAGTCTTTGCCAAGGACACCTCTGGAGATGCACCAGAGGATCACAGTGTAGCCTAGAGCTTGGTGTTAGGGCTGTTGTTGGCTGGTTCCAAGGTGCGTCGGTGCTGCCAACCTGAAGCTCAGGCCACTCTGGCAAGCGTCTGGCTACGCCCCTAGGAAGCTGCGAGTGGCTGAGTCAGCGGAGGAAGAAGCCCGTAAGCATTTGAATGACTTGCAGATCTTTAGTCAGACTGGATTTACATATCATTACCCACAATGCCCTGGGTTATAGGTCTCAACTTCCTCCATTAACGATTCAGTTGCCAGTGCAAGGTCCCAGTAATGGGGAAGGCCTCAGCTAAAGTTTCCCCTGCCCGCCCACCCGCCTACCATCATCCCCCTCCCCAATATCTTGTCTGCATCGTAAATTGGTCACACCCGCAATGAAGGAGCTTGTGTCTGCAGTCCAAGCCAGGCACACAGAAGGAGAGATACTACCCGGATGGGGTGCCAAAGCTGTGTCCTGCTTGCTGGCTAAAGGCTTTGCAGCCATTTGTTGACACAGGGGGACAGAGGAATGTGTGTGCAGGGGGCAGGGGAGCAGGTGTTGGACCATGACTGAGAGGCCCTTGGTGACGGTGGGCCTTGGGTTCTGGGTGCTCTATCACCGCAGGTCAAGTAGTCTTGTTGGCCAGGAATCAATAGTAAGTGGCCTGGAGCCCATCTCAGGTCCCACTCTACAAGGAACCTGCTGGGTCCCATGGCTGGGAGAGGGACGGAAGGGCTGGACAGGCAGGTGTGTTAACTTACAGCCCCCGAGCATGGGATGGGGCCTAGGGAGCAGCCCTCTCCTGGACAGCCCTGAGTGAGGAGCACAGCACAGCGCCTGCTGCGAAGGGCTCTTTCCACTCCCAACAGGGACTGATGATCAGCTCCCTAGGAGTGTGCTCCCTTCTCCCCAGCCCGACGCCCTCCCATGCCTGCATTACAGCCCCTGCTCCGTCACTGCACTGAACTGCTCTTCATTTGGATAATAGAGCAGACCCCCCAGGCAGGGTACAGACTCGGTGGCTGCTGCATTTATTTATGCTTCCCAATACATTTGCAGCTAGGCAAGCACCACAGGACCCCCACCCCATCCTAGGGCCCAGGACGAGCCCAGGCAGGGAGAGCTGTGGAGCCCTGCCCCAGTGCAGCCTGCCCAGGAGGGTCCCAGCTGGCCCCGGGCAGGCCCTGGGTGCAGGGAGGGCTGCTAAGGGGATGAGCTTCAGCAGAGCCCTGCACTGGGAAGATTCCACCCCAGGTAGACAGACACACCCACCCTCCAAGAGCAGCAAGGGAAGCACACCCCCAGGGCCGGCACACCTCCATTCCCTCTCCCTGGGGCCCCCTGCCTACCACTCCCAGCACGCCTTCTCCCACCCCCTCCTCCAGCCTCCATCGCCTCGCGGTCAGTCACTGCGTGTGTCAGGCTAGGGCTTGGCCCGGGCTCTGGCTTTCAGCCCTGACCCCACAGGACGGGGAATTCCCCCTGCCTGTCCCAGGAAGGAGGGTAAATTGGGTAAGTTAAAGCAAAGGGGCTAATCAGTTCTTTGATATCTGCCTTGCGTGCCAAGATGCCATTTGACATCTCTCCCCTCCCTGCTCCGCTCCATCACACTGGCTCTCCTCTCCTTTCCTCTCCTCTTCTCCACCCTTTTCTTCCCACCCGTGGGTGCCTGACTCACCGGGCAGTGTGTTTGCTAATCATGGGTAATGATGCCAGAGCGGCTGGGCTTTCTCCCTTGCTGTTCTCCAAGTTGAAGTCTGCCCTAGTTTCTCTCTCGGGAATGTGCAGACTGACTTCTCAGAGGATCCCTGCTCAGTAGGAGCCAGGGGCTGCTGACCTTTGCCAGATTCAGAGTTGCACCAAAGCTTGTGGGTCACCACTCGCCCCCTATTCAGTGGCCCCTGGTGAGTCTGAGTCCAGTTCCCGGTGCTGCCCCACTGCTGGCTCAGAAAAGCAGGGGCCAGAGGGCTGACGGAGCAAGTGAGACACAGACCAGGGCTCTGCAGAGCAACGCTCTATAGATGCAGCGGTAGGTCCACAAGCCATTTCAAGGCCTCTTCTGTGACACTGGATATTGTCCAGTTCAGCTCTGAATCCATTCTGCTGGGTTCGGTGGCTTGGCTGTTCTCACCAGTCACATGAAGGGGTGTCTTTGAGTTTCCACTTGTGCATCAAGTAGCTGTATCTTCCCTGGTTGGTTTGGTGTGGCCCAAAGTGCACGTGGCAGCTCAGCGTGTTGGCTGCTCTCTGTCCATCGGGCCTGAGGCACACGGACTGGCTCAGGCTGCATCTGTCCTGGCAATAGTTGGCAGCCACCCATCTGGCACCTTTGCCAGCCTGAGATCAGGATGGCTGTTCCACTCAGACATTTCTACAGCCAGGGTTCCCTGTGAGAGGACAAAGGGCCATGAGCCCTCCTGCTGCAGGGCATGAGCCAGCCACTTCCCTGTGGGGAACTCACCCCAAGGGACTGGACTAGATGAACCCCAGGTCTGACCCTCTCTGCCCATTCCTATGGTCCTGTCAATAGAGTTACAAGCCCCTGCAAACCCCTGTCTCCATGGGGTCCCCTCCCCCTGCCCCCGGGCAGCTCCCCGCAGGACTGCCCTGCTTTGGCCCGTGGACAGTATGGCCTCCAGCCCCTGGGGTCTCCTGGCCTCACCACCGGCTCCGAGGTTGTCTCAGGCTCTGAGTGGGGCTGGACAGTCAGCAGCCTTTTCTGTGTCTCTCTGCAGGGTAATCAGGACGCCACGGCTCCTCCTGAAGCAATGGCTCAGCCCTACCCCCCAGCCCAGTATCCTCCGCCTCCCCAGAATGGAATCCCTGCAGAGTACGCACCCCCGCACCCCCACCCCACACAGGACTACTCGGGGCAGAGCACGGTACCGGAGCACGCCATGACCCTCTACACACCAGCACAGAGCCACGCCGAGCAGCCGGGCGCTGACGCCAGCACGCAGTCCATAGCGGGGACGCAGACGGTATCGGTAAGAGCCCCCGTGGAGCCCCGGGTGGGCAGCAGGGCCTTTCAGGTGAGAGGAGCAGTGATGGGCCACGAAGGGACTCAGGGTCCTTTGGCCCCAGGCTGGAGCTTGGGGCAGTGCAGTCGGTGTCTCTTGGGGGGCAGGGCAATATGCCAGCGTGGGGGAGGGGGCGAGATGGTAGGAAGTGCTCTGAGAACGTGTGACCTGGGGAATCCTGGAGTCACCTGCCTGGCAGCAGGGGGCTGTGGGTCAGGACTGAGGGGCATGGCAGAGTTGTCAGTAAGGTGGGGTGGGCGAGGCCCGGGCTGGAATAACAGGTGGGTCACGCAGCCCCTGCCCCCCGTTCCCAGCTTTAGCCTAGGCTCTCCGTCCAAACGCTCGGCCCCTGCCCCGGAGCTGAGCAACATGTGGCTACAAAGGGAGAGCCATAGGCTGAGCCTGAAGCTCCAGCACCTCTGGTGGCTGCTGTGCCCACTGCACGGGCAGCGGCAGTTTGCGGTTGCCAGTCCCTCTCCCAGTTTACGGGCTCCCCTGTCATTTCTAATCACTTGTAATCTACCTGCTTGGCTACTTTCCAATCAGATAGCTTCAATTAGGTGGTTGTAATGCAGCTCCGAGCGGAAAGTGCTGAGCCATCACTTCCCAGCCCGCCCCCGGCGCACCACGGAGCACAGCTGGGCCCGCTCCCTTGCACAGCTCTGCCTTCCCTCCACACGCAGGCACGCTCGTCCACACGCACTGCATGCACACACACACCCCCGTGTGCACACTGCACATGCCTGCTGCATACGCAAACGCTCATCCACACACACACTGCACACATGCACATTTGTCCACACTCAGATTGCACACACACTCATTTAAACTTATGCTGCACACACGCACACTCATCTGCATTCTGCACATATGTGTGTACACTTACCCATGCTGCACATGTGCACACTCTTGCACACACACTGCACATCCACGCGCATCCCCACTCACCTTGCACACGCTCACACTTACACACTCACCCTCTCACATAACTCTCTTGCACATACACGTGCACACACTTGCACACCCTCCCTTAATTCAGTCTACTGGAGCTGTGTTGGTGACAAGCTAGACATGTGCTACCAAGGTGTAAAAGGAGATGGGGCCCGGGGGGCTGTGGGAGGGGGCCATGCACTGTCAGGGCTTTGATCCCTGGGTCCATTTGCCGTAGTGCCAATGCTGACACGCTGGCAGGCCGCTCTGCAGTGCCAGGCAGCTCTTCTCCCTGGGGTCAGGCACAGCTTCGCCCTGCACTTTTCACAAGATGTCTCCACCCCCGCAGTGGGAGGAGCTCGCTCACCCCCTCTCCCTCGCATGGCCTGTCTGGGGATCAGACACTGCAGCAGGAAGAGCCTGGCCTAGACCATAATGCCAGGTAGGGGGTTAGTGATGCTGCGTGGGGCCCCTCGGGCGCAGTGGCTGTTGGCGGCGTGTCCCCTTCCCAGCACGAGTGCTGCAGTGGGCTGATGATTGTGGGGGCCTGTTTTCCAGCAGACAGATGAAGCTGCGCAGACAGAGAGCCAACAGCTCCATTCCTCAGAGAACACAGACAAGCAGCAGCCCAAGAGGTTACACGTCTCCAACATCCCCTTCCGGTTCCGGGATCCAGACCTGCGGCAAATGTTCGGGGTGCGTATGGCCAGTGTGTGCACCAGCCCTGTCGTCCCCGGTGGGCCCAGGGCCCAGGAAGAGGCAGGGCAGGGGACTTGACATTGCAAACATAGAACTAATGAATCCTAACAGTGCTCAAGTGCT
>NW_020664543.1:1269127-1271506 GCF_002925995.2 Terrapene triunguis | reverse complement strand
CCCGGCAGGTTAGCTGGGGCCCCAGGGCTCTGGAGCTCTGGCCCGGCAGGTTAGCTGGGCCCCCAGGGCTCTGGAGCTCCAGCCCGGCAGGTTAGCTGGGCCCCCAGGGCTCTCCTCGAAGGGTTGCCAGCAGAGAATTAAGTTGGCAGTCCCATTGCTTGGGGCTTCACTCAGCCTGTGTGAACATGGCCAGCGCTGTGCAGGCTGGGACCCTTGCCTGCTCTGCTGGTGGGAGCTTTGCAGCAGGCCTGCTCCCTGCATGCCTGGGGGATGAGGCAGGCCCCTCTGCGGAGCCCGGGCGCTGTTCTCACCCCTCTGCTCTCTCTGATTGCAGCAATTCGGGAAGATCCTCGACGTGGAGATTATTTTCAATGAGCGGGGCTCCAAGGTGGGTGCTGCCCGAGGCCGGCGTCATTACAGCAGCCCCGGGAGCAGGCCAGGCTGACCTGTGACATGTGCGTTTCTCCTGGCAAAGGCTCCACTCAGGGAGGGACTCAGGGGCTCGTCTTCCCTGCTCTTCCTGACTCGCTCCTGTCCTGCCCCAGCTGTCTGTGTGCTGCTGCTTCTTTCTCTTGCTCCCTCCCCCTCTGCGGCCAGGGGCCCTGACCCACACTCAATCCCCCTGCCTCTTGCCTGCACTCAGGTGCCTCCCCGCTGGCAGCGGCTCAGACACAGCGATGGGGACAAAGGGCACTAGTCTAATGCCAGCCCCTTACCAGAGGGGAGCAGCCACTGTTCACCCTCATCTGAGCAGAAGGGATTTCACTGGGGGGTGGCTCGGTTCCTCTGTCCCATGCCGGGGGGACACGATGGCTCGGTCCCTCTATCCTGTGATGGGGGAAATGGGCAGGGGGGGGGAACCACGGCTTGGTCCTTCTGTCCCATGATGGAGAGTGGATAGCATGGGGTGGGCAGTTCAGTCCCTCCATCCCACACCGAGGGGGTTGGTTCGGTCCCTCCGTCCCACGCCGAGGGGGTTGGCTCCGTCCCTCCGTCCCACACTAGTACAGGGCAGCCCATGTCCCTGTGTGTGTGGGTGTTTCTGTTGGATCTTCCCTGCCTCTCTGTTCCCCTCTCCCCATGTATTGGGGTGACTTGGGGGCGCTCTCTCCATGCAGGACCTGGCCCTGAAGCACACTGCCTGAGCCTCCTGTGCCAGCTCTCCTGATTCACCTGCTCTCTCTGTCCCCATTCCCCTTCTCTCTCGCTCTCGCTCTCTCCCTCCCCCCTTTCTCCTCTGCTCACAGGGTTTTGGGTTTGTAACTTTTGAAACTAGCACAGATGCCGACCGGGCACGAGAGAAGCTGAATGGCACAATCGTAGAGGGACGGAAAATTGAGGTGCTCAGATAAGTGTGACTGCCATTGCCTGCTCTGTGTCGTCCATGCGGGTGCCAGGGCCTCCCCTGCCCCCAGGCTGCTCGCCCTGCACACGCCCTGCCTGGGGACTGCGGGGGTCCAGTCATGTTGCATGCCTTGTGCATTCACCCCTGCTTTCACCTGTCCTGCTCCTTTGAGCCAGCCAGAGGGAGGGATCCTGACATCTGGCACAGAGGGAAATCCAGGCCCTGCCCAGGGACCATGGAGAGGTTCAGCAGGGGAGTGGGCTTTGCTGGCTTCCTTCCCTCTCTGTGCCTGCTCAGCCCAGCATTAGCTGGCCCCAGGTCCCTGCCGCCTAGCCACTGGCCATGCCGGAGTCTGGCCCAGAGCGCAGTCCCCATCATGCATGTTCTCCTCCTTGTGGTGCTGATGGTGGAATGTTTGCGGAGTGCCAGTGCATGTCCCTGGCCAGGGGTGCGTTGCATTGGGGCTAGGAGGAGAGCTTACCGCCTGAAGCAAATGGCACGGGAGCAGGACGGCAGGTGAGGGCTGGACCCCAGGGAGCTCTGGGGGCAGTTGGAGGGAGCGCTGAAGGCCAGCAGCTCTGGGGAGCACAGCTCCACCTTGACTGAAGTTCACCAGTGAACCGAGCGTGAGGGTCAGTCTGGGCCAGGGATTGTTGGTCAGCACCAAAGAGCAGCTGCATTAGCTCTGGGGGCTGCAGGGCAGGACAGAGGGACATGGGCAGTGCTGGGGAGGCAGCGGGTAGGTCTGAGATAGCAAGAGATGCCATAGGTCAGCAGGGAGGAGTCAACACTACAAAAGTGGCAGAGTGGGAGATGCCGTGGGTGAAAACTGAACAGCATCAGCAGAGCTGGGGGGGAGCCCAGGATGAGGGTCACTGGGGATCCGCGGGTGGGGACGGAGGGGCACTGACAGCTGGGGGCGGAGCCCAGGATGGGTGTCACTGGGGATCTGCGGGTGGGGACTGAGGGGCACTGACAGCTGGGGGAGGAGCCCAGGACGGGTGTAACTGGGGATCTGCGGGTCAGGACGGAGG
>NW_020664543.1:1263152-1269117 GCF_002925995.2 Terrapene triunguis | reverse complement strand
GGGGGGGTGCCCAGGACGGGTGTCACTGGGGATCTGTGGGTGGGGATTGAGGGGCACTGCAGAGCTGGGTGGTGAATGCGCACAGTCTACTACTGCATTTTGCCTGGCTCTGACAGAGACTGTTGGATCCTCCCATTCATGGGCACCAAAACTGTCCCCCGCCCCACTCCAGTGCAGACCTGTCCCTCCCAAGGCCCCTCTGAGTGGTGTAAAACAGGAGGCTTCCTCCTCTCCACACGTACAGTTCAGCAAATCTTCCGGGCTTTGCCACTCGCACTGGCCAGGCAGTATGCCTAGCACTGGCCTCTCCTCCCACTGCCTCGTGCCCATGTCCCCTGTACAGCCCCCAAGGCTGAAAGGACATTTTCACTGTAGCAGGCCAAGGCAGCCAGCTCAGCACACAGCACCCTGTCGAACTCAGCTGGGCTCGGCTCTGGATGTGGGTCCGAGGGGAGCTGTCTGCTAGCCACAGTGTAAGCTCCCGAGGCCTCGGTGCTCAGCACCGCTCAGGATCAGGTATCAGTTACCCCAGGACTGAGGATCACCAGCAGAACTGGAGTAGCAGGGGTGCCGCAGGATAGGATCGTGGTGTACCAGTGGCGCTGTGTGTAGGAGCCCTGGGCTGGAACAGCAAATGCCGGAGCTGTGGGTCCAGATCATGGTGCAGCGGGAGCCCAGGGGGAGTCAGAATTGCGGGGCATGGTAGAGCTGTATGCAGGTCCCCGGGTTTCCAGGCAGTGTGGCAGTGCTACGGGACTCCAGCCCTGCGTCCCCCCACACCGCCTGGCTCTGGTGATCATGTCACTGGCATTGCCCCCAGCCCCAGGCCGGAAGAACTCCACATAAACGCAGCTGAGCAGGTCCCGGGGGCTGCAGCGTCTCTGGGTGCAGACAGTAATCTGTCCCGTGCCCTCTCTTCTGCAGGTCAATAACGCCACAGCCCGAGTCATGACGAACAAAAAGGCTGCAAATCCCTACATCAATGGTAAGGGCCGGAGGGTGTGGGGCAGCAGGGGTGGGCTCAGCAAGGCGAGCAGCTGTGGGGAGCCGCCCTTGGGGCCTGGGAGCACGAGCATTGGGAGCATGGTTTGGGGCTTTTATTCTTCCTGCTCCTAGGGCCTGAGACTGCCCTGGACTCCCTGCGGGAATTCCCAGCAACGAGCAAGAGCCAGGCTCACCAGTCCCAGCTCCTCCGGCTCAGGCCAGCCCCCCAGTCCCATCAGCATCTCTGCCCAGAGGACCCCAGTAAGGAGGGTGTTAGTCTCAGGGCAAAGGGCTGCACCGAGCGTCTGGGGCAAGCAGTGCGCTCCATGGGAGGAGCGGGCAGTGGGACCCTGGTCTCTGGGGGTAAAAGGCTCAGCGACTCCTCCCCCTGCTCTCCTGAGACATTTGCTATGCCCAGCTCCCCCCCCCCCCCTTGCAGTAGGGGTCCCCTGTCATGGCCGCAGAGTTTGCACTGGGAAACGTGGAGAGTGTGTGCCGGCAGCTGGGAGGCAGCCGCTCCCACAGGCCTCCTGCAGGCCAGTCCGGACGCTGTGCAGCACTGGCCTTACAGAGCTGCTGCTGCCTGTTGGTGATGAGGCTGCCACTGGCTGTGTCCCCATGGCCCATGGAGGGGGTGGGGGCTCTCTGGATTCCCCCTGCGGGGGCTCACTGGCTCACTGTTTGTGTGGCAGGCTGGAAGCTGAACCCGGTGGTGGGAGCTGTCTACAGTCCTGAATTCTATGCAGGTAAAGTCGCTCAGGCCAGTCCCTTTGGCAGAAGTGCTGCCTCGGGTCCCACGTGGCTCTGATTCCCTTGGGCCTGCTCCTCATGCCAGCCTCTCTCTCAAGTGGGGATTACAACTGCAGTTAGCACCAGCCCGGCCCCAGCCCCGATGCTGGGCAGAGACCATGTGCCTTGTGGCAATAGGGCTCATAAACCCCCTGGGAGGACCCACCTGCCTCACGGCAGTGGGCAGGACTCTGTGCTTGGTGATGGGGGTTCTCCCAATGGTAGTGCCCGTCCCTTCCAGCAGTGCCACATGCCAGTGCTGAGGACTTTCCCTTCACACAGCTGTTGGTATGTTGTGGCTCTCCCAGCATTTCGAGGGGCTGTTTGAACAATTACCCCACCAGGGGCAGGGAGCAGAATCCCTGTGAAGGAGCGTGCAGTCCCCTGCACCAGCTGCTCTCAGCTCTGCCTCCAGCCTGTCCCTTCCCTGCCTGCCTCTAGCCCTGAGAGAGGCGAGGGCTCCTGGCACTACCTTCCCCAGAGGGCCCCTCAGCTCACGACTGCAGCGAGGGGCCGGGGTAACCCTGCGTGTGTGGTCCTGTGCTGTGGGGCAAAGGGACGGCTCCCTGCTTCCCTTTGCTGGCACTGGGGTTGCGCTGGCCGTGACTGGGTGGTGGTTGTGCAGCCAGAGAAAGCCCAGGCTCCTATGTGCTGGGCCTGTGCTGGCACAGGTGTCCCTACTTTGGAGCAGGGGGTGCTGCTGAGGTGGGCGAGCGCCGCGCAGGAGGGGCCCTTCCATCTCCCTCAGGGTGCCCTGTGGGCAGGCGCTACCCAGAGAGCTGCTCTGGGATGCTCATGTCTCTCTATTGCCTTCAGTAACAGGGTTCCCGTACCCAGCCACAGGGACAGCCGTGGCATACCGAGGGGCGCACCTAAGGGGCCGGGGGCGTGCTGTCTACAACACGTTCCGCGCCGCACCCCCGCCTCCACCTATCCCCACCTACGGCGCGTGAGTATCCCAGGGAGCCAGGCTTCCTGGAACCAGCGGGGCCCTGGGCTCTGGAGCAGGCAGCAGCTTTGCCCCTTTCTTGGGAGACGGACTTGCAGGAGAGGCGCTGCTTTTCCCAGCATGTCATGTGGCTCAGCTGAGAACTGGGAGGCTGTGGGCCTGTTTTCCCTGCATGGCTGGGGAGGCCCAACACCCTCCCATGGAGCTGGGGTCTCTGTGTTCAGATCTCTGCACCCCGTATGTGCAGCCTGGGGTGGGAGAAGCAGACCCAGCATGTGGGGTACGGCTCAGCGGAGGTGGCACCATTCAGTCGAGCTCTTTGAAGGCTCCTTGACGCCTTCCATCTCGTGGTGTCTCCTGAGGAGGGAGGGTTTATCCCCTTGGTTTCATGCCCCAGGTACGGGGTAATCACAGGGGAGGACTTTGTCCAGGTGTCTGGAGCAGCTCACAGCTGTGAGTGGCAGCCTGAGGACAGACACCCCAAGCTGGCGGTGTGTTCTGTCACTAGATTTCACCAAGCCAGAAACAAACGTGAGCTCCCGTGAGCTCACCGTGGAGTCACAGACAGTCCCCTTAGATTCTCCTATCCACCTTGCCACCAAGATAAACTGGACTTAGTAAGAAATGGTCACCTATCACCCCACATTCAGGTTGCTTCCAGTCCCAAGAGACCGATCACTTAGCCCAAATCAGTTGGGGACTAAACACTAAATACATTCTTAAAAGACTAATACCTACTTTGAGCAAAGCTAACATCCAGGTGACCTGGTCTGGTCTCCAGCAACAAGGTTGTCAGTTCTTTGCTAATGCCTGCAGCTTGGGCAAGAGCTGGCATCTGCCCTGCCAGCGTCACAGACTCCAGGTTTCTAAAACTAAACTGGCTCTACATTAAGAGAGCTATGTGCAAACATGCTGTAACTGCAGCGAGCATTCCAGCCATGTGCACACAGACTGACTTCCTGTGCCTACTCCACACTCCTCCCTCCAAGTTCCATGCAGGCTCTATACCCTCTCTCTGTAGTTGGGTACCAACCCTCTGATGCCATGGGCTCCTGCATATTTTCAGCTGGGACAGCACAGAGCAGCCCCCAGAGAAAGTGGCTGCAACCTCATTTCCTCAAGAGCACTTGTTCCTCCTCAGGCTTTGTGGGGTGTCACTCTCCTCCCCCAGCTTCTCCCTGCTTTCAGCCCTGAGCATCCACGCTGGCAGGTGCGGGTCTAATTGCAGGTACACCCAGGCCAGCCTGGAGCAACCCAGACTGATCTCAGCATGGCTGGGACCAGACTGCCGCCCAGGAACTCCAGAGCGTCGTCAGACCCCCAACTGCGAGCCAGGATGGGGAGACGGGTCTGGCCCACAAGGAAACAATAAACCCACTTTCAGATAGCCTGGCCACTCCCCACCCACATGGCGCTGGCAGCTTCCGGGCTTGCCCTCTGACGCACAGCCTGTCTCTTTGGACTGTTTGCAGGGTCGTTTATCAGGATGGATTCTATGGCGCTGAAATTTACGTAAGTGCTGCCCGCTCCTCCTGGACGTTAGGTTTCACGTTTCCTTGCTGATGCCAAAGGAAGCAGAGGCCGGCTGGATTGAATCCCACCACAAGGGTGGGGGCTGAGAAGCCATAGGGATGGCCCTGGGGCCTGCACTCTGCCCTGCATCTCCCCCTGCTGGTAGCAGCTGGGAATACACCAGCTGGGCATTCCCCGCCACTTGGCACTGAATGAGGCTGTGGTTCTGATGGTGGTTTTCGTTTCTCTCCATTTTCATGTATTCTGCAAAGTGAGGAACTTTACAGAAAATGTGCAGAATGTTATAGACTGTCTCATGAGCCACGATCCAGCTGAGAACTGTGATCTCGATACTCTAGACAATACATGCTGTGACGGGTTGGATCACAGAAACCCCCTTGGGAGCTGCCACCCGATGTGCCAAGACTACCCCTGCTTCTGTTTTCCCTGCCAGCTCAGGACTTCAGCACCCCGTCTTGCTGAATTAGACACTCCAGTCCACTTCAACACAGACCCAGGGTCTGAATTACTTGTCCCAAAGCTACAAGTTTACCCAAAAACAGCTCACAGGAGTGTGCTTGTCTTTAGCACTCAGATGCCCAACTCCCAATGGGGTCTAAACCCAGATAAATCCGTTTTACCCTGCATAAAGCTTATGCAGGGCAAACTCATAAATTGTTCGCCCTCTATAACACAGATAGAGAGATATGCACAGTTGTTTGCTCCCCCAGGTATTAATACATACTCTGAGTAAATTACTAAATAAAAAGTGATTTTATTAAATACAGACAGTAGGATTTAAGTGGTTCAAAGTAGTAACAGACAGAACAAAGTAAGTCACAAGCAAAATAAAATAAAATGCGCAAATCTATGCCTAATCAAACTAAATACAGATAATCTCACCCTCAGAGATGCTTCAGTAAGTTTTTCTCAGACTGGACACCTTCCAGGCCTGGGCACAATTCTTTCCCCTGGTACAGCTCTTGTTCCAGCTTATGTGTTAGCTAGGGGTTTCTCCATGATGGCTCCTCTCCCTCTCTGTTCTCTTCCACCCCTTTATATATCTTTTGCATAAGGCGGGAACTCTTTGTCCCTCTGGGTTTTCACCCCCCCTCACTGGAAAAGCACCAGGTTAAAGATGGATTCCAGTTCAGGTGACATGATCACATGTCACTGCAAGACTTCATTACTCACTTGCCAGCACACACATATACAGGAAGACTCACAGGTAAACAGCCATCTGCAGACAATGGGAGTCATCAAGATTCCAAACCATCATTAATGGCCCACACTTTACATAATTACAATAGGCCCTCAGAGTTACCTTTTATATTTCTAGTTTTAGATACAAGAGTGGTACATTTATACAAATCAGATGATCATACTCAGTAGATTATGCACTTTGTAATGATACCTTACAAGAGACCTTTTGCACGAAACTATCCCAGTTACATTATATTCACTTATATTTTTATAAAACCATATAGACTGCACAACGTCACACATGCCAAACAAGCTGGTGTTGCCAGAGTTAAAGTCCCATTAGAAGAAGGTTTCCGGAGTGAGAAGAGATGGGGGGATAAAAGAGGTGCCTGCATGGAGGCCGGGCTTCTAGGAGCAGGGTAGGGGGCGGGGGCTGCAGTAGGAGCAGGGCAGGGGAACGGGCTGAAAGAGGCACAGGGCAGGGGCTGCAGTAGGAGCAGGGCAGGGGGCAGGGGCTGCATGGGGCAG
>NW_020664543.1:1242582-1263142 GCF_002925995.2 Terrapene triunguis | reverse complement strand
GGGGCTGCAGTAGGAGCAGGGCAGGGGGCAGGGGCTGCATGGGGCAGGGGCTGCAGTCGGAGCAGTGCAGGGGCAGGGGGCACAGTGCTGACTGCTGTGCCCTGAGCAAGGGCCCCTCGCCAGGCAAGCGCTGCGCTGGATTTATGCTCTCGGACAGCATCAGTGCAGTGCATCACACCAGCATTTAAGCTCCATATTTAAAAGCCATTGGCCCTGGCTTAGGCGGGCAGCTGAAGGATTTATCTAACGTGACACCTCATTAAAGCGATCAGGGAAGTGACATTTAATTGCTTCCGGATAACGTGTTTGCAAGCCCCCTGGGAATGCTAATGGGCCTGGCATTTGCCTCATGGTGCAGACACCCGGCTCCTAGCAGGGTCCCACAGCTCCCACCACTCACCAGCTGCTGGGCACAGCCGAGGGGAGCTCTTTGTAGGGTGCCCAGCTGTGCAGGCTCCCTCAGGGGTCTGCTGGAAGGTTGGGCTCCACCTGGCCTGCCCGGAGCCCTCTCCCTGCCTGACGACGTGTCTCTTCTTGCTGGCACAGGGGGGTTACGCAGCCTACAGATACGCCCAGCCAGCGGCGGCGGCAGCATACAGCGACAGGTGAGGCACTCCTCTGCCAGCCTTGCCCCAGCCAGAGGCACCTGTGGCCTGGCTCCCCCCAGTCCATGGAGCTCATGTCAGCAGCTTTCATGCCTCCCTGGAGAGAGAGGCCTGGGGACAGAGCCTGGGTCACTTGTCACCTCTGTTCCCAGAGAGGGCACACGGCGAGAAAGGGACATGCTCAGAACTGATCTCATTGCAGCCAGCACCCCCTCCACGTCCAGCCAGCGGCTCCTGCTCCTCACCAAGCTGCTCCTGTTAGCCACCTCCAGTGCCCACGGCCCCCTCAGCTAGGAGCTGGGCATCCCTCAGGTGCCTATCGCAGCACTCCAGCTGGTCCCTCCCTCACTGCCCACGGCGTTTCCCCAGGAGGGGAATGGGGTCGAGATGCAGAGCTGGCCTAGGGACTGACCACAGCCCCCTTCTGCCCTGCCTGCCGCCGGGGCCTAGAGCATTCTCCAGCTGTCTCTCCATGCTGCACAACACCAGCCACCACACTAGGGACGGCTGGTGAAACGCCACAGGGCCGGGGGAGTGACTCACCGACAGACCTCTGATCAGCCCTAGAGGCCGCCCCCTGCAGGGTGGAGCCCCTGCCTCCTGCTCCTGCATTGCTGGCAGAAGCATCAGATAAATGCAGCACTCCTGCAGCCAAATCCCTGGGCCCAGAGAACCCCCTCCCCATGGGATAGGCCCCTCAGATGGCCCAGAGAAGGGCCAGCCTCCCCCAGCCCCCTGGGCACAGCCTCCTCATGGGGTTCAGCAGGGGAGGTACCTGAATGGGTGGGAGGGGGAACCGCTGGTTTCTAATGCCCGCTGTGTTTGCTCCTAGCTACGGCAGAGTGTACGCAGCCGCGGACCCGTACCACCACACCATCGGCCCTGCTGCCACGTACAGCATCGGCACCATGGTAAGAGCCGCCCCCTGACCCTGACTGCAGCTGGGGGATGGCTTGACTGGAATGAATTTGCATGGGCCTGGGGGGGTGGGGGGGGCAGCAGGACGTCCCTGCCATGGTCTGACTGTTGGGGAGCAGCAGGGGAGCATTTCACTGGTGGGAAAGCCCAGGAGAAACTTGACTCCACCTGACCCCACACAGCCTGTCCCCCCACACTCAAGGGAGCCCCCAACACACACAGACCCATTATACGCCCCCCCCAAGCCTGCGGGAGCCCCTGACCCACCTTACACTGGTATAGAGATCAGTAACTCCTTTCTACCTATGCTGTATGGGGTGGGGGGTGAAGCTGGAGGTCTGTGGCCCCCCCTAGCCCTGGTGCCCACCGCACACTCACATCCAGCATGCAGAGAGCCGACCCGTCAGGGAGCGTGTGCACACGTGTCTGTGCAGCCTGGCACCCACCGCGACACACCGTCCCACACAGCGCGGTTCAGGGTGGTTTAGCTAGCTTTGCAACCAGCATCAAAGATGAAAAGTCCCGTTTGTGGGCAGGGTCTCCAAGCCAACCAGGCGTTTTCTTCCTTTTTTTAACCCTCCCTAATGCCCTGGCCAAGGCCTGAGCTGCCGCATGTCAGGGTGGGTCCTGCCAATGCCCCTCTGCACACCCAAAGCGTGGCACTCGGCGGGCCAGGAGTGTGGAGCTCAGGCGGCCTCCGGGCCAAGAGCTGCGCATCCAGCCACACCGTGCGCAGAGTGGGAGCAGCACTGCCGCAGTCCTGGGCGGGGAGCCAGGTGGAGAATGGAGGGGCCCTGATAGGGCTGCAGGAAGTGTCCCCCCGCTCCGTCGAGCAGAGGGGAGGGAAGCCGGCAGCACTTAGAGCAGGGGCCTGACGCCAGCCCCTTGGAGGAACCAGGCAGCAGTGGGCTCAGGAGGGATTGGCGGCCCTGGGGGCTGCCTGCCCTGCTCCAGGAGTATGGGGGGCTGCCGGGTTGAGAGGAAACCTCTCTCCCACTCAGCCCTTCCCACCCCAGCCAGAAAGAACCCTGCATGCTGGCGCCCAAAGAGCGCATTGTCCCAAATGGAGCTGATGGGAACGGCCAGAGCCCAGGCAGTGCTGGGAGCAGCGTGCGCAGCTCCTGGGAGCCCTCGGCGCCTCCGCCCCACCTGTCCTCCCGGGACAGGACGATATGATGTCATTAAAAAAGGGAAGAAAATGGGCCTTGCCTCTCTCTCGAATACTGATTGGCTTTTCTTTCATCTTTGATGTTGCAGGCTAGTCTATACCGAGGAGGGTACAGCCGCTTCACTCCCTACTAGCAAGACACCCAGCCCCTCCCAACACTAACACTGACTGCTCACTAGAAACCAAACAAACCAAACTAAGCAAAGGCAGAGCCTCTCGGAAGAACATGGTGCCCCTGCCAGGGGCCAGGGCTCCGCCCGGCTCAGCGTGGCACCTAGAACCATAGGTCTTTACCTCAAGCTGCTCTCATCCCGCGTCTCATGTCTCTTTGCTCACCCACCTCTGTCTGTGACCTGCCCTGGCTGAACTGACTGTGTTGCAAAGCAGGCAGCCTGGCCACTGCCCTGCTGCAGGGCTGGGGCGGGTCCTGCTCTCCCTAGACCTACAACCAGCAGCAAACCCCGGGAGAGAGCCCAGGCTAAGCCCCCTCCTCTGCCCCCGCTGCCAGGAACCCGTGAAGTCCAAAGGCCAGGGCGTTCCAAGAGAGCTGCCTTCCTGCGCAGAGCCACGCCTGGGCCCGGCACAGTCTTCCACTGCCCCAGCTCCCTCCAGCATCTCTGCGGCAGGCAAGCCTGCTCCTGCTAGGCCGGGCTTGTTCTTCTTGTGCAGGCGCCTGCCCACAGCCAGGGCCCCGGGCAGGGCGCTGATCACACAAGGGAAAGGAGCGGAGGGTTTGTCCCTTAGGATAATGGGCTGCCTGGCAAAATGGGCCGGGAACCCCGCCCGTCTCAGGAGCTGTGGGCAAGGCGGAGCATGCAGGGTAGCTAGTACCAGCCGGGATAGCTGAGACTGGGGGGCAATGAGCGTGGCCCCACCCCAAGACTACACTGGGGAATAGCACCCGCCATCCCTCTGCACAGCCTCTGGCCAAGTCTTGGAACCCCCCATGTGCGCCTGGCTCTGGGGAGCAGCAGCCCCTCTACTCAGGTGCACATCATCGTCATAACATCCGGGGGAGGGGTGGCCTGTGTTTCAGACCATGGGATGCCAGCCGGGGTTAGCTTTTCGTCCCTGGCCCAGCCACCCCCGCCCCTTCAGTCACTACGGGGGAGAGAGAGATTGGAGTCGAGCAAGACTGCTCTGTGGGCCAGGCGAGGGGCAAGGACAAAGGCCGCCTTGTGAGAGAAGAGCCTGTGGGGTGCAGGCCCAGCCACGGGGTGGGCTCGTCCATCTGCCTGGGCATTTCTGGGGGGACAACAGGACCCGCTACACAATCCTGGAGCCGCTTTGGAAGGAACTAATGTGTCAGCCCCACCCCACCTCCCCCTGGTGTTTGCTGAGCGGCCCCCAGCACTGGCAGTCCATGCGTGGCTGAGCTGGGTCCCGGGGCGGGGGTGGAGTCCAGCGTCCCTGCCTGCCTGGCTGCGCCCCGTGCCCTGCTGCTGGGCTGGCCCTGGGCGCTGCTCTCTGCCCCCAGGTGGCTGCAGGTGGCTCCAGTGAAAGTTCTGCCTCTGTTTGTGTTGTAGTGACACCACAGCTGCTTCCTTCTGGGACCAGGAAGGGCAAAACAAATTAAAAACAAAGCAACAAAAAACAAAACAAAGAGGCAACCAACCAACCGAGTCCCATACTGTCCACACACATGCACCGAGCAAGCAAGTCCAGCAGGAGGCGCTGCACCCGCCTGAGTCACGGAGAGTACACACCGACCGGACAGCGCCGCGGCCAGCTGGCAGAGAGCCGCCCCTCTCCAACCCTGCCCCGGCCAGCAGCCATGTTGGGAGACTTGGGTCCCCCTCCCCCTCCCCAGCCTAGGGCAGGGAGGGAGCGAGAGCAGTGCGGAGTGCTGGGACAGCCTCGGAGCGAGGACTCTGCAGGCCCCAGGCACCCGGCCTGGGCACCGCGTCTTCCTTTCTGCCCTCCCAAGCCAGGGCCGTGGGCAGAGCGCCGCAGCAGCCCACGCCCTCCTGCAGGTTTGGGGGACTTGGCCTCAGGGGTAGGAGTCTTGCTTTTTGTTTTCAGAGCTCCAATGCTTTTGCGCTTGCTGGCCAGCGGTGTGTTGAGTGTGTGAGGCCTCGGCTCTCTGAGCGGAGGTGGGATGGTTGATGCAGCAGCAGCTTTGCCTGGGCTGCTGGGTGTTGCAGGGGAAGAGGGGCTGTGTTTAAGAGGGATGTTAGCTAACTGGAGTTTGTAGCTCCCTTGCATTTTCATCACCCCGGTGCCCTGAGCTCCTGGCTTCCCCCAGCCCCATGGGGCTAAAGCCAAGCGGGAGCTGCTTCCTGCGCCACACCTACCCAGGGCAGACAGAGTGGGGAAGGGGCTGCATCTCTAGGCCACAACATGGCGCACCAGGGATCATATCAGCCCCTGCCCCCCAGCATGGAGCCCGAGGAGGCCATGTGATCCCACAGTGGCTGCGTCTCAGCCACCCCATCACCACTGGGGGACAGGGAGCCAACCACACACCCCTTAGTGGTGGCTGCAGGGTCCCTGCTCAGAGCCAGGCCTGCCCCAAGCCCCAGTCCCATGCTAGCTAGGCATTGGAGAGGCCCATCGGGGTGAGGGTCACTATGGGCAGTGCATGGGAAGTAGTGGGCAGTGAGGGGAGGACAGTGCTGGCTCTGGCCAGGAGGTCCCTGCCTGGCATAGCCCAGCTCTGAACCAGTGACAGGTGGGGGCAGCTGGGCTCTAAGGCTGGGCGCGCTGCTAGCCAGGGCACCAGATGCACCCAGGTCCTTGCCAGCTTCTTTCAGCTGCTCACCCACCGCCTGCCCCATGCCACAGCTGGCACAGTCCAGTTGTGCCAAAGGCCAGAGAGGCACTTCCCCCCCCCCAGCAGCCTCGCGGGGTTAGGGTGGGCCACGGAGTTGTTTGCGCGGCTGCTGGGAAGGCAGGCGGCTGGCTGAGCCAGATGGATCCAGCAGGTCTCCCAACATGGCTCTGTCATCTCATGAAACTTCACTTTATATTCAGCATACGCTCCTGAGGCTCCAGCCATGAGATCCTCCTTTTCTATTCCCGTTGTACATAGCCCCTTCCCAGCCACCCCCCGCTCCGCTGTACAAAGCTCCTTCCATGTGCTGTGCTGCCGCCGCCCTGGCGGCCCCCCGGCCCCAGAGCGCAGGCTGGCGCCCGCCCATTCTGTATGCTTCAAAGGTGTGATCATTCTACTAAACAGTATTATTATGAGGATTATTATTATTAAGATTATTAATAAAGATTTCTTTCTTCAACCAGGACGACTCAGGTTTTGAATGGGGGCGTAGACGGGGCACAGCCCTGGGTGAAGGCTGCTGGAAGTGGGAGGCAGGGCCCAGCCATCTGCCCCCCATCATCTCAGCGAGGGGAGCCAGGCCTGCTCTGCATTGGCCTGGAGCTGGAGTGCAGGACGAGCCTTGCAGGAAGGGGCGGAGTGGACAAACCGTGCTCCTGGTGAGGGGCACCCTGGCAGCCTGCTGGTGTGTATTTGCCCACAGCAGGCACCCGCTGCCAGCTCTACCCTGGAGCCCCTCTTGGACTCTGTGCCCCAGCCAGCCCCACACCTCACTCGCCCACCCTCTGACAGGGATTTTCCCAGCAGGCTTTTCTGGGGGCTGCCCCTTTACATTTGCCACAGCTAGGCACCTGCACTGTTTGTATCTAGCTATCCTGGCATTGCTCCAGCAAGCAAGGCCTGGCATTCCTCCGGCCTTGTTCATCCGGGTGTTGTTCTGAAGGAGCGTGAGCCAGATCCTCCTCGGGTTTATGCTGGACTTGCCTTGAACCTAAGCCACAGGAGCCCCCTCCCCAGCCAGCAATTGTGTGACACCCTGCTTGGGGTATTAGGCAGGCTGCCCTCTCCGCTCAGGGCCAGGCTGACCTGTGACTGGCACACGGGGGTTCCTGGGACGTCCAGCCCACAGCCTAAATGCACAATGTGCTGGTGCCCAAGGGGATAACTCTACCTGTGCCACACTGGCCTGGCGACTCTGCACATGGGCACCTCCATGCACCAGGCCCGAGATCCTGCGGCACCTCTGCGGGTCGCGCTGCACAGTACAGCTGGGTAAGCACCTTACCCCTGCGTACTGGCGGGGCTGGGCTGTGACGCCCCCAACAGGCAGGGCACCAAGCCATTGCCTCTGCCGGCCTCTTCCTAGCCACAGGGCTTCCTGCTTCAGCGAGAACGCGCTCAGGGCAGGCCTGTGGGGCGTGGGGCTCGGGCACCAGGGGAGGAAGGCCCCTCAGCACAGCCTAGGCTGCACAGGGTGGGTAAAGCAGAGCTAAGCGCTGTAAAGAACTAAAACCTCCCAGGGTAACAGCCGGCGAAGTGCTCCCTTCCACTGAAACCCCCAACACGCCGCGCCGAGCCCGGCGTTGTTCAACCTGTCAGCTGGTTTAGCTCAGGGCAACTCCACTGAGCGCAGCAGCAGCTTCAATGCCACCGTATTAGCGTTCCTGGCGAGGCGCCGTTCCCGGCCGTAAGCTGGGGGGCGCGGGGAGCTGGGGCCGGCGAGGCGCCGTTCCCGGCCGTAAGCTGGGGGGTGCGGGGAGCCAGGGCCGGCGAGGCGCCGTTCCCGGCCGTAAACTGGGGGCTGCGGGGAGCCGGGGCCGGCCAGGCGCCGTTCCCGGCCGTAAGCTGGGGCCGCAAGCGCAGGGAGCTGGAGCCGCAGCACCGCTACCCCCCTGCCTGCTAATTGCTTGTTCACCAGCCTATGAGGAAATAGTCACCACTATAAATTTCCTCTCCTCCAAGTATCTAGGGAACCAGCCCTGGAGAACCGCTGCCGGGCAACAAGCAGGGCCGGGGAGCGCTCGCTGCTGCAGCCACTTCTGCACTCAGCTGTTCCATGGAGCTTGCACATGGGCAGACAACCCAGGGCCGGCTGGCTGACTCTGGGCTAGACCCCAGCCGGGGACGGGCGCTGGCTGTCTCCCCACACCGGACCCAGCACGTGGTGTACAGCGGCTCAGGACCAGGTGCAGCCCTGCCCGCACACAACCGTTCTCCACGGCCCTGCAACGCACCCCCCAGTGCTGCCCATGCAGCCAGCAGCCATAGCTATCCCCAGCAGCAGGGCTGGCCTTACCATGAGGCGATCGGCCAGACTGGGAGGGAGGGCACTAGGACCCAGAGTGTAGAAAATTGTGTCTGCTGCTGGGGCATATGTATTCTCTCTGCTCTAGCTGCACAGAGATGGTGGAGTGCTGTGCTGGAGGAAGGAGGGCACAAGAGATATAACAGGCAGGAGAAAAGATGAGAGGGAAGAACAGAAAGCAGCAGGAGCTGCAGGGAGACAGAGGAGGAGGAGCCTCTTATGTACCTCTCTGGCACCCCCAGGAGCCTGGACTGATTCACACCAGCTTCTCAGGGAGCTTCCTGGTTGCTGCTGCTTCCCTGAACCCACTTGAGGAGAACAGGCAGTCAACTGAAGTAGTAGGAGCCAGTTAGGCCCTTAAGACGCTGATATCTTCCCTCACTCAGGCCCTGCTACCAGCCTGCTTATTTGTCCCCTTCAACTGACTATTGAGAGCCACTATAGCTGGCGCAGAACAGCAGTCATGAGTGAAAGAAGAAAAGGCCCCTCTGGGGCAGCATTCAGAAAAAGAAAGAAAGCAAAGGAAGCTTTTCTACCTAAGCAGGAAGGAGCTCTCCTGAGATACATAGACACAAATGTTCACGGTGAGCCTTCCGGCCCCAGTGAGGATGTGAGTGGTGAGGAGATGCCTGATCTTCCAGTCAGAGTGCAGGTGACCTGGCAGCTACTGCAGCATCCGTATCTCCATCTCAAATGGATGTAACCATGCACATTCCTGAAGAAAAGTGTAATCAGAGAAGAGTGTGGTGGAGGCGCAAGAAACAGCTGCTGTTGAGTTTAGTTCCTTAAGTCTAGATGATCCAGGACTGTGGACCCACTTGAGCAGTAGCCTGAGGGACTTCCTTGTACTGCATGGGCCACAGCAAGTGAAAAACTTCATGTTCCCCAAAGACAATGAAAATAGAAGTTTCCATCCAACACATTACTGGCGTGAAATCCCCAATGGTGACAAAGTGGAGAGGCCATGGCTTATGTACTCAAAAACCCAGAATGCTGCATACTGTTTTTGTTGCAAACTCTTCCAGTCTAATGTTCCAGCCACACTGGGTTCTACAGGAACAAAGGACTGGAAAAATCTGGCATGCCATGAGAAGGCAGCAAATCACCAGAGAGCATTCCATTGGTGGAAAGAGCTTGAGATGAGACTAAGGTTAAAGGCCACCGTAGATGATCAGCATCAAGAGAAGACTGCATCAGAGTCTCTTTACTGGCAAAATGTTCTGAAAAGGCTCATTGCCATTGTGAGAATGCTTGCTACCCAAAACCTAGCACTGCATGGCACTTCAGATCAGCTGAATGTCCAAACAATGGAAACTTCCTTAAAATTGTGGAACTGATGGCTGAGGTTGATGCTGTACTCCAGGAGAAACTAAGAAGAGTCACCACCCAAGAAATGTACACACACCACTACCTTAGAAAAACAATTCAAAATGAGATCATACAGTTACTGGCAACGAAAGTCTAACAAAAGATTGTGGCAGATCTGAAGTCAGCAAGATATGACTCTGTTATTCTGGACTGCACATCTGACATCAGCCATACGGAACAAATGACTTGAATGGTGCGTTTTGTAATAACAACAGGACCTAGTGAAAATGTCCCTGCAATGGTGACTGTCAGAGAGCATTTTCTAGAATTTATTGACATTGATGATACTACAGGAGCTGGTATGACAAATGTGCTTCTTAAAAAGCTGGAAGATACGGGAATTGCGATAGCTGACATGAGAGGTCAGGGCTACGATAATGGTGCCAACATGAGAAGAAAGAACAGAGGAGTGCAGACACGGATCCGAGAGTTAAACCCTCGAGTTTTTTTTGTCCCATGCAGTTCTCATTCGTTGAACTTGGTGGTCAGTGATGCAGCATTAGCGTCTAGTGAGGCTGCTGAATTTTTTAATGTAATTCAAAGCATCTATGTATTTTTCTCTGCATCAACTCATCGATGGCAAATTTTGAAGCAACATCTGGGAACATCTGACACTGAAACCACTGAGTGCTACACGATGGGAAAGTCGAGTGGAGGCGATAAAGCCTATCAAACACCAAATTGGGAAGATAGATGATGCCATAGTTGCTATTATGGAGGAGAATGCTATGACAGGAACTGTTCGTGGGAGAACAGTGGCAAAGGGAAATGGAATCACCAGAAACATACATAACTTCACATTTCTGTGTGGCTTAGTGTTGTGGCATGACAAACTGTTTGAAATAAATGTTGTAAGCAAGAGACTCCAAGGTGTTGACCTTGATATATCTGGAGCAATGGAACCACTGGACAAAGCAAAGTCATACCTACAGTCTTACCGGTCAGATGAGGGATTTCAAAACGTTCTGCAGAGTGCACAGAAGTTGGCAGAGGAACTTCACACTGAAGCTATTTTCCCACCCATTCAAGAATACAAGAGTCACTGAAGAAGACGACATTTTGATTACGAGGCACGGGATAATCCCATAAGAGACCCCAAACAACAATTCAAAGTTGAATTCTTTAACCAGGTGCTAGATTGTGCAATACAGTCAGTTGAACGTTTCATGCAGCTCAAGAAACACAGCAGTATATTTGGGATGTTGTATGATATTCCAAAACTCCTCACTATACCTGAAGAAGACCTACACCAGCAATGCAGGGCACTAGAGACAGTGTTGACACACGATGACATGCGCGATATTGATGTGAGTGATTTAGGTGATGAACTGAAAGCCCTTTCAAGATACATTTCAGCAGAATCAACTCCAAAGGTTGTTCTGGAATATATGTGCACAAATAAGATGACCACCCTCTTTCCAAATGCTTTTGTTGCTCTGCGCATACTTCTAACACTTCCTGTAACAGTTGCCAGTGGAGAACGCAGCTTCTCCAAGCTGAAGTTAATAAAAACACATCTACACTCCACAATGACACAGGAGAGGCTGGTCGGCCTTGCAACCATCTCAATAGAACATGAGCTGGCCCAGACTGTGGACCTTCAGGAAGCAGTTCAAATCTTTGCAGCCAAGGCCCCACGGAAAGCACCACTTTGATTATTCAAACAGATAAAAATGCCAGTGTTTACTATGCAGATAAGAAAAGTTACATTTGCTATTCAGTCGTTTGAAAGTTAAGTGTTACCTAAAATTTTTGAACAAGGCATTTTAAGTGGTTAGTTCTCCTTTATTGGGGTAGGTAGCAGAGCAGTACCATGAGAGGAGTAGAACAGGAAAAAGGCAGAATTGAGACCTTTCAAAGTTTTGGCCCAAGCCAGGGGGCATGGGGGCATTGTTTGAGCTCCCTGCCTCAGGTGCCAAAATGTTGTGGGCCGGCCCTGCCCGGCAGGCTCAGCCATGCCCTTCCTGGAGCCCAGCCGCCAGCAGCACAGAGAACTGAAGAGTGGGGCTGAGGGACCCAGAGCCACTGCCGGCTCTGGGCTCTTCCAGGACTCGCTGGACACCCACCAGGCCCGGGGGTGCAAAGGAGCAGGAAGGTGGGGCAGCAGCTCTGGCTGCTATGTGTTCTACATGCAGGGCCGTGCCCGGGTAGCCACCTGACCAGCTGGGGGGCAGTCTCCCTCCCCCTCCCCCACGCAGGCAGAGTGGGACAAGCACCCGCTTGCCACCGCGCAGCGAGAGCCCCAGGCCTGGTGTCAAAAGCCGCAGGCTGCAGCACAGGGCCGGGCCAGGCCATGGGGGGATCCCTGCAGTGTTAACGGAGCAGGAGGTGAGTGCAGCGGTGCAGGACAGTGCCCGGCTCCAGCCCGACCCTGCCCATGGCCCTCACCCCGCTGCACAGCAGCTCCAGCTCCCCGGTCCCCAGCGGCTCTTGCCTGCCAGCGTGGGACTCTGCTGCCCCCCCGTGGCTCGCCCCAGGCTGTGCGGGGCAGAAGGCGCCAGCGACTGGCCAGGAGCCATTGGAGAGGAGCCAGGGTCCTGGCCTGGTCGGGGCTACCCACGATCTCTACTATTGTCCAGAGCACCCCCCAGCTCTGCCGCAGCCCCTCCATCCAGCCCTGCGCTCCCCCAAGAATGCCCAGCTCGAAGGCCGAGATCCCTGGCACTGTGCCAAAGGCGACATTTAATAGGTGCTGGTGTTGGCTGGGTCGGAATAGACCAGAACCAGCCGCCCCCACCTGGACCGATCCACGGCAACCCCTTCGTTCAGAACCGGCTCCACGAAGAACTCCACGCGGCAGGACTCCGTGGGGGGCACCTCTGGCACTGCCAAGCCCACCACCCGGTAGAGGGTGGCGTGTGCCACCCCGAGGAGCTGGGGCAGCTCCCGGCCCCGAGGGCCTGCCCGGCCCTGGCAGTGGATCCGGAAGCAGCGGGCTTGGCTGTGGGGGTAGGACCAGCGCAAGGTGAGGCTGAGGGAGAGCTGGTCCGGGCCAGGGCCCTTGTGCCACAGCAGCTGGGAGGCCTGGAGGCTGGGCCCTTGGGGCAGCGAGGAGCGCAGGCCGTCAGCATCCAGCACCTGCAGGGGAGACAGGGGCTTAGACGCAGCCCAGGCTCTCCAGGGCAGCACCCAGAAGGAGGGATCCATGCGGGGAGGGCACCTCACCTCAGTGCTGCCCCCACCCCCAGCCAGACCCCCCCCGCCCCCCCAGGAGGGCAGCAGCAACCATCTGCAGCGGGCAGGGCTCCCCGGAGACGCTCCCCTCCCCCCCCGCCCCCAGGCTCCATAGGCACATGTTGCCACAAGGGATGGCGGGTGGGCAGTGCCGGGGCACTGTGCTGAGTGTGGCCCCCTCACCCGGATCTCCCCAAGGCGGCAGGAGAAGCGCCGTTCTTGCTGGCCTGGCTGGTGGCGTGACAGGATCAGTGACAGCTCGTGCAGGGCGCAGTCCCGCAGCTCCAGTTCGTAGCACCTGGGCGAGGGCAGAGAGGGGAGAACTGGCAGGGCCGCTGGAGAGACCAGGCCTGAGGCAGGACGGCTCCCTGGCTGGGGACACTCACCGCCTCGTCCAACCTGCCGCGCTCTGCCGTCCACAGCCGCCGAGCAGCCCAGAGAGCTGGGGGGGCGGGGTGGGGAGGGGCTGGGGCTGATGTCGGGTGGCCGGCCCTGCAGGAGGGAACGGAGCAGTTAGGGCAGGGGAAGGGGGCACAGGACACATGAGGCTGAGGAGGAGCAGATGTGTCCCAGGCATCCCAGCCTCCCTGTGCCCTTGCCAGCCATGTGACGGACCGATTCCCGGCCTGCCCGGCAGCGTGAGATCCCCGCGGAGGGGCCCAGCTCCTCACCCGGCAGGGCAGCTTTGTTGCCAACACGGCAGGAGCCAGAGTCCCATGTGGTGAGTTCCAGCGCGACCGCCACCTCGGGCAGCTTCTCCTCCAGTTTGTACAGCAGGGACAGGAAGAGCTTGGGGGGAGCTGGCAGCTGGAAAGAGAAAAGGCTGGTGACCCCCAATCCCCAGAGAGACAAGGGAGGGAGAGAGAGAGGGGGAGGGAGTTACATGGGGTACAAGGCAGGTCGCAACACACACGGCATGTGGCACGCAGCTGGCACGCTGAGCACGCAGCATGCCAGCCACAGGCTGCACGCGGCACCAGCCCGGCCCGTGGGCTGCGTACACACACTGTGAGCTCACACAAGCACCAAGCTAGGCATGCCACAGGCTGCACGCGGCACCAGCCCGGCCCGTGGGCTGCGTACACACGCCGTGAGCTCACATGCGGCACGCACACAACGTGCTGTGCACAAGAACCACAAACTAGGTCTGTGGCTGCACACCTGGCCCAGTGCACAGCGGACAGTGTGCATGGCACACACTTGGCTGCACCCCCCATTCCCTTGGTGCAGTGCCCTGCCCTGGCTCCCCAGCAGGAAATGGGTCTTTGCCACGCCCGCCGCACCAGCCCGCACTCACCGGACAGCCACGTGGCCCGCCTCAGGCGGGATGATCCCCTCGATCAGCAGGGAGCTGCCCCCGTTCCAGGCGTCCTGCAGGGAGCAGCGCGTGCACAGCCAGCTCCCTGCCCCTCCCGGCGCTTGCTGCTCTGTGAAGAGGGGCTGGATCTCCTGGGCACTCAGGTTGTACCAGGGCCTGACTTCTTCCTCCTGCAGGAGAGAGCAGCCCCGGTGAGCCAGGCCATGGGGCAGGCGCCTGCTGCAGGCGAGGGACGGGCGCTGGCTGGGCCCCGTCGCACACTGACCCCGAGTCACTCTGGGGGTTGCTAATGCTCAGGCCCAGGCTGAGCCCATCTCCCCACACGCTGGGACCTGGGACCTGCCCGCCCCGCCCCTGCACTCACCTGCCCAGCCGAGAATCTCCCCGTGCCCATGCCCAGGCAGAAGCAGGTGCTGAAGGGCAGAGTGCTGATGCTGTGAGTGGGCAGCAGCTCCGCCAGCAAACCCCAGAACCTGCACGGAGAGGAGAGGCTGGTTATAGCAGTGCCGCTCAGCACGGGCACCAAGGACCTCACCCAGTCAGCAGGCCCGTGGCACAGGGGACACGAAGCACAGCCCAAGATGCAGCCAACCAGGGGACAGCATCCTCCCCCCAGAGCTCTCAGCAACTCTGCACCCCACTGGGGTCCCTACGGCTCAGCCCTTTAAAGAGTCTGGCGCCGGCGCCCCCGGGCCGCAAAACACCCGGGCAGCCACGGTCCACCCCCCCTTCTCTGTGACCCCATCCCCCCCAGCACGAGCACCCCCCTTCCCCGCACCCTCATCCCCCCAGCATGGGCACCCCCCTCTTCTCTGTGACCCCATCCCCGCAGCACGAGCACCCCCCCTTCCCCATGCCCCCATCCCCTCAGCACAGGCACCCCCCCACGTACCCATCCCTGCATCCCACCCCCTCTCCATCCTGGGCACTGATCCACACACACCCCGCCCAGCATGGCCACGCTCACTTGTTCTCGTTCTGCAGGAAGTTCTCCTTCCCCAGGTGCTCATAGACCCAGCCGGGGGCGAAGATGGCAGCGGAAAAGCCGTGCTTGCGAATCAGGCGCAGAGCCTACGGAAACGCGGGGGTGAGACGCTCCCTCCCGCCCGCCCCGCTCAGAGCCTGGACGGGCTGAGCCGTAAGCACCGGGGCTGCCAGCACCACAGCGAGCCTGAGGGGTGCTCTCCCTGCCCCCAGGGCGCCGGGCAGCTCACAGGCCCCGCACTGTCCCTGGGAGATGGGGATGGACCCCGGGGGGAGGGGGGGAGCCCCCATTCCCCAGAGGAGAACTCAGGCTCCAGGCCTCACTCAGCCCCTGGCCACACTCCAGGGACACGGGCCCCAGAGCCCAGCTCGCTGCCCGGGACCCCGGAGCCGCCAGAGGATCCCGCCCGGGGCGAGGCCCTGCCCCCGAGACACCCTTCGGCCAGGCTCAGGCACCTTGTCTGTCTCAAAGCCGCCGCCTACGACCTCCCCGCGAGCAAAGACGTCGATGCCCACGTAGACGTCAGCCAGGCGCTCCCCGGCCTGCGCCCCCATGCGCTCCAGGTGCTCCTCCTTCCAGTTGTAGTTCGTGAAGAAGCCATCGCAGGCGTCAAAAAACACCCTAGGAAAGGGAGAGCCCCGGTGATGCCCACCCCCTCCTCCCTGAGAACAGGCCCTCAGGGGAGGGGGCCCCCAGCTGCAGCCCCCAGGCCCGCTGCCGCAAGCCCAGCTCCGCCGGGGGCACTTGGGCAGGACGGGGGAACATCAGAGCTGCCAGGCCGGGGTGGGGCTGGGAGCCGTGCCCCTGCCAGGGAGCCAGAAGGGCCGGGTGCCTTGCTACATGCGGGGCTGGTGCCCAGAGCCCGTGGGCCGGGCCAGGCCAGGCGCAGGGGGGTGGCTTAGCACCCCCCCATGGGGCAGTGACCCCAGGCTGTGCGGCTGGTAAACGCCAGCCCGCTTGCGCTGTCTTTGCCGGCTGCCAAGGGGAAGGGCTGGGCTGGGCTGCGTACCCAGGGCTCCTGCTCTGTCCAGCAGACGGGGGCACCCCCCCCTCACCTGTTCTTCTCATTCAGCTCGTTCTGCCACTGCAGCTTCCCGCTCGGCAAGACGCTGTCGTACCAGATCACCAGTCCGCCGGGCACGTCCCGATGCAGCTGCTCCCGCAGGTCCCGCAGGAAGAGGGGCAGGTTCCGTGCGGCTGCCTCCTGCATGGGGGAGGGAGAGAGCAGGCGTCGCCCGGGGGCACCATGTCCGGGATCCCTGCAGCCCAGGGGTGGGCAAGGCAGGACAATCCGGGGGCGGGGGGAGGGATGGGACAGAGCCGGGGAGGGGAGGGGCAGCAGGGCGGCTCTGCTCTGCTCACGCTCAGGGTGTTCTCGATGTTGACCAGCCAGCCGTCAAAGCGGTAGAAATGGGCAATGCGGCCCAGCTGCACAGCCACGGCGTGGTACGCGGCTGCCTCCCCGGCGAGGAAGGCCTCACACAGCTGGACCCCGCTCGTCTGCTCCGTGATGAACGTCCCTAGAGCCAGAGCACAGATGGCAACGTCAGCCTCACCGCTCCGTGCGCCAGGGCCCCCGCCCAGGGAAGGGGGTGCTGGTAGGTCCCTGTACAGGGTCCCCAAAATACTGCACGTGTGTGGGCAAGAGGCATGGGCCCTCGCCAACCCCGGCCTGTCCCGGCACGTGCTGCCGTGGGGGGGGAGGGAGGGGGGCTGGCCACAGCCAGCGCCCGGGTACTGCAGGCCCAGCGGGAGCTCCCAGCCTCTCCCCGCAGGCAGCGCTAAAGCCACGAGTGCTCCCGCCTGCCCCGCCCGCGGTGCCCGGTCTTTCCCGGCGTCCCCTCACCCAGCACAGAGACGCCGTTCCTGTGGGCGGCGTTGGTCCAGGTGACGGGGGGGATGGTCACGGGGTGGTGGCTGAAGTAGACAAAGATGTCGATGTACTGCCAGTGGTAGAACACGTAGGGGTCCCGTGAAGCCGAGCCCTGGATGAACCTGCAGGCAGAGGAGGGGGAAGAGGCTCAGGCTGGAACGGCAGCACTGCAGGAATGGTGCCCTGACCAGGGCTGGCCTGGCCCAGTGCTCCAGCCCCACAGGGCAGTGACGGAGCACTTGTGGCCCCCCCAATCTATTCCCCAGGTGCCAGGCTGCTGCTCTTCCCCCAGGAGACGCTCCTAGAGCAGGGAGAGAGCTGGCTGGTGCTGTGGCAGAGAATCATTCATCCTCCTCTTGCAGCGGAGGGGTCTGCCCCTTCCCTCTGAGCTGGGGTGGGCAGCGCCACGGACGAGGCTGGAAAACGCCTGACTTTCTGGGAGAATTTTCAAGTGGGACATTATCAGTTATCTGGATTGCAGTGGTGCCAGGGCTCCGATCAGGGTCTACGCTGGGCACGGCGCAGCCAGCCCCTGCCCCAAAGAGCTTCCAGGCCAAGCCAGAGAGTTTCTCCCCATCTCAGGAGCCGCTCGGCAGCAGGTGGAGATGTTCCAGCCTCACCCACCGAGCCTGCAGGGGTGAAAACGTGCCTGGGGAAGTCTGCAAGATGGACACCAGGCTCCTGCGCCCATGGCCAGTCTCAGAGGGTCCCAGTTCCATGGTGCTGGGTCACTCAGATACAGCAATCCAAATGGAGGTAGCCCAAATGGTTTTCCAATAGGCTGCCCCGTGGGTCTCTGGCTGCGATGAGTTTACACAGAGACACCCCCCCACCCCCCAGCTGATGGGAGGAACTGGCGAGAGCCCCCAGCATGAAGTTGGAGATGCACTGCACATTAACAGGGAGCAAACAAGCTCCAACCTGATCGGGAGACAGCCCTTCCGTTCCTTCCTGGGGGCGAGGAGCATTCAGTCTCCTGGGATTCCTCCTCCGCTTGGCTCTAGAACAAACGTATTCCACTACCCCGGCACTGAGAACGTCTCCTCGGTGCGGAGCTGTCTGCAGGCAGGCAGCCAGGGGGAGGCCAAGGCTAGTCCCTAGCATGGCTCTGCCCTGATCCCACACACCATCTGGGTGTGGTGTTCTGTCCCATCTCGTGGCACTGAGACGAGAGAAGGAGAAGGGTCTGTCGGCGTTACAGAAGCAGAGGACAGAAAGCAAACCCAAGATTCCCCTCGGCAGCTATAATCCATGTCACGCTGGGCTCAGCTACATGCTCCCTACCAAACCAGCAGAATCGCCAGAGACCAGTGGCTGGGGGTCATTAACCCAGCCCAAGAGCCAAGCCAGTAAAAGGCCCCATCTCTGCAGCAGCAAAACAGAAATGAACGCTCCTACCCTCCGCTTTAAAGGCAACAGGGTCTGGATGAACAAATGTGGGACAGCGCGTCAGGCCCCCTGGGCCCTCTTCCGGCTCTGCCGCACCTGGGGCGAGTCCTTTCCTCGCCCTGTGCTGCGGACAAGGGGAAGGATGTTCCTGACCCCCGCCCAGGGCCGCTGCAAGGATGGATTAAAGTTTGCAGAGTTCTGGAAGCGTGAAGCGCTGGGTAAATGCCGAGTCCCATCAGCAGAGGCCCACATGCCCGGCATGCAGCGCTCCGTTCTGAGAGCCGTGAAGAGGAGGGGCAGCCGTGGACAAGTGCAGAGCCTTGTGGCCACCCCAGCCTCGCTCCTGCACCTAGCATTGCTGAGGTCCCTCCAGCCCAGCCCCTACCTGTCCTCCAGGTATCCATAATTCATGTCGTGGCACACCAGCGTGCGGGGTCTCTTGCTGTGGAGCGGAGGCTCCCGGTTAGCCAGTGGCATCGTGGCAACGTTGAAGTCATCGTCACTGGTGGGTTTCCATGCCAGCAGCTCCTCCAGGCTGGACAGGTAGAAGCTGATCGGCTCCGTGGTGTTCTGATCAAACTGCCTTGCTGGGAGGAGGAGAGAAGCCCGAAGATTGCAGGTCGTTAACACTCAGCCAGGGGAGCAGAGCCCTCACTCGCAGCACCAGGGCACCGCGGCGTCCGTGGCAGATGAAGCTGGGCCACGCCCAGAGGGCCTTGCACATCTGGCTGGGCTCTTACCTGGCAGGGCGTGGGGGGCATAGCTGACTGTCTTGTGGAGAATGGTGCTTCCTTGGCTCCCCATGGCAGGCAGGAAACTGAAAAAGAGAATCAAGTCACCCCTGCAGAGACTAGGGGGCCTGGGGCTCACACCTCACTCCAGCCCCACACTCCATGGAGGAAAGATCAGGCATTTCAGGGAGAACCCAGCACACTCATGCACCACCAGCAGGAGCCCGGTACAGTGTGAGCTGGCCCTTTAAGAGGAAGTTGAGACCCGGATTCAGCTCAGAAACAAAGCATTCTGGGACTGCTAGTTCCAGCAGGAGCCTGGGCAATGCAGGCAAAGCAAAGCATGCGGGGAAGGTTACCAGGATGGTCATTCGTACATAACCTTCCCTCAGAACACACTGGCTCCCAGGGAGCCTAGCTGGACGAGGCCTCTATGCAGGGGGACAGGCTGGTCTGGTTAGTGGGAGGGATGACGTACCCTACTAGGGCAAGGGAAACTGAGGCAGCCCATGCAGCTGTGTTGCCCCCTCGGGCAGCCTGGGCTGAGAGCAGACTGGGCAGAAGCCACTTCTGAGCAGGGGGGAGCCCTACCTGGTACCTCGTGTTTGTTCCGGGCGGTGGGAAGTTCTTGCCTCGGCTAATGCCCAGTCCTGCTGAGCTCTGCATCTACCATCACCTGCTCGACTGGAAACAGGAGCGAGCACGCCGGGCTGCTACCTGCTCTGATCTCGCCAGCCAAGCAGCGTCGGGGCGAGGCAGCTTGGGGAACTCCCAGCGCCACAGGAGCAAGGGGTGGAGTCCTGCCCACCACATCCACACACAACTAATGCCCCTTGCTCACAGGCCTGCCTGGACACGCGCTGCGAGCGCGGGTACCTCTGTTCCCCTCTGCTGCCAAGTTCGCGCCAGAGGCTCTCGGCTGGGGCAGGGTAGGAGGGATGAGAATGCAGTGGGAACACCAGGATGGGTAGGACGTGGGCAAGGGCTGGCACCAGCCAAACTCCTGCTTCCCAATTCAAACCGGGCACTAGCAGCGGGACCCAGCGGGCGAAGGGAGAGAAAGATGCAGCAAATCCTTGCACGGGAGTCCTGTGCCTGGAGACGTGCTCAGCTGAGCCAGGCCAGCGAGAGGTTACCACCCAGCTGGTATCTGACTGGCCTGGATGGATTATTTTATGGATTTGCCAGGGAAATAATTTAATCTGCTGTGGTGGGGGGGATGTTCTGTGTTCGGCTGTTGACGGGGGGGGGGGGGGGGGTTCCCCGGGGGGGGGGGGGGGGCAGTGCTGGGTTATTTGCATTTCAAAGGCAGTACCCAGCATTGACTGGGTAAAGGGAGGTGCTCGGGATAGCAGGCCCTGCAGTGAGGCTGCGGCTGGGTCAGGGGCCCAGTTTGGCTTTTGTCCCGCACTGTCCCCCCCCCGGAACTGAGATGCCACTCGGCAGGCGGGAGAGTCAAAGAGAAAATGAAACAAAGGTGAAAAGCAGCAGCAGGGCGCAGAGAAAAGGGAGAAAAACACAGCGCCAGAGAGACCCCGGCACGGGCCACGCCCCCCCCCCCACCCCCCCGCCCCCCCCGCCCGGCCCGGCCCGCTCACCTCCTCTTCACCTCCGGCCCCGGCCCCGGCTCCGGCCCCCTCTTCTCCCCGCTCTTGGCTCCATCCCGCCGCCCTCCGTCCATCTCCCGCGTCCTCCCGCCCCGGCTCAGCCCCCGCCCCGGGTCACATGGGGCCGCCCCGGCCCCGGCCAATCCCGGGCCGCGCGCTCAGGCTCCAGCCCGGGGCAGCTCGTGGCCCAGCACGCGGGGGGGGGCATGGGGGGGTCGCGCGGTGCTGTGGGGAGCGGGCCCAGCACGCGCTGGTGCCGCCTGAGGAGCCCAGCTGGGCCCGGGGGGGGGAGCTGGGCCCGGGCATGGCTGTGCCCGGGCACCGGGCATGGCCGGGCGGGGGGGGG
>NW_020664543.1:1225087-1242482 GCF_002925995.2 Terrapene triunguis | reverse complement strand
CCCCCCGGCACGGGCCACGCACCCCCGCCCCCCCGGCACGGGCCATGCACCCCCGTGCCATGGGGCACATGCAGCCCGGCCCGGCCCGCTCACCTCCTCTTCACCTCCGGCCCCGGCTCCGGCCCCCTCTTCTCCCCGCTCTTGGCTCCATCCCGCCGCCCTCCGTCCATCTCCCGCGTCCTCCCGCCCCGGCTCAGCCCCCGCCCCGGGTCACATGGGGCCGCCCCGGCCCCGGCCAATCCCGGGCCGCGCGCTCAGGCTCCAGCCCGGGGCAGCTCGTGGCCCAGCACGCGGGGGGGGGGGGGGGGGGGGGGGGGCGGGGCGGGGGGGCGCGGGCCGGGGGGGGGGGGGGGGGGGGGGGCCGGGCCGGGGGTGGGCCGGGCGGGGGGGGGGAAGCTGGGCCCGAGCACCGGGGTGGCTGTCAACCTAGCACGGGGGTGCGCTCCTGGGGCCGGCTGGCAGGAAGGACCTAGTTTGTTTGCTGTGTGGGGAAGGGGAGCCGGTGCGGGGCTGGGGGGCACAGAGCCCCGAGCCAGGGCGATGATCTTTGGCTGTAGAGCGCCATAAGCGCGCAAGGTGCCACCCCGACATGAGGAGGGATGTGGCCCCAGGGTGTCCCGTTCTCCCCCCACACACTACATGGCGAGCAGGCTCCAGAGGGCTGGTTTGGGCTCCAGATAATCTTGTTTAAGATCCCTGACAGAAGCCCTGGCCAAGCAGGGTGGGTGACTTTCCCCTCTTCCCACGTCCCCTCTCAGCTGCAGGGGAACAGGTTGGTCACGCACCATACTTGGACAGATTAATAGTGAGGCTGGCAGGGGAAAGGCTGGGGACAGGCAGCCTTCCCTCTGAGCGCCCGGCCCCCCATCAAGCCTGGGCACTAGCCAGCCCTGGCGCGAGGGGAACTGCCAGCGCCGTGACACAAACAGACTCCTGGCTCAGGACGGTGCCCCCTTTCCGCACCAGGCTCCCCACGGACAGTGAACCAGGAGCAGCCACTTCTCGGGGGCTGGCGAGTCTGTTTCTCCTGCCCTCTCTGGCTGCAGGCTCAGCAGAGTGGCCGGGGTCAGTATGACCCCTACGGGAGCTAGCTAGCCTTCTCCGGGAATAGACAGCGCATGAGATTTTAAAAAATCCCTCTGTCTTCTCGGGTAATTATCTGCCCCCACCACCACCCCCGCATCACCGTTGAGTCTGGGCGCTTTGCAGTATTTAACATTCCCCTCCCCCTGTGCAGTAGGGCAGGGCTGTGATTTCTGGGGTCCAGGTGGGAACTGAGGACTTGTCCACGATCACTCGGGGTGTCTGGAAGAGCAGGGCCTGGGGCTTAAGAGGCTCTCTCAGCTCGGCCAGTGGGCACCCCTGAAGTCAGCGTTGCTCTCAGGTCCTCGGTGCAGCAGGGCTGGCTCATATGCTGCCAGGAAACGCATTTGCTTTTGAACAACTCTTCTTGGGACTATTTTGGGTAACACTGGGGAGACATCTGCTTGGTTTGGCAAAGCCGGTGTTTGCAGCCTGCAGCCTGGCTTTCACTGGCGATGGCCCTTTAAAGACAAAGCTTTGCCCACGGAAGTCATGTTTATTTCTTCTTAACGTTCCTGGGAATGGTCTGACACGCCTGGCCAGAAAGGGTTAAACATCCTGCAAAATAAATAATCCTCAAAAGACATGTGGGGAGATAATGTTTGTGTTTTTGTGCATTTACATATGTATGAGTAGGATCATACATATAATCAATGTGCAGTGTAAATCATACAATGTAATCAACAGTCCCTGTCTATGCTGTATTCCGATAGTTCAGATATCAAAAGAACATTGATTGCAGGACGTAGAAGCTAAGGCAAAAGTGGACAGACTTAAGCTCCAACTCAAGAGAATAAAGGAACAACAGGAACTGTATCATCCTGAAAAGCCAGCTCCTCTCAGCAGCAAAGATGGGGATTGACTCTATCCGGTTTGTAACAGTGTTGGTATGCTGTTTGACTCTAGTGTGTAACCAAATTTACCCCAACACTGACACCTTTTATGTAAATGCTTCTACTGTGAGCTCAGGTGAAGGTAACCCCATAACTTGTGCAGAGAATGTAAAAGTCAATGGGAAAAGCTGTTTAGGACAAATTACAGCTTCTGACATCACTCTTGTTAAAGCAGATCTTCTCAAAAAGGAAGATTATTTACCAAATCAGACTGTGAATATTGTAATCCACTATAAATTTACTGTACATGTGCCTTTAGCCAGAATCCATCTTGAATGCAATGGTATTAAACATGAAGTTATAGCTTGTGCAAGGAAGTATTTGCCTAAGGATCTTTTGATTGGGGATGATATTAAAGCTTTGTTCTGTCCGGTTGGCATAAATCAGTCACAGGAAAGAAATAATCTTGAACCTGTGTCTACTTGGGGCAAGGATTTGCCTATGGAGGGTTTCTCCAAATGTTTCTCTGAGAAAGATAGCTGTTTATCTGTGCCAAAAGGCAGTGCATATGTGGAAGAAATTGCTGAGTATCTGGTATCTCAGAAGTGAATCTGGCATTCGATAGGGTTCAGAGAAATGTTTCTCTAGAGCAAATTAAAGTTGGTGATCAGGTTAAAGCCCTAACTGAGGAAGGAAGGGGTACAGTCTCGGTAAGTGATGAATTGTTAGCTAGTAAAGTTTGTGAAAGTAAGCCTGAAAAAGGTAGAAATTATTTGTTTAAAGCAGCTCGGTGTAGCTTGCAAACGTGACACCATCAAATTAGGCCTGAATAAAGCCTGGGAGTGGCTGGGTCACTACAAAAAATAATTTTCCTTCTGTTGATACTCACCCCTTCTTGTCAACTGTTGGGAATGGGCCACATCCTAATTGAATCGGCCTCGTTAGCATTGACTCCCCAACTCGGTACGGCAACTCCCATCTTTTCATGTGCTGTGTATTTATATCTGCCTACTGTATTTTCCACTCCATGCATCTGATGAAGTGGGTTCTAGCCCATGAAAGCTTACGCCCAAATACATTTGTTAGTCTCTAAGGTGCCACAAGGACTCCTCATTGTTTTTGCTGATACAGACTAACACGGCTACCACTCTGAATACAGTGTAGTGAGACACTATTTGTGGAACGCAACAGTTTATCTGTTGAAGGAAAAACTGTTTTCAATTGTTTGTCTGTTGCAAATAGCAGTGTGCCTAATGAAGGAGAATGTACCTCCAGGCTTTTGTCTGTGGAGCAGACAGAAAGTGCTTCTCGGTTTATGCTACTTAAGAATTTGTCAGTTGACCCAGAGTTGGTTCTGGATACAACTAAGGCCCAGGAAGGGAATGTTCCTAAGTTTGTGTCTGCTAGGGAGAATGACATTGTGACCACACATAACTCCAGAGGCTTTTCCTGGAATGTTTCTCCTGACCCCATGAGGCAGACTCTGGTGTGAGTGACCTCATCCCTGCTCTGCTCCAGAACGCCTCTCCCTATATTCTTCTTGGAAGGCCACCCCCAGCCAGCTGGCTGGCCCAGCCCCCGGCTTCCAAGGACCCACCCAGCCCAGGACAGCAGGGCTGGCCCCTGCGCTCTGCTCAGCTGCCAAGGCCAAGCGTTGGCAGCTCTGAGTCCTGTGCTCAGCCAGCCACAGGCACCAGGACCTGGCTCTCAGATCGGCAAAGGAGCTCCACAAAGTGACTGGGTGCTGCAGGGCTCGGCCTGTCTGGGGTCCAGGCTGGGCACCCAGGGCTTAGCTGCCATTCTTGATAGTGTGGCTACAAACATTCGACGCCAATGCACACCCCCTCCCTCGCTCTGCCCAGTGGGTGTGCAGTGCCCCTTGCCCTGCCACTGCATGTGCCTGTACGTGTCCAGGCCCCCCCCGCACCACGTATCCTTACTCCCACATGTATCTGGAGTGGCCCTGTGCCGCGGCAGGGTTCACCTCCCCGGCCATCTGTCGCCCTGTGGGACTGCTGCTGGCTGAGCCCAGATCCCACCTGCTCCCCCATGCTGTCCTCTCCTCTGAGGACCAGCCATGCTCCCAAGCTGGCCTCTGCCACCCTGCGCTTCCTGGCTTAGCTGTCACTGCGGGAGGGCTGCAGGTCGGGGGGAGGGGGGACTTTATCCCTGTCTCCAGCCAGGTGGGAGGGAAGAGCATGTGCAATGCCCAGCTCCGAGCACTGGGTCCCTGCCCCCACACACGGGATGCCAAGGGACGTGCACCTAGGGAGGGAAGTGCACAAATCTAAGCAAAGGTGTGGAGTGGGAAGGCACAAGGGCGTGTGCTGCCCCCAGAGGAGAGAGGTTCCTGCGCTCTGGGCAGGGCTGTGGGGCCAGAGTCCTGCTGCTGCTCGCTGAGGCCAGTGAGAGCTCCAGAGACGGAGGGGCCCAGTTCAGGCAGTTTGTAGGGTTCCCATGGAGGAAAGGGCGTCTTGGGGGGAGAGTCCCAGCTCCGCCAGCCAGGCCCAAGGGTCCCCTCACAGGGCCTCTGAGTGTGAGTGGAGAAAGGAGCCCGAAGCCAAGACCCAGCGAGCAATCCAGCCCTCTCAGCGTTTAATGTGATTACAGAGCAGTGCAGAGAGCCTGGGGGAGCAGCACGCTGCCCCGGCCCCGCTCTGTGTTGTACCGACAGAGATAAAAAGCCTGACCAGCAGAACTAACCAAGGAAGGAGGGACTAAGCCCAAGCCCATTGCAACCAGCGCTGCCAGCTGGAAACCAGCCCCCCGGCTGCGGGGGAGCAGCGACTCGAGGGTGGTGACCGTCAGCCATTGAGGAGTGCGGGGCCTGGGGGAGGGCTATTCAGCACTGTGCCCTGAATGGGGGGAGCAGCTGGGGTCTCATGGCCTCGCTGGACACCCTGGCGTGGATCCCGAGAGCCTGCACAGAGGCATGCCCTGACCGGACCCTGTGTGAGGGTGGGTGGGGAGCAGAGCCGAACGGGAAGGGGAAGCTGCAGCAGGTCAATCTGCCAGCTCCACGTTGAAGGAGGGTTTATTGGGAGTCGTGTGACGCTGCTCCCAGGCCCCACTCGCAGCCAGCAAGGCAGGTCCCTACAGCACCTGCTGCTGCTAGATGGCATCTCTGCACCCTGTAAATCCCAGGGTCCCTGTGGATGAAGCAGATGCCTCCAGGGAGCTGCCATTTCCCTGTCCCTTCCCAGCAGGGAGCCCTGCGCCTGCTTGGTGCTGAGCAACTTCTGCTTCTGGGCAAGGACACAGGCAGCACTGCGCAACCAGGGCTGCTGGCCCTTGCCCTGAGGTCATGTCTGCACCCACGTAACTGTACCAGAACGGGGCACCATTCAACTGGTGCAAAAGTGTGTGCCAGGACTCGGATTTGTTAGCCACTAGGCCAGCGTGTCCAAAGCACACACCTGGGGGAGGCTCCTCGCCACAGCATCCCAATGAATACCAGCCCGTGCCGTCTGCTGCCCGAGGAAGGCCTGTTTCCCTCGCTGGAATAGCTCTTCCTATCACAAATCACGCCAGCAGGGAGGCTGGGGAAGTCCCCCCCCAATACATCTCATCCCAGTTAGCTGAGCAAGGCATGTGGGGGGGGGGGGCATGTCCATATGTATACAGCCACTGACGGCATTAGAGCACCGTCGTGCAATGACAGAGGACGGCCCTGGAGAGGGTCGTGCCCCAGCTGAGGACGGGGAGCAGGGAGCGGGCACAGGCATGACAGGGCTTGGCGGTCTGCGACGGATCTGCCACCAGGAAGAGGAGCGGAGCAGGAGATGGGTGATGGCCTTGGGGGAGGACTAGCTGGACAGCCCAGGCCTGGGGTCACAGCTCCCCGCTGTGCTTGATCAGGTAGCCGCTGAAGGTGACGTAGGTGTCGTACTCGTCGCTGAAGACGGCGTTCTCCCGCTCGCCCTTGAAGAGACGCACCCAGACCTCGTCCTGCTCCTGCAGCTCCAGCATGACGCTCTGGCTCTGCATGATGCTCCGGTCGCTCTGCTGGGCATAGAGGATCACCACCTCGACCCCGTTCTTCACCATGTGCAGGTAGGTCTCCTTCTGGTTCCAGGTGTGCACGTTGAGCGCAAAGTAGTAGATGCCGGGCACGTAGCAGTAGAACTTGCCCGTGAACATGTTGAAGTGGTCGTAGAGGTTGACAAACTCGGTGTCGAAGAGCAGCGTCTGGTAGTAGTCGTTGCTGTGCAGAGGCTTCTTGCGGCCCACGGAGAACGCAGCGTAGTGACTTTTGCATGCCTCCCCCGTGGCCCCGATGCTCCCCTTCTGGCCCTTGGGCCCCGTGTGGCCCCTGCTGCCTGCCGATCCGGCTTTGCCAAACTTTCCCTGCAGGCCTCGCTCGCCCCTGTCTCCTTTCTCACCTGGGCAAGGCAAGACGGACGTTGTTTGCACTGGAGAGGCCAGCACCATCCTTGCCCACTCAGAACAGCCAGCCGGGGCTGGATGAAGCACACAGCTGTAGTGCCAGCCCCAGGGCGTGAGCCGGGCACAGCAAAACGGGCTCCCAAGCAGAGCCGAGTGCCTGCTCATCCTCACTGCAGCACCCCACACGTTAGAGCTCCCTGCCTGGAGGCCACCCACCTTCCAGGGCTTAGCTTGGGCTGCGTTCCCACCCGCAAGCCTCAGTGCTCTCCCCCTGCGCCCTGCCAGCCCCACGCTGCAGGGACTCCGGCTTTCCCAGCCACCAACCTTCCCTAGCTCTCCCCCGGGCATTCCTGCAGCTCCACGCATGGGCTACCAGCTCCGGCTGCCCTGCAGCATTCCCAGGGGGCCCAGTGGTTGTTACCGCCTGGTGCCTTTGCTCAGATTCTGGGCTGATTCCCCCGTGTACCCTCCAGGCTGTAGGACAGTGCCGGTGCCACAGTCCCCTTCCCTTCTACCGAGGGCAGCCCTGGGGCTGAGGCTGAGTCCAGTTCTGCCCACTGATGATACCGAGAGGGCCCAGGCCTGAACAAAAGGCTCCCGGAGCTGCTGCCATGTTCTTGATTACCCTGTGCTCCCAGGTCCCCTGCCCATGCCCAGACCCACGTCCTCTGCTACCCTGGTGCTCCCTGGTCGATGCCCGCACCCCCCGCTCTGCTCTGGGCAGTGACTCGGATTGGGGGTTCTAGCCTCTGGCCCCTGGCTTTAGCACAAGGAGCGTTTCCAAATCTGGCCCTTTGCAGGGGGGTGCTAAAGGAACTGAACCATGAGGTTTGTCCAAGAGCAGCAGCCCCAGTGACCAGAGTGGTGCCCAGGGAGACAAGTGACGGCAGCAGCTGGAGCCCAGCCCCACACGTGGTCCTGGGAAGACGCTCCAGCGCAATGCTGCTCGGTGCCCTGGGAACATGGAGGCCAGGTGGCGCTTCAGGCCCCCCCGAAAAGCCGATTCCCACTGCCCAGCACTCGGGGGTGCCAGGGGCCCCAGGATGAGCTGAGAGCACGTGACACCCACTCTGCATCGCAGGGCAGCACTGGGGGCCTTGTGGACGAGGCTATGAGGGGAGGTGGAGACAGAGCTCCGTTCTGCCCCAGCCTCTGGCCTCACACTGCCCTCTAGTCCAGACACCGCTGAGGGGAGCAGGATTTCGCCTGTCCCCATGGATCCAGGATTCTGTCCCAGGCCCCCTGCACTGTCCAGCCAGTGAGGTGGCTAGGTCCCCTTACCTTTCAGGATGGTGATGTTGATGTGGGGCAGGGGCTGGTACATGGGGTAGGCAGAGGAGTGCGTGGGGGGGTTGCAGCAGCGCACGCACTGGGAGCGGGGAGGCTGCTTGTCCAGGTTGCGATGATATTTCTCGTGGTCCCGTTCGGCCCTGGGAGGTACCAATCAAAGAGCAGCACTGAGGCCTCAGGGTGGGAGCTGGGAAAGCAGCCTCAACAACCCCTGGGACGAGGGGGCTGCCCCGGGATGCACTGAGGAGGTGAGGGGAGCTGCTGCCCTGGGGACCTGCTGTGTGTGGAGGAAGCCGGCCACCCCAGGGACCTGCCCAAGCCCACTCCACTGAGCAGTGGAGAGGTGCGCTGCTGCCCATCCCCCATGCGCCCCAGCTGGGGAGTACCCCACCGCCCTTTCCCTGGCCCTCCCCCGGGAGCAGGCGTTTCCAAGCGGCGTGCTCAGCTCCTCCCCTAGTGACTGCAGGCCTGGGGGATGCCTCTTGTCCCACCTGGGGCAGGGTCTCCTTCAGCTCAGCCATGTGCTGGCTGTTCTGTGAGGCAAACGAGCCCCGTGAAGCCCCGTCCGAGTTGGCGCCCCCTGCCCCCTAACCTGGCAGCGTGGCGGTGGGACGGTGCCCGCGTGGCCTCTCCCTGCTCCTCCTCGGGGTGGCTGGGCTGGCTCAGCGTGGAGTCGGGCAGCAGCAGGCAGGCCAGCAGTAGGAAGCTCAGTGCCCAGGGCCCCTCCATCCTGCTGGGGGAAAGGCCAGTGGGGAGGTCAGCCCCTGCCAGGCGCTCTGGGCAGGCCCCAGACCAGTGGTGGGTTTGTCCCGGAGATGGACACGCAGTGCACCCCACGGGGCCATGGACTGGGTGTGGGGAGCAGCAGCCTGCAGAGCTGTGGGGAAGGGGATGGGGGGGCTGGACTGCCTTGGCCCCACCTTGGGTTGCCAATTTTGTTTGGACGTATTCCTGGAGATTTAATCCCATGACATAATCTTTAATTAAAGATTAATCTTTAATTCCTGGAGACTCCAGGCCAATCCTGGAGGGTTGGCAACCATAGCCTCGTCCCCACCCCTGCAGCACCAAGGAGCCGCTGAGAACTGGGTCAGAAGGTCTGTGGCAGGCCCAGCTTGGAGAGGCTGCAGGGCCCTTCCTGGCCCCAGTTCCCCCACCCCCGGCCCTAAGGGATGCCCTAGGCTGGGCTGGGCAAGTTGCCAGGGCCTGCGAGCCTGGTACAGGCCCTGGCCCTGCAGCACCGAGGGGCAGTGCAGGTGTAACTGCTGGTCTCTTTGCTTGTCCTTCCTGCAGTGGGTTTGAGCTGGGCTAGAGCCCCATGGGGGAGGGGCGCAGCCTCCCTTCACCCCACCCCGTCACTGCACCAGGAGCAGCGAGCGGGCTCTGGTGAGCCCCAGGGAGCACATGCCCTGCACGGCCCAGGCCCAGCCCCAGGGCAAGGTGCAGGAGTGCATGGGGCCCCGGCTGGGCTGCCGGCATTGCTGCTGGTTGCACTGGCTGTTTATGGGAATGCCACCGGGGCTGCACGTGAGCCCGGCCCAGGAGGGGGCTGACAGCTGGTGCTGGGTGGGGCAGTAAGGGATTGGCAGCGTGCCCGCCTGGAGGGAGAGGCGCCGGGAAGCATGCTACCTGGGGGCAATCCAGACCCCGGGAGGGGAAGCAGCCTGGCAGTGACCTGCACCGGGCAGGGGAGATGGTGGAAGCTCCATCACGTGGACCGGGCATTAGGGAGGCATCACATTGGGCAAGGGGTCCAGTAGGCCGCTCCCACCTCTGGCTCCTCAGAGCTTCTAGCAGGTCAGAGCCGGGCACCACAGCCTGAGCTGCTGCCCACTGCATAGGGGGAGGGGGGAAGAGAGACCCTGCCGGCCCCACCCAGCAGCCCTAGCTCCCGTTTCTCCAATTAATTCAAATCCACATCAGCCTTTCAGCAGCTCTAGGCTCTGTCTCCCCTTCCCCAGCGCTGGCCTGGGTCTCTGCACGCCCAGGAATGACCACAGTGCCGGCCTTGCACAAAACATTCCTGGCCACAGCAGGCCCTGGGCGGCTGCTCCAGCTGGATCCTTCCTTCCAGCCAGCCCTGCCCCACAGGTGCCAGAGGCCTGGCCACAAACCTCCCTCCCACCCTCCAACAGCCTCAACCCCGTTCGCCCCCAGCCCCAGCTGTACTGCGACTGGCAGCAGTGAGTCATCGGGCCCAGCACCCCGAGCCAAACGCCGCTGGCTGACCCGGGTGGGCCTGCTACAGCTTCACGCAAGTACCTGGAGTCCTGGGCTAGGCGGGGGCTGCTCCGGCAGAGCCAAGCATGAGGCTCCCTGGGACAGCGCCGCTCGCCTGCCAGCTGAGGGGAAATCCGGAGCAGGGCGGGCAGATGCTGTGTCAGTTTGTCCCCCCCGCCCGTGCCTGAGCATTCAGCGCTGGGCAGGGAGTTACCTGGGGTGGGAGAAGGTGGGGCTAACACTGGAGCCAGATCCTGCAGTGCTTAGCCAAGCCTTCCTCGGGCTGCTGCCCATTGGCGTCGTGAGGGAGGACTGCGGAACCCCTGGCCACAGCGCTCACACTTCGCCTGCTGACTGGAAAAATACTCAGCAGATAATGGCGTCTCTGGGGATGAATGGGAAGATCTGTAGCCTGCAGAGGTAACCCAACGACTGGGCAGAGGTGTCGGGTCACTAGCCCTGGCTGTCAGGCACAGCCCATGCGCTCGGCACGCTTCCCCCAGTGACAGCCTGGACTCTCTCCGGTAGGGCCAGGACTTCCCTGCGTAACACGAACCCGTCCCGACCTCCCCAGGGACTCACTAGCACCGGCGCCCGCCCCAGACACGGGTCCCAGCTCCAAGGGCCCAGGAGAGGGCAGAGCTGGGGGTGGGGGGCGCGTCTCTCATTGGGCACCTCCCCCCAAGCCCCTCCCCTGGGCAGTGGCCATATGGGCAGCAGCACCATGGTACCGCAGGGCTGGCTGGGCGCTCAGGAGCAGCATCTCCCCAGCTCAGCCCCTTTTTTCTCCTCCCAGCCCCCCAGTACTGGGCTCGGAGAGGAGGCTTCTTGCTAGCACCTGCCTCTCTGCTGCCGCCAAGCCCTGCAGAGGCCCACGGGACTGCTTGGCCCCTTCTGGCCCCAGAGGCCAAGCCCCCAGCAGGGAAAAAAAACCCTAATGGGAAAGGGGGAAAGGGAAGGCCAATGGGGCAGGCAGGAGGGGAGTTCATTGGGAGAGTGTCTGGAGCAGTGTGGGGGGGGGGATTAATGGATGGGGAGAGGGGCTCTCCCTCTCGGAGGGGTATGCACCTCTGCCTGTTGAGGTGCACATTCTGCAGAATGGGAGCTCTGTCCCCTAGCTGGGGGGCACTTCAGCCCTCCCTGCAGAGTGGGGTGGCCCCCTACGCAAGCAGCTCCCACAAGCAGTGCAGATCTGTGCATTCAGCCCCTGGCTGCGCTCTGTCAGCTCAGCCGAAGCTCTCCCCCCCCCCCCCCCCCCCAATCTGGTACCCAGTGTCGCTTACACCGGGCAGCGTGGGCGAGAAGGGGCACATTGCACGGTCAGTGCCAGGCAGGAAACAAACATCTCTAGCGCCAGGGCACACGCAGGCCCCGCTCCCCACCGTACACAAAAGGGGCAGCGGCAAAGGGGCCAGCTGCCACCCTGGGATCAGAAGCCGGTGGCCCAGCTGGCAGCCAGCACTCGGCAGGAGCCTGCCCAGTGTCTCTTTTCAGGAAGAGTTTTAAGGAACCAAAGTCTTCTGGCAATCAGGAGCCCAGTTGGGAGCCAGCAGCCAAAGGAGACGGGCTCTTGGAGCTTGGGACTGTGTGCTCAGCGAGGGGCCGGGCCAAGGATAATATTTGCATTCGCCCATGGCACCACGCTCCTCGCTGGGCAGCCGCTCTCCCTCGCGCTGATCCCGCTCAGCCCCTTTTGAGTCACGGCAGAGTCCAGCCGACGCCGAGGAGAGGGGCGGAGCCCTCGGCATCTCCTGGCCTGCAGCAGCTCTGCTGGTACACAGGGACCCCCAGGGTGCATGGACAGGGCCCTCGGCAGACACGCAGGCGCAGCTTGGGGTAGTAGGAGCCAAGGCTTTTCAGGGGGACATGCCTGAGAAGCCAGACAGGTGTCATGGAGAGCACTGCTGCAGCTACAGGCCTCGCGCTGGACATCACGGCTAGCCCGGGGACAGCGGGGGAGGAGGTGGCGCAGGGCACTGCCTAGGCATTGCTGGCTAAAGCTGCTCCAATCCAGGGTGCTGCAGCACCTTCCCCCCCAGGGCCTGATCCAGAGAGGTGCTGAGTGCCCACAGCTCCCCTTGGCCTGGTGCCTCTGGAGACAGGTTAAGGCACAGGCATGACCGGCCTGGCCACCTGGAGTCAAGTGGTTACGACAGAATTTGCTTTTGCTTTTAAAGCCAGGCTCCGAATAGGGACACTTGGGTGCACGGGACACATGGGTAGCATGAGCACTCGGCCACATCAGGGCAGCTGCAAATTCCTCCGCTCTCTGCTTTGTGGCGGGAGTTCAAGGGCAGAATATTTGGTTTATGAGTCATGTTAATTACAGCGGAGAGCAGCCCAGAGGGGAGGGGGAACAGAGGTGGGGAGGGATGGGCTGGGGATGGCGCGGGAGTCACTGAAGGGAAACCCCAGCCCACATGTACTCTTGGCAAAGGGTTCCATCCCCTCACTCATCCCCCGGGTGCCTGCCCCGCCTTCTGAAGGAGGGTGTGGGGGAGGCTGGGTGTCCCCTGCCTGGGGCACAGCAGGGACACGGTGCCCTCGCCAGTGCTCTCAGCTGCTGAGCGAGGGCAGAGGGCACAGACTGAGAATCTCAGGGAAACCCCATGATCTGAGCTCAGCCAGGCACCAACCCCCCTCCCCTGCCTAGGAGCCTTACACACTACAGACAGTGACCTGAGTGCACACGCTCCGTGGGCAAAGGCTGTGCCCTCCCATCACCCTCGCAGGATGCACAGGGGGGTTGGCGCTGGGGTGCCTCATGCTCTCTTCCCCGCTCCCCAGCCTCTCCCCACTGGGCTGCCCCTTCCTTCTCCTCTCTCAGGGACAGAGACACAGAACAAATCAGCTGGAGAATTTCACAGAGAGAGAGAATTCCAGAGGAGAACCTGCCGGCCCCCTGGGAAGCACTGATGCCCTGACAGGCCTGGTTTCCTTAACCCTATGCTGCCCTTTGACTGTGTGCTTGGGCGTGTGAGCATGTGCCAGTGTACTCGTGCATGCATGAGAGTTTTTGTGTAAGTGTGCATGCACATGGATGAGCGTGCGAGGGTGCCTGAGTGCGTGCAGAGACGTATACACTGTGACTCTGGAAGTCTGTCTCTTTCTCTGCTGTATAATAAGCCAGGGAAAAGAGGCTTCCAGTTGTTAGGCGTTTCCCGCTGGAACCCAAAGCAGACCCAGTCTGAGAAAACCCATCTCCTGGGGTCTGCTCAGCTGGGCTGACAAACCCTAACCAGGAAATTCCCACTGAGACAAAGCAGTTCGTTTCCCAGGCCATCCTGGAGCAGGAAAAGGAGGCAAGCACCTGCTCACACGGCTCACATGCTGTGCACGGAGCTGGCCGAGCTCACACTCACCACCTCGCACAGCTACACACACAGGCAGACACATGCATACGGAATGCACAGGCACAGACACACACGCTTGCACTCTTATACCCGGACTTTGTTTTTTCCTGTCCAGGCTGGAAGCTCTCCAGGAGAGGCCGGGAATATGTAAATTCACTTCCTGAGAAAGCCTCAAGCCTGTAAGGCAAAACATCCTGAAATAAACTCCAGGCAGCATTAAGGACCGGGCTGAACTGAGCACAAATCCCAGCGAGTGAGAGGAGGAGGGGCCCAGGCAAGGCCTGGTAGGCATGGGGCAGGGGAGCTGGACTGTGTGCCCACCCCGCTTCCCCTGTCCTTGGGGTTTCCAGGGTGCAAGGACATGATGCAGACACAGGCCTTCCCTGGCTTCTTGTGACAAAGCCAGGAAACGAGATCCTCTTACCCAGCAAACACTGCAATGGGCATGGGACCAAGCAAGCAAATCACTCCCCTGCCCCCCACAGACATGCCCGGCTGTGCCAGGGCAGTGGCACATCACTGGAGCTGTTGGCACTGCCTGTCCTTAAGGGCCTTTGCCCCAGATGCCTGGTGGAAGGACCAAGTAGGCTGGGGCACCTTTGTTGTTGACGCCAGCCCTGCCCCGGCGAAGGGTGCAGGCTGCTGTGGGAGCACAGAGCTGAGCAGAGCTGCTCCGAGCCGTGCTGGGGAACGCGGAGGTGTCCCAGATGGAGCAGCAGGGAACAGCAGGAGATCTGTCAAACTCTGAACAGTCATTTCCCAGCCTAGGCTCCAGGGCCCAGAGCTCCCCTGGGAGTGCGGGCTTAGGCCCAAGCCGAGGGCTGCATGTGCTCCCTGCTGCTGGTGAGCTCATGTAGTGGGGGATCCGGGTGCCATGATCCCAGGTGAGCTCTGGCTGATGCCCCGGGTGCTGCCTTTGTTTGGCCATTTGAACAGGGGCAGCCCCTGGCATCCCTGATGCCCCCAGCACAAACACCCAGCGCCTTGCCAGCCCGCCCACCTGCCCTCACACGTACTTGTGGCAGGTTTGACGCCTCGGTGGCTGGAGCCCAAGGTGCTGGCCGTGCTGGAATTGTTTCTCTCGCCCTCTCTCGGTGCGTTTCGCCTCCCTACAGCATCCCCTTTGAGCTGCCACTTCCACCCCCTACTGGGGTGCGGGGAGGAGGGAAGTGGGGGGCCTGGCCCAAGGCAGCTCTGCTCTCTGCCCCTCTAGCGCAGCCTCTGCTTCTCCTACGGCCCGAGCGGAAACGCACTCTCTCCAGCGTAAAGGAGGAGAGGGAAGAAAAGGGACAAACCCAGCAAAGCAGCCCTCCCCTGCCAGATGTGAGCTGCGGCAGAGAGCAGGGCCTGTGTTAACCATGTGTGCGCCCAGCACTGCCGCCCGCTCTGCCCAGGACAATGATGGTAGGTTTAACGTGCCAGGACAGAACTCCAGATGTCTGAGGCTGGAGCCAAGGGGGAGGCACCAGCCTCCAAGTGGCTCAGCTCAGCAGAATGACAAGCCCAAATCCCCTGCAGTGCCACAAGGCTCTCGGCCAAGCCCCCAGGCGTGTCTCAGACTGGAACGGTGCCGGGCAGCCCAGGAGCTGGGGAGGTTATTTTTACAGGTACAGCCAGAGCCTGTGCCGGCTGGGCACAGAAATCCAGGGCCAGCACCTGGGTGCTGCGCCAGAGCCCGTGTTGGGCTGGCTGCAGACTGCCGCCCGGCCTGGGGCTGCTGGAGGATGCTGAGGCTGCAGGGAGGCCTGCTGGGGCGCAGCTGAGACATGCATTGGTGCGTGCAGGAGGGGAGGTCGCAGGCTGCTCACCCCACAGGGAGCACAGCCTGTGCCCCTCGGGATGTGAGGAGAGGGCTGGGCTTTTCCAGGGCCCTTGGCAGTAGGGTTCCCCAATCCTCATGGGTGTATGGCACTTTGGGGAGCAGCCACCATGGGTCTCAGCTCCATATGGGGAGTGAGTGTCAGGGCAGGGGGCCCAGGCTTTACTGGTCTAACCCCGGAGCCATCCCTGTTCCGCCCACCAGCTGGGACTCTGGGTTCTCCCCAGGAGAGGAAGGCTCCAGCCCCAGAAGCAGGGTTGGCCCATGTCCTCTAGTCCTGTCCAGCCCATCCCTGGGCCCAGGGCAGGCCCATCCCCTAGCGTCTGTTCTCTAGGGTTGGTTTAACGAGAGCAGCAGCTGCTTGGGCCCAAGCCCTGGCCTGGGAGCAGCGTCTGTCCCTCATTGTCTCTGTACCTGGTTGCACTCTCCGGTCCTCCCTGGCCTCCAGCTGCTAGGCGAGTGCAGGGGGAGCAGCCGGGAAAGCTAGCGCCGGGCTGTGCTCACACCCTTGCCTGGGTAATTCCTTAACCCCTGCGAATGCCAAGAAAAAGCAGCTGGGAGTGGGGAGGAGCCAGCGGGCTGGGATTCTGTCCCACACGTGTGGTCTTGTCCTGCTGGTCCCAGGGGCCTGCCTGGGAGCTGCAGCCCAGGCACTCAGCAGGATCAGTGTTGCCCAGGGCAGGGGCTGCTCCATTGCTGAGTGGGAGAAGGATCCCAGCTAGCCAGGACAGAAGGCAAACCGGCTTCTCTTGCTCGCTCATCCCTGTGCTGGCAGAGCAGGCTGCACAGGGGGGAATGAGCCCCCCTCAAAAACCAGCAGGAGTCCCAGCATGCCTCTGCTGGGGAGGCTGCAGGGCTGAGACCTCGAGCCAGTCTGCAAGAGCTTGAGAGCCAAATGTCGTGCAGGGAGAAATGCAGCCAGCACACTCCTGCAAGAGGCTATCTGGGACACTAACGCTCCCCCACCCCGTCTCTGCTGATACCACCTCAGCAAGCCTGGCTCGTTCCCCTCCTTGCCCTCTGCTGAGCTAAGGGCCCCGGCTTGCTGGGCTTCATGGGATCAGAACATCACATGGGAGACTTGGGACTCTGCCAAAGGAGAGGCTCCTCCAGGCCAGGATCCTGGACCCCCCTCCCTCCCCAATGGTTTTTGGGTTTCATTCCCACATGATTTGCCTTGTGCAGAAGAGAAGTGGGTCCTGGAGCCCATCCCTGGTGAGGGTGAGTTCCCTGCCTGCCCCACTCCCCCCCCTTCCCTCCCTCACGTCCCCAACGCTACCTTCCCCCTTCCCGTGCTGGCATTTCACCATGGTTAAAGCTGGGTCTAACACAGTGCCCTGCACAGCCTGCCTTTTGTAGGTGGTGCCAGCCTGGCCTGCCACACCGGCCCCACAACAGATTTTCTCAACCTTCCTCTGAAGCACTGGGTGCCAGCTGCTGCCAGAGACAGGGCACGGGACTGGATGGGACCTTGGTGTGTTCTGGCCATTCCCGTGTTCCTGGCTCTCTCCCCTCATCCTTGGCTACCGAGTGAGAGCCCAGTGAGATGTGCAGGGCAGACGGTGCTCAGGCACTGTGCCGCTGAGGCTGGGCTGGAGCAGGCTGACACAGGAGGCCGCTGAGTGGAACTGCCACTCCTAGACTCCAATCAGGGTGGCCACCTCTGAGCGCCAAGCAAGTGGGCAGATCCTGAGCCCATCACACCGCACGGCAGAGCCCGTGGGCTGAGCGCCTTGCAGCCCTCCCGGGACAGAACCCCGTGATCCTGGGGCAGCCGGCGACCCTACGCAGGGCTGGGGCCTGGGTGATTATCGTGTGCCGAGGCCTGCAGCGCCCGATGTCCGAGCAGCGTGTGCCGCCCATCACCGCGGCGTCGGGGCGCCAGGTCACACTCAGGAGGGGATTCCCCCCACGGTGCTGGTGGGGGGCGATGGGGGCGTCTGGGCACAGCAGGGGCGCCCGAGGGGGCCAGGCCCTGGGGAGGGCCAGGGTCCTGGGTGCTGAGCCGCACGGTGGGACTGTCACGGAGTGGGGGGGGCAGCGCTCCCCCCGCAAACAACCCCACGGGCGGGGCCCTGCAGGGGGCGGAGCCTGAACCGCCCGGACTACATCCCCCAGCGGCCTCCGGGGTGCCTGCGCAGGGGGCGCCGGGAGCTGTAGTGCAGCGCGCGGAGCATGCCGGGAGCTGGAGTCCCCGGGCCCGCGGCTGCGCGCTGCGACGCGTTATTCTCCCCCCTCCCCCGCCCCCTCCCGGCCGGAGCGGCGCGTCGCGAGAGGCCCCGAGCAGCCGGCGGCCGGCGCCGCGGGGAGGAGCCCGGGTGAGCGGGGCCGTGACCGCCGGGGGCTCTTCGCCCCGCCCCCGTGCGTTGGGGGGTGGGCTTCCCCCCCCCGCGTGCAGAGCTGGGGATGGG
>NW_020664543.1:1147736-1220087 GCF_002925995.2 Terrapene triunguis | reverse complement strand
TTCCGACTGCGCTGGAAGGCCATCCTGGTGTCCTCACTCAGCGTCGCCTTGGTGCTGCTCTTGCTGTGCTTTCACCGCTCGGCCACGGGGAGACCAGCCCCGGCCAACGCCCACAACTGGCGGCTCAGCCCGCTGCCCGGGGACAGGTACAATGACACCTACCCGCTGTCCCCGCCCCAGAGGAACTCGGAAGGGGTGCGCTACCGGATCGGGGTCATTGCCGACCTGGACACCGGCTCCAAGGGCCCACGGGAGCACACCTGGTTCAGTTACCTGAAGAAGGGCTACCTGACCCTGTCGGCCAGCGGGGACAGAGTGACGGTGGAGTGGGACCGGGCCGACAGCCTGCTGGAGTCGCATCTGGCTGAAAAGGGGAGAGGCATGGAGCTCTCGGAGCTGGTCGTCTTCAACGGGAAGCTGTATGCAGTGGACGACCGGACGGGAGTGGTCTACCTGATCGAGGGCACCACGGTGGTGCCCTGGGTGATCCTATCAGATGGGGATGGCACCGTGGGCAAAGGTGAGCTCTGCCTCTCCCCTCGTCTTCCCTGCCGCAGCCTGATCCAGGGCAAACTGTGCAGCCAGAGCTGAGCTGCCCGGTGACCAGTAGCCCAGCCCCTCCTTTCATGCCCTGCTGGGCGTCTGTGGATCATGGCCACGGGAATCCCCCCAAGGAGCGGCTGGGAGAGGCTTTCCTGACTGCTGGGGGACCTACCCTGCTGGCCCAGTCTGCCCTTGCTTGGGGCCCTATCCCCTGTGGGTGCATCCACCCCTTCCCCCTGACTGCAGGGCTGAAGTCCCCGTGCAAGCTAACACTGGGTCTTTCTGCCTAGGCTTTAAAGCAGAGTGGCTGGCAGTGAAGGATGAACACTTGTACGTGGGTGGCCTGGGGAAGGAGTGGACCACGGCCACCGGGGAGGTGATGAATGAGAACCCCGAGTGGGTGAAGGTGGTCGGCTCCAAGGGGGACGTGGGCCATGAGAACTGGGTGTCTAACTACAACGCCCTGAGGGCAGCGGCTGGCATCAGACCCCCAGGTAAGAGGTGGGGCTCGCCCCCAGCTGCCCCACAGCCCTGGACAGTCCCATCTGCACTTGGGAGGGCCTGGAAGGAATTCCCTATTCTGTACCCTCCAGGCTGCGGGGGGCAATGCAAGTGCTAAAGGAACTGGGGGTTTGACCTCCCCTCGCCCCACCCATGGGGAGCGGATGTGGGTGGGGCTGGGTGCCAGGGGCTAGGCCCCTCCTGCCCATCGTGCTGTGACCAGTCTTGTGCCCGCAGTGGTGGGAGAGCCATGTCCAGCAGGGTGCCGTCCCTGGGCGCGCTGGCAGTCTGTAGCCCCACGGAGCAGGGCCGTGGTGTGTGCTGCCCTCTGTGTTAGGGGAGCTGGGAGGGGGAATCTGCTCCTCGCGAGCATGCAACTTCAGCCTGGCTGGCCTCCCGCCCTGTCCAGATTTGCTGGCTGCCGGCTCTGCACCATCCGTGCAGCATAGCAGGAATCCTAGCGAGGAGGGGGTCTGCTGGCACCCGCTCCCCTGCGCCAGGAATGGGGGCCGTGGCCCAGGGCATCTGTCACATCCAGATAGCAGTGGCAGCCCCTGGCTCCTCGCCCTGTGCTCTGCCTGCCTAGGAGTCGCTCTCACCCTGGCCCTGCCCTCCCCAGGTTACCTCATCCACGAGTCGGCCGCCTGGAGCGAGACGCTGCAGCGCTGGTTCTTCCTGCCGCGCCGGGCTAGCCAGGAGCGCTACGACGAGAAGGCCGACGAGCACCGGGGCACCAACCTGCTGCTGCGGGCCACGCAGGACTTCGGCGACATCGCCGTCAGCCACGTGGGGGCCGCGGTCCCGACCCACGGCTTCTCCTCCTTCAAATTCATCCCCGACACTGACGACCAGCTGATCGTGGCCCTGAAATCGGAGGAGGACGATGGCAAGATCGCCACCTACATCATGGCCTTCACGCTGGACGGGCGCTTCCTGCTGCCGGAGACCAGGATCGGGGCCATGAAATACGAAGGGATTGAGTTTATTTAACAGGGACTCTGTCCTGGTGGGGACGCCCCGGGGTCAGGCGCGCGGGGCTTTGCCTGAACTTAGTCGCCGTGGGGGGCGCGCCGCTCCTGAGCTGGCCTGGATCCCCGTGGGAGGTGGCTCCGGGGCTGGGTCCCAGGCTTCTGCAGTTACCATGTTGGTGAGTTGCTGCAGCACATGTGGCTTGAATGTCTGGGCCCCGGCACCTGGTGGTGAAAGGCCATCACTGCAAGCTTCCACGTGGTCCTCTGCAGGGCTGCAAGCCCTTGTCCTGCACCCCAGGGCCCTTCCCAGGCTGCCCCGCAGAGCGCTGGGTGCTGACAGGGGAGGTCTCCAGGGAGCTTAGCGAAGCTGTGAGGCAGCCGCTCGGAGGGCGTTTCCTTCCTGCCCAGCCAGGGCAGTGGAATTGCTCAGCATCTCTGAGACTGGCCCATGATTTCCCCTCCCACCGGCAGGGCCCTGCACCGCAGCCTGGTGCTCCCGCTGCTACGTTACCCTGGAGTTTCCCTGCAGCACAAAGGGCCTTTGCGGTGCACAGCAGAGTGGGAGCAGCTCGTGCCCAGTAGGCTGGTGTGTAGCAACCAGCCCCCGGACGCTGCTCTTCTGCCTGCGGAGCAGCCGGGGCGGATGCGCAGGGCCTGGCTGGGTCGGAAGGGAGCCGTGCTACAGCCCGGGCCGTTTAACAGGTTAAATTAACCAAAGTGAAACGCCCCCGAACTCCGTGTGAGGGTTTCACTCTGCTCTGTGCCACGGGGCCTCCTGCTGGGAACCGCCATGCTGGAGAAGTGGGGATCCCAGCTGGGGCGTCCAATTCCCTCCCTTACAGCCAGTGGCCAGGCGTCCCCTCTGAATCCGCCTGCCCAGCCTGGCCCTTGTTCCCGGCTTACCTGGCATCTCCCTCCCCACCGCCTGGGGCAGGCGCCGAGCTCGGCAGGTTAGGGCTCCGACTTGCAGCTCTCTGGGGATGGGAGCAGGCCAGCGCCTGACCCTGCGCTGAGCCCTGAGGGCCCTGCCCTGGCCTGCTGCCACTCTCAGCTCCCTGCTCCTTTGCCCTGGGAAGGGGCCAGGACAGTGGCCTGGCCCTCCTGACACAAGCTGCTTCCCCCCCATGCCTCCCTCTGGCCCAAGGGGCTGTCCCTAGGTACTCCGGCCTTGCGGGGCCTGTGCAAAGGCCCTTTCCTCTTCAGAGTGCTCTGGGGTCCTGGCCTCTGTTGTGCCCCTGGGGAGGGCCCAGCCCCACTCTCTGGCTGGGGAGGGGAATGGCTAAGTGACTTTGAATGGAGCCTTGTCCCTGCATCTGCCCCACAGGCCAGGAGTCCCTCTGCCCTGGCCCCTCACCAAGGCCCGCCTGCCTGCGCTGTACACAGAGAACAGGCCAAGTCAGGCAGGAATCCACACAAGCTCTGGCCCAGGCCCCTGCCTGGTCCCTGCCCTGCTGGCTGACAGATGCAGCATTTGCACCTGGTTAGTGACTTTCCGGCCCCTCTGCTGTGACCTGGATGTGGTGCTTGGCTGCTGTATCCATTCGATAAACCAGACCATTCTGGGGTGAGCGCGTCGCCCTCCAGCTCTGTGGGCAGGGCGTCCTCCAGCTCTGGGTAGGAGGGCAGTGAAACGGGACAATCCCAACCAGCCAACAGTGCAGTGTGGCTTGGCCCCTGGAAATGGCTGCAGTGCAGAATGGGATTGGCCTGTTCCTGAGTCCTCCCCTGTCCTGGTGAGGCTCTGGCTCTGTAGGAGCTGGGCAGATGTTGCTTTATGAATCGGTGCTGGCAGTATTGCTGAAATGGGCTCGCTGGCACATCTCCAGCAGGGTTCCTTCGCCCGCACAGCAGGTCCGTTCTGTAGGCAGCCTTCCCCTGGTTGGAGCCCCGATATCCTGTCCTGTGGGCTAGGGCCTGGCGAGCCCCCTTCACACACTTCAGTGGTACAGTGCAGGGAAAGGGGAACCTGCCCTATGCGTCTCTTTCAGAGCAGCACACGCAGGGTCCCCACTGGCACCGGGAGAGCGTCCCACACCCCTGTGAGCAGTCCCAGAGACTGGGGCAGGGTGGCACTCGGCCAGGAGACCTCGCAGAGCCCTTGGCTGCCTGGTGCAGAGCAGCAGCTGTGGGTCTCCGTCCTGGGGGTGGGAGAGCTCTGCTGCCCCTTCCCTTGTCTTGCCCCGTGCCCCCTGGGGGCAGGGGGGAGCGCCTGGCCTGTTCCTCTGGCAGAGACCGGCTCCCCTTTCCTGTGGCAGGCCGGGCTGACCTGACTCGGGCCTTGGCTCGGTGTTCCCTGGGGCGTGGGGCGCAAAGGCTCTCGGTCAGGGGTAGTCAATTATTTTTTGTCAAGGTCCAGACTTGAGAGACACGTTTCACACCCCACTAGCACTAACAATAACCAGGAAATAAACAGATTTTTGTGGTCCGTTCAAACGCGTCAGGTGGTCCAGATGTGGCCTGTGCTCTGTCTATTGACTGCTCCTGCAGCTGGTCTCCTCTGTGGGGCTTCGCTGCAGGGTCTGGTGGGCCGGCCCTCTGCTCTCCTGAGGCCCCATTCCCAGCACGCTTGGAGCAGGACAGAGGGTCGAGACCCTGCCCTGGGGCACCAGTGGGGTGTCGGTGCTGAGCCCAGAGCGGGTTCCCGGGGGTCTCTGGGGCCGACGTCCTGCCGTGCTGGAAAACCAACTTGCGTCAGTAGGTGGCAGCATCCATCTGCTGGCGGCGCAGGGCCTGGCGCCCAGGCTCCCGTTGCAGGCCCAACGCGCTCTGGTTTGGGGGGTGATTTTTACCGGAGGCGTCCAGGGAGGCCCTGTGGTCAGTTGGAGAGCTGGCGGGGCGCCGGCCCCCCAGAGCAAGAGCAGGAGGGATTTGTGGTGCTGAGGCTTTGTGCCCCTGCCAGCCTGGGGGTGGTGCTGAGGATCGTGGTTCCTTTCCAGCTCGGGCAGCGTCTGGGTGCATGAGGCGATGGGAGCGGAAAGTCAGCTGTGCTGCTGACTCACTGCGACGGTGGGCGCCTCACTCCCTGCCTCAGTTTCCCCATGCCCCTCTCTGGGAAACGCTTTGAGGTCTCCAGGAAAGCTGGTTGCACTGCTGCTTCACTGAGTCGCCAAAGGCCGGGCCCAGTGGCTCTCCCTTCGGCACGTCTCGCATGGCTGCGCTGTCCCATCCACACAGCCCTGGCACCTGGCAATGCAGAGGGGAACGGGGGCTGTCCAGCCCCAGCGTGCTCCACTGAGGGCTCAGCTGGCCCGTCTCTCGGCTTGGCGGGGAAGACGTGGGGCACTGTGCGCTGACTTGGGGAGCTTGTCCTCGACTGGTGCTGCTCCCCTCCCCTGGCTCGCCAGCCCACGCCCCTGGGGGGCTACGGATTGCGAACCCCCACGTTCACAACGCCCCTCCTCTTACCAGCCTCTAGTCTAACACCCTTTGTTCCAGGGCTCTGGGCAACAGGGCCAGCGAGCGCACCCAAATGCCTGGGGTCTTCCAGCTGCCCGTTATCTCTGTCCCCCCAGCCACCACCCCGTAGCACCTGCAGAGTTCTCGGGACTGCGCCCAGCACCATGGAGCCTATGGTGACCAGTAGCAGCTGCCAGCAAACAGAACAAGAAGCCTGGGTGCTCGAAAGGGGTAGAGGAGCCCTGTGCTCAGGCCCTGGCCCCATGCCCGGCTCACGCTTGCCCCGTGGTGCTTGGCTGGCCCCTCAACTGTGGCGAGGACCTGTGAGCCGTCTGTGTCCCTGCAGGAGTGCAGACAAGGCTCTGTCTCACGCTCCTTACGTTTGCTCCTTGTCACTTTCATAAATGCGGCGGCCAGGGGCAGGATTTCCTACAGCTGGAAAGCCCTGCTACTGGGGTCTGATGTGGGGCATGCAGGGTCGACCCTGGGGGCAGAACTGATCTAGTCCCCGCTGCCCATGCCCAGTGATGCCAGCTGGGGTGGTGCATGGAGGCTGCGTTGCTGCATGCTCGCTGGAGCATGGTGGGCTCTCCCCTGGGCTGCAGCATGGAGCTGTCTCGGAATGGCTCTGGCCCCTGGTAAGTAAAGCGAACGTGGAGGACACTGCTTTGGTGGTTTCCTGACTGCGGGAATGACCCCTTGGCCCCTTGCGGGCCATGAAAAAGAAGCTGGACAATATTCAGCTGAATCGCCTCTGAATGAATGAAAATATGAAACGGTTCAAGGTCAGGTCGACTGCAGAGATCTGCTTCCCAGCTGAGCAGGTCCTGCTCTCAAATGGGCACCCCACCCTCTAAGGGCCGGTCTGCACTGAACAGCACACGGCAGAGCTCCGTGGCTCAGGGCAGGGGCGTGAAACACCCCCCCACACACACACCCCCGGACACGGCTCTGCCGAGCCACCCCGGTGCAGACAGCGCTAGGTTGACAGAAGACTTCTCCCGTTGGCCTAGCCGCGGCCTCTCGGGGAGGGGGATTAACTCCGGCAGCAGGAGAGCCCCTCTGTCTAACAGAGGCACTACAGCCGTGCAGCGGCTGTGTTGTGACTGTAGACACCCGCCGATGGTAAGTCATTGCTCCGAATGCCTACTGCTTCCCTGCAAGCCCTGGCTTCTGCTTTGACCCAATGCAAGCAGGAGGGGCTGGAAGAGACCCCTGGGAGGCTGGAAGGTCCCGCGAGATACCCGTCCCTCACAGTAAGGCAGCAGACCTGGCTCAGGGCAGCACCTAGGGCTTATGGAGGCACGTAACGTGTTGGTGGCTCTGTGCTCTCCAAGCAACGATAGCCTGAGAACAGGCCCCTCGGTCAGCGCTCTCCCAGAGACCCCGCGGAGCCAGACGAAAGGAGGCTCTGCGGGTACCGAGACTTGGGGCACGTGGCCCTCTCCAGCCAGGGGCTTGGAGCTGCTGCTTCGCTCTCCCTGGGATTCCTCAGGCCACTTTGCAGAGACCGGGGCTGCATATTCCAGCGATGGTAGGAACTGGTCAGCTGGAGGCTCACACCATGCGCATGCTAATCAGCATCCACCAGCGCATTGGAGAGGTCTCCCAGGGAACCAGTTTAACCTCCTCAGGATGGTGAATGGTGTGACCTGCCGTGCGAGGCTATGGGTGGGATCACCAGCCATCCCTCACGCTGGAGTTGAATTCATTGCCTGTCGGTTCAGTTCCTGTGTAGAGGAAGCCCAGGGCTCTGCCTCTGGGAGCCACAAGGGAGTCCTGGGTCAGGCCGGCGTGTCCAGGCGAGTACGCGTGGCCTGAGCTAGCTCGAGAGAAAAGCTCTCGTGTAGTGGAGGGGTTCACTAAGTGGTGGTGAAGCGTGTGTGAGACGTGGCGGCTGGCTCAGGTCGCTGCCCGTCTCTGCTGTGGAAGGTGCCAGGGGAGGATGAAAAGGAGGTGACTGTGGCAGATCTCATCTCTGTTCAGTACAGGCCCCCGGTCACACGGACAGCCCCAAGTGAGGGCTTGTATACGGTTCTGTGAATGTGAGGGGTGGGGCTGGGAGCGGGGGGTGGGGGTGAACCCGACTGTCTCTCATATCTCACAGCCCACGTACCCCAGGAGGGCTGAGCTCACAGCGTGCGAAGGCAGCAGGAGCAGGGCGGCAGTTCTTCCTTCTCCTCCGTCCCCAGGCCAGTGGGCCCCACCAAGCCATGCCCTCTCCACCAAAGACCCCAGCAGGGCCTCTGCTCCCAGACTCAGCCTGGCTCTGCAGGGCCCTGCTCTCCAGCGTGCAGGCTCTGGAAGGCTGGTACGGGAGGCCCCGTGAGCCCACCCAGAGCAGCAGTTTGAGCTTCAGTTCACCCCATCCCAGTATCCGGACTACACGGCCCTTCGAGGCAGCTTACGGGACTCTCCAATACCCAGCGGAGCCTGAGCCCCATCGCTCTTCAGCCAGTGCCTGCGCACCCAGCGCAGCTCGGGAGCCTATCTCCAGCAGGGCACCAGTCGCTCGCTGCGGTGCCTGGTATGCCACGTGCTATGGATCTAATCAGTCTCTCTCATTCTGATCCCCTGGACGCCCCAGCTGGTGTCCTGGAATTGAATTCGCCTCCCACTGAGCACAGCCGCTGCAGCTCCGGATTCCCCTGATGCCAACCCAGCGATAACTGCGCGGGCAGAGAGTGCGTGCCGGCTTGCAGTTTCAGAGACCCCTGGTTGGGTTGGGCTGAGTGGGGGCCCCGCCGTTTGAAGGATTGCTTAGGGCTCCATATAGGCCAGTGTCTGAGAGCAGCTAGAAACAGCCACTCCAGAGGAAGGTGCAAGTGCTCCAGTGGCAGGGAGTTCCCCAGGTTATGCGTTGGATGGGGAAGTGTGGCCTCTTGTTTGCCTGGTACTCTGAGCATGCCCCAGAGCAGCGTGCTGCCTGCTGCCCTCCCTGTTTGACCCAGCTGGGGGCTGGTGCTGGGGTCACATGCAGCCACTGGCCATGGTAGTGCTCCACTGTGCACAGCTAGCACGCGCCCACCTGCCTGCGGAGCTAGCCTGGTTCAGGCCCCCACAGAGCTGTCCGAGGAAGGGGTGTCCCCTGGCACCCCGCTGCAGCACCCCGGCCTGTTCCGCAGGGGCTGGGATTGGAGATGGGACACGGCCAGGGGGAGCCCAGCGGCACCAGCTCGGCATGCTGGTAGTGGCCGTGTTGGGGGGCGGGGGGGTAGTCATGTAGCTGTGGCACGGTTCGGCATCCCCCTCCGCCTGCCTTTCTGGTGGGAGTTCTCTCGCCTTGGCTGGCCAGGGAGGGATGGAGCCTGCCAGGGAAGTTGTGAAATCAGAGGCTGCAGGTCTGCAAGGCTTCCAGCAGGCGGGATCCACGCTGGCTGCAGAGCCTGGCTCCAGCACACAGGCCGCGGGGCCAGAGTCTGTCAGGGCCAGGGGGGGACCAAAGGGGACCAAAGGCCAGTCCCTGGGGCTCCCCGGCCGTACCAGCTGTGGGCAGCAGGAGCCACCCTGCTCCGGGCCTAGGATTGTAGTTTGAAGTCAGGTCACAAGAGCAGCACGTGCCGTCCCTGCAGCAGCAGGGCTGGCTGGGAAGGCGGCGCAGCCGCCCCATGCCTGCGCCCTGCCGCTCTCCCGTACTGCGCTGGCTCAGGGCGTGCAGGCAGCAGCTGCCTTGCCGAGCGGGTGCCGAATGCGGGGGGAGGACTCGGAGGCTTTGCAGTAAATGACATACTATAGGCAGCCCCCTGCTGTTCCCGCGCCCCCGGCACAGCCTGGAGGAGAGGGAGTCCCTGGCCTGCCTTGACCAGGGACTAGGCCAGAGCCCCCCCCCCCCCTTCCTACCAGCACCCATGTCCTAGGTACAGCTGGGTTCTGCAGGGCGGGGCGGGGCTGGGAGGCTCAGGGCAAATTCCCCCCCCCCCCATCCCCGGCTGCCTGTGCCCCTCCCATCGCTGGGCCAGTTCACACCCCATCACGGGGGTCAGCTACAGTATGCCCAAAACAACCAGCAGTGCTCCCCCCCGCCCGGGACTGGAGCAGCCCTGGCCCATGCACACAGCCCCCAGGGAGAGGCTAGCGACGTGGGGCCAGCTGCAGCTCATCCTGACACCAGGCGCCCAGAGTGTGAACGTGGCCCGGTAGAGCCCACAGGGACTGGAGAGCGCTAGGTAACCCCCCACCCCCCGATTACAAGGTGCTTCCCCTAAACCAGTGGTCTCCAAACTTTTTTGATCGCACACCCCATCAGTAAAAAAAATTTTGAGCATGCACCCCCTGCCGCAGGGCCGGCTCTACCATTTTTGCCGCCCCAAGCAAAAAAAAAGGGCGCTCGGACTCCCGCCCGAACTGCCGAACCAAAAAAAATAAGCTGCCGGAACTGCCGAAGCAGCGCTGCTCCGGCGGCGCTCCACCTGCCACGCACCCCGAAAGATCCTCTTGCGCACCCCACTTTGGAGACCACTGCCCTAACCCCACAGCTGTCCTGTGTGTATGTGGGTTAGCTGGGGGGGGGGGCTGAGCCAGGGGGTGTCTGTCTGCTGCCCCCTGCTGGAGGGGACGAGCTCTCGGGTGTTAGTTCACGCCAGCTCTCCCACACACCGTGTGGCTGTGGGTTTGGGTCCCTGGGATACTCCCCATTGCTTTCCGGGCCTTCCCTTGTGGGCTGATGGTCCAGTGGCATCTGGAGGGGCTGGGCCAGGGGAGCAAAGGCCTCAGACCCCTTGGCAGGAGGGCACAGAGCCCCCAGTGCAGCCCTGTTTTGCTTTGTGCCAGAACCAACTTGCAAGCGTGTGGAACAAATCCCAGCTGGGGGCTGGCGTGTTCCCATCCTACTGGGGGCTGGCACCGCAGCTGCTCCCCATCAGCCCAGCCCCAGCCCGGTCAAGGGGATGCATGTGACTGGCCTCCACGCAGGTACAGACATGCCTGGCATGCTGACTGTCATGGCAACACCGCATGGTGCCCTGGTTATGTAAAAGTGCCCCCCTCCCCCCCCATCCCTGAGTCCTGCTGATGGGGGAACAGGTGACCTGGTCGAATAGCTCAGTGCCAGCTGTGCTCAGGCCCGGGTTCAGCTCACCCCCGGCTGCATCCTGCTGTGGGTGGCTCCCTGGGCTGGGATCCTTTGGCTCTGCGAGACCTCACCCATTGATCTAGGGGGTCGCTGCTCAGGGCAGCTCTGAGCCAGCAGACAGGATATAATCCGAGGGAGGGGGCAGCCTGGTCCAGGAATAAGGGCAGGACTCCTGGGTTCCATTCCCACTGCCATGAGCCTGCCGGGTGATCTCAGACAAGTCCCTTCTCCGCCCTGTGTCTGTGTCCCCAGCTGCAGGCGCAGCCAGTGACCGCTCTGCCGTGTGACAGGGCCTGTGAGCCTAGGCGGCACCTGGCCCCATGTGACGGGGAGAGGGAAAACATGCGCCCCTTTAAGAGTCCAACTCGCAGGAGGCGAAAACAAAGAGATGCTCATAAACAACCGAGTACTCTCAGTAATGACTAACAGCTGGCAGGGGAAGGGAGCGCCAGCTCGGGGCTGGGCCTGGGCCGGCGCCACACCCCAGACAGACATAGGGGATTGTGGGACCTGCAGAGCACAAATCAAGTGGCCAGGGGCCACTGCCTAACCCAGCAGGGCAGGATTAGCCAGCCTGGGAAACCAGCTGCCACCGCCAGGTCCAGGACACACTCTGTGCATAGCCACAGATCTGCCTTGTGCCAGGGGAGCCTGGGCCTCAGCCTGCAGTGGGGGTTGTGGCCTGGGCTTGGCTCGGGGGCTTGCTGAGGGTCTCATCCCTTCTGCTGGGCACAGAGCATGGCAGGCAGGGTATCACTGCCTGGCTGGGACGGTGCCATGTGGAGCCTGGCCTGTACTATTGGCACCCTCAGGGCCCCGGCTGGAGCCACGTTGCGATGGCCAGCATGGTGCTGAGGGATCAAACAAGGGAGTTGGGGGGGGGCAGTCGGAGGGAGCCTTGTTGGACCATAGCTGCAAAGGCCCAGCTTGGGACCTGGGGTGCAGGGACCTGGGCCACCTCGGCTCACTGCAGGGCACCCTGCGTTCCTGCCTGGCCCCTGGCACCAGGGGCCCTGGCACAGTTTTTATAGTGGGGGTGCTGAAGGCGGAATCCGTGTATTTGGGTTATTACTACTTCAAGCCAGGGGGTGTGGCAGCCCCCCCGTTCTTCCAGCACCTGGGCCTGGCGCTGGGCATTAGCCTGTTTCAGGCAGGCGGAACAGGCTCCCAGTAGAGGCTCATTTCAGCCTGAGGTGCTGAGGTCTCCCCCATCCCAGACAGGCGACTCTCGGGGCAGGAGCAGCGCCAGTTACTGCAGCACAGCGCCTCTGTACACGCCTAGTCCTACAGCTCGGCCAGGCTGGGCTAAGGCCTGGGCTCGTCCTGCTGGTCACGGACAGCCAATGGCCTCCCGCCAGCTGCTGCTGAATCAGATCAGGTCTCTCCAGGGGCTGCTCAGGCTGAGGCTCCAGGCTGGGCCTGATCTCAGCAGGTCTCGGCAAGGCGGCTGGGATCAAAGGGCTCTTGGCTTTGTGACAGGTGTTTGACACAAGCCAGGCCTGTACTGCAGGGCGCTGGCCGTGCCAGTCCCTAGATGCGGGGCCCTTCCTCCCCAGAGCTGTGGGGCTCGGCAATCTGGACTCTCCGTCCGTGTGGGGCTGGTTGGGTCTGAGGCGCCAGTTCAGGAGCCTTCGTAAGGACAGGCCCCACCTGGGAAGTTGCATCCAGCGGCAAGTCCTCAAAGTCCAGCGGTCAGCACAGGGGACGGGGGCTCTGCTTTAAAGCAAAGACCCCAGTTACACCACTGAGCGGAGGCCACTGCTGACCCCACGCGCTCCACTGATCTGAGCTGGCAGCCTGGCCGCGGGCATGGCTGATCAAGGCCTTTCCCTGCCGGCTGGCCGCCTCACACCCTTTACAGTACGCTTTGTTCCTTCAGCCGCAGGGCCGTCGAGTGGGAGTTGCCCCCGCTAAGGTTCTGGTCCGGCTGTTTCTTAGGGTGGAGCCCTCCATGTTTCCCTGGGTGCGTGCTAGCGTGACCCGGCACTGCAGCTAGCTGTCTCGGGAGGCACCTGATCGTGCCATCTGGAGACAGCTGATCTCCTGCAGTCTGGTGCAGTGACTCGTTCCTATAACACAGACTTGCCCAGACACACCCCGGCAGGTATGTTACCCCACGTCCAACCGTCGTCTCACTATTGCCCCGACAGGGGTCGTGTGTGGTCTCTGCCAGATGTGAAGCACTAGCTGATGGGCCTGGTTAGGGGGAGAGGTTTGTACAGACGATAACTAGAGTTCTGTGACGTAGGCTATTGGCTTTCAAAACTGCTGCAGTGAAACTTCTCCCCTGGGGTGAGGCGGGTTGCAGGGTAGCCCAATCGCTGAGCGCACCAGACGCCTCTGGAGCCGTGCTGGGGGTACCGCCTGGACCAGGTGCAGGCATGAGGATTTACAAAGACAAAAGAACCCCCAAAAGTCTCGGCAGAGGGGACCGCCAGGGCAAAAGACAAAGGGCTACAGGTCTATACGGGATGAAGAAAGTGCCCACATGGGTGTTCATTACGGGGGAGACACTCTGCCGGCAGTAGGGTCTGATGAAAGGTGGGGCCCAGCTCTCTGGCCTGGACAAGCGCCGCCAGGTGCCCTTTGGGGGAGGAACACCATATCGACAGGACAGGAGCCTGTCAACAAGGGCCAGCTGTAGATTGCGTCCTGGGTTTTCCTTTTACCTGTAACCCTGTGTTTCCAAACCCTGCCAGTGCTCGGTTAACTCAGCTTCTCTTTGGTTTTCCGACAGACCCGGCTACGTGCCTGGTACTAAGGAGAGTGTACTGAGGTGAGCCGAGGCGTAACCAGTGACCTGGGGTGCACTGCTTCCATGGCTAGGGGACGGGGCCTGGAGAGTAACAACGTGGGGTGTGTAACTTGGGAAAGAGCCAGCTCGCGGAGCCCGGAGTGGGCGCCTGTGCTGCCAGCAGCCGGAGGCGGGGGAGCGCTTCCCCTGGTGGGCACAGACAGGGCTCCCTCCCGCTGTGAGCACAGGGCAGTGTTCACCCCAGGCAACTCGGCAACCCCGAAAGGTGTCACCCCCCCCAATAGCCCAGGCACCTCCGCCAACCCCCAGAACCGTTTGCCCTGCACCCTGGAGACGGAGGTTGAGTTCGTTTAGGTGAGCGGTGATGTCAGTTAGAAACATGAGCTTACACAGCCATTTGTCACCATCCAGTTCGGGGTAGTTTTGTCCTTTTTCCAACAAAAAGGCCCTGATTGCATCAAAACAGTTTACAAAGCGCGCCAAAACCTTGCCACGACTTAGCCCCCGAATGTTGCTGTGAAGTGGGATGTCGTTATAAGCACTGTCCATCTCTTCTAGCAGTGCTTGAAACTGTCTGTGAGTCAAAGCAGATCGAGCAACAAGGACATTCACAATTCGCACCACTGGATTCATCACATTATTAAGCTCTGGATTAGAAATTGTAGCACATAGGTTTTCTTGATGGATGATACAGTGAAATTTGCCTGTTGGGCGGCCAATTTGATCTTCAAGTAACTTTACAAATCCCTTCTGTTTTCCCACCATGGCAGGAGCACCATCCGTTGTCATACAAAATATTTTTCTGATGTCAACTCCTCGTTCTTCAAAATGGTTTACAAAACTTTCCACTACATCCTCACCCCTTTGTTGTGTCATGCAGGGGTTTTAGGCAACAAAACTCTTGGATTTCATCGGAAGCACAATATTTTGCAACAACTGCCAAACGTGGAACGTCGTTTGTATCCACGCTCTCATCAACTGCAACACTAAACACTGCTGTGTCTTTTAATGCAGTCGTCTGCTTCTCGTTAATGTTTTCTGCCATTTTGCTTACGCGTCTCTCAACTGTTCTGGCAGAGACAGGCAGTTCTTTTATTCTAGATACGATCACATCTTTAGTTGGCAAATCATTGAACAAAACCTCCAAACTGCTGAGAAAAACTTCTTTTATATATTCCCCATCTGTAAACAGCTTTCTGTTTTTTGCAATGCACTGTGCAATCTTGTAACTTCCTTCTTTGGCTTGATTTTTACTTACACTTAAGCATTTAAAAACACTGCTTTGCTTCTCATATTCTCCTACTGCCTTTTTGACCGATTCAGGCTTGTCTGCTTCATCAAGAAAGGTTTTCTCGTGCTTCGTTTGAAAATGTCATCGAACACTGGATGTGCGACAAACAACACTTTCACAACAGAAAGAACAAACAGCACGGTCCTTCTTTTGAATAAATCCAAACGTGTCTGTCCAAGGAGGCTGAAATGAACGGATACCTAACTTTGCTTTCTTAGGAGCTGACATTTTGTCAAATATAACATAACATAACATAAGAACGGCCGTACCGGGTCAGACCAAAGGTCCACCTAGCCCAGTATCCTGTCTACCGACAGTGGCCAATGCCAGGTGCCCCAGAGGGAGTGGACCAACAGGCAATGATCAAGTGATCTCTCTCCTGCCATCCATCTCCATCCTCTGACAAACAGAGGCTAGGGACACCATTCCTTACCCATCTTGGCTAATAGCCATTAATGGACTTAACCACCATGAATTTATCCAGTTCTCTTTTAAATGCTGTTATAGTCCTAGCCTTCACAACCTCCTCAGGTAAGGAGTTCCACAAGTTGACTGTGCGCTGTGTGAAGAAGAACTTCCTTGTATTTGTTTTAAACTTGCTGCCTATTAATTTCATTTGGTGACCCCTAGTTCTTGTATTATGGGAATACGTAAATAACTTTTCCTTATCCACTTTCTCCACATCACTCATGATTTTATAATATAAATATAATATAATATAAATGTACCCCTCAACTTACAGTGGAAAAAAAAATCGTGACAGACGGCACGCACAACGTCAAACGCAGTGCGCTGTTCCATGTGATGTGATAGTGATGTAAGCAGCAAATCAGGACTTAAAAATATCCCAGGACAGTGGCGCTGGAACAATTTTTAAGGTGGGGGTCCTAAGCTGCGCCCTCTCTTGCCCTGTCTGCACCCCTCACTGCCCCAGGCTGGGGCCAGCGGGCCACAGCTGGGGGCGGCTGCAGAGACCCGGGCCGGCGGTAGGACCCCAGGCTGGCAGCAGAGCCCCCGGGATCAGTGGTCAGGACCCGGGGCCAGCAGCGGACTGACTGGGGCCGGCGGACGGGACCCCAGGTGGCAGGGGGCCGGCAGTAGGACCCCAGACCGGCAGCAGAGCCCCCAGGACTGGTGGCCAGGACCTGGGGCCGGCAGTGGGCTGAATGGGGCCGGCGGTAGGACCCCAGGCCGGCAGCAGAGCCCCCGGGACCGGTGGCTGGGACCCAGGGCTGGCAGCAGGCTGAGCGGGGCCAGTGGACGGGACTCCTGGTGGAAGGGGGCCGGTGGTAGGGCCCCAGGCCAGCAGCAGAGCCCCTAGGCAGTGTGAGTGCCATAGGTCGCTGACCCCTGCGCTAGGGAGATGCTTTGCGACCGGACAAGCCACCTCCACATGTGATCTGCATCTTGCTTGGAGAAGGCCTGGTCTCCTTCAGAACCAGCCCCCTTCCCAGGCTGCCCTGAGCAGAAAGACTGAGCTACCCTCCCCCGGGGCACTCAGGTTCCCTTCTGGGCATCACCATGGAGCTGACGGGACACGCTGGAACCCAACTCCCAGGAGATGCCCCCTAGGGCTGGTATCTAAAGTCACCCTCCCCTGGGATCTCCAGCACCTGTGCAGGCCTTGGTGTGCTGCTTGGCGTGCCCTTGTCCCAGGGCCCATCCGCGCCGGGCTCTCGCCCCTGGCTGCTTGTGCTGTGTGACCTGGGGAACTGCACGGCCTTGCACTCATCTGCTGAGCCTGGCCCTTAGCTGGCACCTGGGGAGCTCCTCGTCCCTTAGTTAAAGGGACACACCAGGTTTGGTGCCGGGTGGCTGTATCAGGGCATAGCGAGGGCGCTTGTGGGGCTGGCCTGGCCAGGGGCCCATTTTATCTGTGCTCCCGGCTCTAAGGCCAGTCTTGAGGCTCCCGAGCAGGTACCAGGAACCTATAATGGGGTTAATGGCCTCACCTGCCTGACCCCACGGTTGGTGCCTGGCTCCTGTCCAGAAGCAGGGGGGTTATCTCCTTCTGCGTTAGCTTTTCATTTAACCCTAGCTCGGCCAGCTTGTTCAGCAATGACCACACAAAGGCTGAGACCCCACGAGACAGCAAGGGGCTTGTGATACACCCCCCATCTCAAGGGGCACCCTCATTTGCACGCTTGGTGCCTTGGCCTCCAGATGAGGCTGGTCCCACTCCTGTGCCCCGACACCAGCACCCCCTGGCCCTACTGCTTTCTCCCAAGACTCCAGCTTCCCCTCCCCGCCCAGCACCCTGCCCCTCTGTCGCCTGCCCCCCAGGCTGAACTGGAGCGGGGGAAGTAATGGTGCTCTGCCAGCCCTGCCCAGAAGCCAAGCTTTGCCCACTGGAGACGCTACTTGCAATAGATTCAGCAGACTTTCAAAATATGCTCATGCACGTTCTGAGGGCTCTGCTGGGCTCCCCAGGCAGGGGCCCTCCCACTGCAGGGTTTGGGTGCTCCTGTGGGCTCTGCTCCCCCCACCCACCCCACCCCTGTGGGCTCTACTGGGCTCAGGTCCTTAGTTTGGGAGGGTGGAGAAAGACATGGTATCTCCCAAATGCCACCTGCCCCACTCCTTGCTCTAGCCGTAACATGCTCCTCTGTCTCCTTCCGTCCATGCCGCGCTGACCAGGGATAGTTGGTATTTAGCTCAGCGACCCTGGGCACCTGCATTCCTGCCCCACTGAGATGAGTGGGGCAGTTCACACCTCTCCAAGCCATTGTTTCAGACTCTCTGTAGACTCAGGCAGACGGCTGCATTGACTCACAGCTTGAGTCGGGAGTGCAAGGAGGCAGCTTGAAAGGGGCAGCGCTCGCTGTCTTGCCACAGCCCGACTCCCCTGCCGGCACTGCCAGGAGCTCTCCGCCAGATCTCACACCCCCTGCACCCTGCTTGGAGAGGTGGCAGTGCTGTGCCCGCTGTGCCACCAGGTGCATTCCAAGCACAGGCCTGCTCCGGGGTGCAGCCGTTGCCCTGAGCTCCCAGCGTGCTCCTCCTGCCTGTGTTGTTTTCATGCTCTGCTCACAAACGTATTTCCTTTGGCAGCCGATGAAGGCGCTGCAGGGCTGGCGCATGCTGCTGGGTGAGGTAGGGGCAGCAGCGGCTCCGGGCACCAGCGCTCCAAGCGCGTGCCTGGGGCAGAAAGCTGAGGGGGGCGCCCTGCCGGTCCCTGCAAGGGCGGCAGCCAGGCAGCCTTGGGCGGCGGGCCTGTGGGAGGTCCACCGGTCCCGCGGATTCGGTGGCGGGTATGCCGAATCCGCGGGACCGGGGACCTCCCGCAGGCCCGCCGCCGAATCCGCGGGACCCGGGACCTCCCGCAGGCGCGCCGCCGAAGGCAGCCTGCCTGCCGTGCTTGGGGCGGCAAAAAAGCTAGCGCCGCCCCTGGGTAGGGGCCACACGGCCACTGCCCTCTGCATCACGAGAGGAGATGCCGCTCATGCCAGCTTCGCTTCAGCGCTCCCTGCTCTGGTCCCTGGGACAGGCTGCACTTGTTCCTCTGAACAGACTGCCAAGAACAGGGACTGGGGGCAGGAGTGGCAGATGCCAGGGCTGGGAGTGGCCCATGGCATGGGCACAGCGGGGGCACGCCTTGCCGTAACTGTAAACGCTGGATCCAGTCTCCTCCCAGCGGCCCTGAGCAGGGGATGATATTTCCAGCCTGAGGCCAAGCAGTACCAGCGACCCTGTGAGCATGCAGCCTAGGGGACTGTGCAGACGTCCTCCCGGGAGTGTGAGCCGGGTCTGGGCATTCCTCTTCCCTGGCCCAGGAGGGTGAAGTGCCAGCGGGGACTACAGCATCCTTGTTTTGGGGAGAGGGGACAGAGTCAGTCAGGGGACCAGACCCGTAGCCTCGGGCCAGGCTCAAAGCCGCTGCACAGATCTAGAGAGCCAGGGCCATGCATGCCAGGAGGGGGCTGGGCTTTGGCGAGCCAGGACCTGCCTCACTCAGTCTCCTCTGGGGAGTGCCCCTTCTTCCCGTCAGAGCCAACGTCCCCTCCCCTGCTCCACCTTTGCTGCGCAGCGTCGGGAGCCAGGGCCCAGCCACTCCCCTGCCACCCAGAATTGCCCTCACCCGGGCTGTGTGCGCAGTGGGACGTGGGGCAGGTTGGTCTGGGAGGGGGGTGGCTCTTTCTGAGATGACCATTGCTGGGATTTGGGGTGAAACTCCCCCCAACCTGAGGTGCTGTTGTGCTGGGGCCGGGGCCCTGTCCCCAGGGCAGAGCCAAGCAGGCTCCTTCCCCTCCCCCGCCTGTGTTTACTGAGTGCCTCTGGAGAGCTGAGCAATAAGCCAGCATGGGGCTGGACATGTGTTTCCATTTATCCCAAACAGCCGTGACTCACTGCTGGGCTCGGGGCTGGGGGGAGCTTCCTCCAGTGCCTCTGCGGAACATTCCCAGCAGGGGCCTGCTGCCCCCCAAAACCATCTGAGAGCAGGGGAGCCTAGCCCAGCCCACTCTGAACCCCAGAGCCCCCGGCTCCCAGCTCCAACAGTGCTGTGGGGCCCCCAGCCCTCCCAGCGGCTCCTCTCTCGCTGCTGGCTCAACCAAGTCAGCTCTGGCTTTGTCTTGGCGTCTCTCTCTCTGGGCCACCCCCAGTCCAGCTTCCTCTCAGTGGGCCTGGCCCATGCCTCCCACCCCCACCACCTTGGGGCCCTTCTCTTCCTCCTGCTGTAGCACCTGGGTTGGCCAATCCCTCTGTTGTCACTCCCACCCCATCGCAGGTACCGCCTCAGTTTCCCCTGCTGAGCTCCTTAGCCACATCTGCCACAGGGCCTCGGCCTCCAGCATGGCTGTGATTGGCAGTAAGGCAGCACCCCAGGGTCTGGTGCAGACCGGGGTGCCACCCTGCTGTGTGTGCTCCAAACCCCATCACCCCCATTCCAAGACAGCCCCATGGCCATTCCAGAGCCAAGTTCCCAACTGTCCTCCCCCATCTGGCCCCAGCCGGCCTTGAGGGTTCGGCCCCTCTCTAGAGCCGTGCCCCATCCTTCTGTGACGCTCACTGTCCACCTCAGTATCAGAGGCCAGTGCTGCTGTTGAGGGGGACTGTGATGGGGCCTTCACCCCACACCAGTCCTGAAGGGGTTAAGGTGGCTAGACGGGCCAGTTAACCACATAGGCTGCTCCTCCAGGGGAACCAGAGCTCAATAATGCTTAATTAAGGCTGAAGCTGCCCTGGGCAGGGCTTGTGAAAAGCTGAGAACAGAAGGGCAGGTGCAGGGGGCAATAGGCTGCAGTCACCCCCTGACCGGAGGGAGGTGTGTTAGCAATGACAGGCTCTGGTACGAAGCCCAAGGGGGAAGTAGCCATGGGAGCGGAGGAAGCTCGGCCAGGCAGAAGGGGGAAGTAGGCCGGAACCTGGGGAAGTAGCAACCAGGTCTGGGAGTGAGTGGCCCATAGCTGCGGGGCACAGGGTCCCTGGGCTGGCACAGCTTGGAATGGCAGAGAGATGCTGACAGACCCGGAAAGGGGAGGACTACAGAGACCTGGCTAGAGGGCCGAATTGCAATGAATAAGACTATGCTGAGTCCTGGAGGGGAGAGAGAGCTGGAGGGGAGCATGAGACGAGGGGCTGAGGGCCTGTGGGAAGGGGCCGTGGTGAGCTAATCCCCAGACGAGCCATGAGGAGGCGTGGCAGGGGTGACTCATGAATCCCGTTACAGGGACACAGTGAGGAGGGCGTCCTGTGCATCCCACCGCCCAGGGGACAGCCCTGGCAACGCAGGGAGAAAGGAAAGGTGCAGCTCACCAAATGTGACGCTGATTCCAGCTCTGCCCTGGGCTAGCTCTCAGGCACGCTGATATTTAGTACCCGGGCATAAGCATCTGGCTAGAACAGACGTCTCCTCGTTGAAAACCCACATCTCTGGGTGTTTTAAGTTATTGGGACTCCAGAGAATGCTTGAAAATCGTGTGCCCAGCAGTGAAACAGCAGAAGTGTTGGGATATAATGTATTGTCTTTAGGTTTCAGAGTTAACACCCCACTGAGGTGAATGGGGCAATTCATCCTCCTCCAAACTATTGTCTCAGACTGTCAGCGGACTCAGGTAGGCGTTCGCCCAATGCTCACACGTGGGCCACATCTTTGTTGTTTCCTGCCATCCAGGAGAACATGGCCTTTTCTCCAGTTCATGCCGAGATGGGGAGCCCAGGGCCATGGCAAGGAGCGGGGTTGTGGCTGCTTGATCGTGACGTTGAGCTGGAGTTCAGAGCAGACTGTCCCTGCGGTGTAGCGGGCAGTACTGAGTCCCCACAGCCCTGCCAGGCACAGCCACAGAGCCACGCGTCCTCCCCACTCTCACGCGGAGGCAGGGACTGCTGGAGTGCCTGAGCGCGGAATGACCAGGAAAGTTGTGTCCGCTGCATGTGGTCGTCAGTGTTACACAAAGCCTGCCTCCTCCAGCGCTGAAACGGAGGCCGGTGGGCAGCCAGGCCCAGGCTGAGTGTCAGGGGGCTGCACTGAGGGCTGTAGGGCCCAGAGAGAAGATCTGAGCTCTGTGTGCACAGTAAAGGACGAGGGTCTGGAAAGTGGCACATTGGTGGGTGTGAGCAGCGCTCGGTCCCAGCATGGTGGGAGAGCAGTTGCCTGTGGTGCTCAAGGGAAGAGAGATGGGGAAGGGGGGGGGCACGAGATGGGAAGAGAAACCAGGAAATGCTTGGGCACATACATAATCACAGCCCTTGGAGGAAATGTACTGCTCCGCTCAGCACTGGCCAGCTGCCACCTCCACGTGAGGCCGAGTCTGGGCTGGTGCTGATGTCGCAGCTGTGGGCCCTTGGCTCCTGAGTGCAGGGGGGAGGGGGGGGGTGGCTGTGTGATGGCAGCAAACCTGCCCCTTCCCCCAGCGCTCACATTTCAGGGGAAGAAAATAACCCCCTGGCCGTGATCCTCTTCCTAAAATACCTGCCAAGCTGGCATGCCATGGCCCTCTGCGCCCAGGGAGGGGCAGCGCTCGCGGCTCCTGGGGAGGCACCGGTCGCTGCCAGGGTGAGGTTACTCCTGCCAGCGGTGGGGGGCTCTCTGGAAGGTGCTGCCCCCATGGGATGGGACGGAGCCCCACAGGAGGGGGCACGCTGCAGCGGTGGCCTTGCTCTCATCCCCAGTGCTGGGCCCTCTCCCCGCTGGCCCACGGAGCCGCCTGGGGCACCCTGCTAACCGCGGCCCAGGCCTGGGCACTGCTGGGGCTGACCCAGAGGCTTAGGGTCCGTTGGCACGACCCATCCCAGCCCAGCAGCAGAGGTGACCCCCCAGGCCTGGGGGGAGCAGAGGGGGCACAGGGCTGGGCCTGGAGCCGGGCATGACTTGCCCCAGCTCGGGGGGGCCCTGCCCCGCGCCAGGGGAGCCGGACCCCCGCCGCAGGCCCGGGGGAAGGAAGGGGCGAGAGCGAGCGAGCTGCTGAGCGCAGGGCCTGGCCCCGTGCCACGGGGCGGAGCAGCGGCCAGCCCCGAGCGCGTTAAAAGCAGCTTTGGCGGCGCAGCGCAGCGCAGCAAACCCTCCGCGCAAGGGAGGCAGCCGCGGCGTCTGCAGGCCCGGCGGGACGGGACGGGAGCGCAGCGCCTGGCTGGATGCGGCGGCCCCCACGGGCGCTCTGAGACCCGCAAGATGAGCGCTGCTCTGCCCAGCCTGCTGGCCTGGCTGGCGGTGCTGCTGCTCGGGAGGGCGGCGCGCCCGGCCGACGCCTGCAGCTGCTCCCCGGTGCACCCGCAACAGGCCTTCTGCAACGCCGACCTGGGTAAGAGGCGCCCCCGCCCCGGGACGCGACTCGCCCGGCCCGGTCCGGTCCGGCTGCCTGCGGCGGAGCGGGGCCCGGGCCTGCGGCCGAGCCAGGGATCGATCCGGGCCGGGAAACACAGACCGCCCCGCGGGAGGGGCCGGGCGCCGCCGAAAGTTGGTGCGGCTGGGCTGAGACGTGCGCCCGGGCCGGGCCGGGGGGGTCTGGAGCCCGGGCTCTGGGGGCTGCGCTGGGTTGCGGCGCTTGAGCAAACGTGAAACTCTTTTCTCCGCCGGGGACAGGGGGGCTCCGACTCTGCGGCCCCTGGCTCGGAGCTGCCGGGCAGGGGTGCCCGAGCGACAGGAGGGGGGGTGCCGGCTGTGATGGCTGGGCAGGGAACTCACTTACCTCGGGGCAGGCCGCGCGGGGAGTCGTAGGAGGATGGATTGTCCAGGATGAACTTTAGTGTGCCTGAAATAGGCGCCCGCCCCCCACTTTCCAGCCCTGTTTGGTTCACTAGGATTTATTTCTGGGTCCAGGCTCAGGCCGAGCCCTGTGCCCACGCCAGGGGCAGCGCTCTCGCTGCAGCCAATCAGCAGAGCGGAGCCGGGGCGCTGCTCCCTGCGGAGAGCTGAGTTCAAGGGCTTGCTGCTGGCCTGGTACTGCTGGGGAGCTGGCCCGTCACCGCACCGGGAGCAAACAGAAGCCCTGGCTGCTCCCGCCCCCGTTAAAACCCATCCGAGATTAGTCTGCCCTGAACAGAGCTGTTTCCCTGGGGTCCTTGGCAGGTCAGTCCCAGTCCCGGACTTGGAGGCGTCTGTGACGGAACAAGGCACCTGCAACCCCCACCCTGCCGGGGAGCCGGGAGCCAGACAGGGTGGTGCTGCCCGAGAGGGGCCTGGCCAGGGCTCCCAGGGACTGCCCTGATTCAACACCTCTCCCCAGCGGCCTCAGGCTCCCGTGGAGCCTTCCCAGGGCAGGAGCCGCTGGTGTCCCATCTCTGCCCAGCAAGCGCTGAGCCAGCCCGTGCACGTGCGAGCTGGACTGGGCCTGGCTCTGGCGAGAGACCGGAACAGACGCCTGCTGTCCTCCTCGTGTGCCATCTGCCTCTGCCGCTCGGGCCATTCGCCTTTCCGCTGAGACTCCTTTCTGCTTCAGCTGTTGCCATCAGCTCTGCCACCTAGCTCCCTGCTCCCTCCAGCCTGTGGGACCAGACACACGCGGCCTAAAGTGGGGCCTCCTGACTTATCTCCTCTTTCACCACCTTGCAGTTATCAAATTTATTGCACACTTTATGGTTCCCTGCAGTAATGCCTTTAAGCCTCGTCGTCCTCCCGGCCTGGCTGGATTGGCCTGCTGGCGTGTGGGAGGCTGCGTAGACGAAGCTTAAACAGCAACACACCCGATAGTGACGTCTTGTAGCTCTCTCCGGACCCAGCGCCAGCCTCAAACCGAACTTGAGCTTCTCCGGGTTTGTGGCCTCAGGGCTTCTGCCTGTTTAATTGGAGGTGGTGCTGGGTGGGAGAGGGTGTGTCAGTCCGTGCTGCCAGGAGTGTGCCTGTCTGGTAGGGTGAGAATCCCCAAGGCCTTTCTCGCTCTCTGGGTTCTGAATCCATCAGCGGGGACGGGAGGAAGAGCCTCCTCGAAGTCTTGAGCTTTGTTCTCTGCGTCCCCGCGCACCCGTTCCCCCGTGCTCAGCCTGGGCAGTGGGCCTGTGGCGGGCGAGGACCAGGCACAAATGGAGCTGTCTGTTCTGGTGGTTTGGCTCAATACAGCTGAGCCCCTAATGACAAAAACTAGCATTGCACGTTGCCATCTTGATTGACTCAAGCTAGCGGTGACGCCCTGGGGAAGGCGAGAGCTTTGTCAGTGCTGTTGCTGATTGGACGCTGTGCCCGAAGGGTCCGGTCGGGAATGCTGAGCAGAGAGCCGGGCCCTGCCCTGGGGAGTGGGCCGTGTTGGGTTGGGTCACCTTCTGTCTGTTCCTTACTTCCAGGCATTTCCTTTCCTCCATCCCAGTTTATTCGGCTTGGATGCTGCTGAAAGGGCGGCCTTGGCAGGGCTGGGATCTGGATTCCTCTTTCTATGAATAATGCCCTTATTGCATTTAACATATTAAACAAACTGAGCCCAGTCCCACTGCCTGCCGCACTCCGGGGCAGTGCCGTGCCATGCCACAGCACCCAGGTTTGGCTGGAGAGAGACCTTCTGAAATACTTTGGCAGCTCCGATCGGCTGACAGCCCAGCCCCCTTCCATCACCGCACACCCTGTGCTGCCCCATTTTCCCCTCGCTCCTGGGTGCCCAGTGCCCCTGGCTGGCCTCCCTGCTTTGGGGGCCTCACCCCTGCCCCCCCGAGTCTCAGGGCCCCGCTGTTTGTTAGGGACTGTGCAAACTGATTTAGGGACAGGAAGGTTTTAGACAAAGTGAAGCCGCATCAATCTGAGCTGCTGGATTTCCCCGAGCTTTTCAGTGGGAGCTGGGCAGGGCGCTATAGCTGCAGTTCACCGCACATGTCCGCTGGCCTCTGTGTCCCTTTCCTGCCCTCCTCCTCCCAGGCTCCCCACTCCTCATGCAGGCTCCAGCCTCAGTGGTCCCTCTGGATGGTTCATCCGTGACAGGGCCTTGGGGGAGTGACTAAAGCAGGAAATGCTGCTGGGAATTGGGCTGGGGGATGGGCACTCACCTGCCCTAGTTGGGATCCTGGCCATGGTCGCACCACTCGTCTGGCTGCGAAGTAAAACCCACCTGTGAGTGAGGAGAGAGCTCCCCAGCAAGCAGCCCCCAGCAGGACAGAGACCTGGCCTGTGGCCCAGTGAACGCTGCCGAGGAAGAGGCAGATGGTGCCCTTGGCACTGACCTGCACAAGCTTCTCTCCCGCATTGAGGTGACAGGCTTTGGGGCATTGATCCCGGCTGGCTTGATGCCGTCTCTCTCGGTTGGGGGGTGGGGTGTATGGGGGGCAGGGAGGGGCAATGCGGCTAGCACGCAGGGCTGTGGGGCATGGCTGCGGTACAGGCCCTAGGATGTCAGACTTCCAAGGGGCAATTCTCTGGCCCATGTGATATGGGTGTTACCTGAACGCTCTAGGGCACCCACCTCTGCCCTTCTGTGGGCTCAAGGCGCAACCGGGTTAGTTTAGGCACCTCCACCCTTACCCTGTTCTGAGGGCTTGGGGCCACCCATACCCAGTTCCTAGGGCTCAGGGCGTATTCTTCTGTGGGTTTGCAGGGTCTTTTGCCAGTGAAGGAGCCTTACACCGTAATATCCTTAACCTCTATTAACAGTCATCAAAACAGACTGCACACGCTAAGCAGACAATGCTCGCCACTCCCAGTAAGGCAGACGGACTTTTCCTGGGGGCCAGTCAGGATCAGGTCGTCCGGGGCCTCCCGCTTCTGCACAGTATGGTTGGCCGGGTGTTGAGGTCTGGCAGCTCTGATCCTGGGCTGTGTTCTGGAGTGGGTTCCAGGGAACTTCCTTTTGGACCCCAGTTTATATATTTAAAACTTGAGTCCTGATTAGCTGTACTGTAACCAATCATTGTAAACTAAAGTCCTACAAGACAGTATTTTTCACCAATACCAGCACATTGTGAAACAATTCTTTACCCAGTCAGATCCCACCACCTTAGTTGACTTAAATCGTACAAAATTAGTTATGCAACAGACAGAAACAATGAAAGAACCTGACGGAGACCCTACAGATAGTCCCTACTTCTCTAGTGTTTATCAAGGCAAAACAAGAGAAGTGGAGATTTCACAATCACAACTGTTGTAGTGGTTCCTTGCCAGACAGGATGCATCAAACAGCATTTTCATCAGACATCTTGCAATCGGTTTCTCTGGTGGCGGCCGCGGTGCTGCTAGGACAGGAGCCTCCTTAATAGCCTGATGGGACATTGTTGTGATGCAATTTAGATGGAATGTGAGGATGTGACTTTCTGCTTCTTAGCTCCTGGCGGCAGCTGCTGACCTAATGTGGCTGCAGAAAAAGGCCCGAGACTCAGCCTGGACAATCACAGTGGTCCCGCCTGGCATTGGGCTCCGTGATGCTGCTTGGGTGTCTCCCTGCACTGGGCCGTGCATGCCGCCTGCTGGGAGGGGGGTATCTCTCAGAGTCCAGAAAGCCGGCTCTGCCTGGGCTGGGGGAGCCTGGCTGGGCACGGAAAGCCTGATTTCTAGGCAAAGCTTTAGGAAGGGGGGAGTAAGCATTGAGCTTTGGGTAGTGGGGGCAGCGGGGCTGCAGGGAGGGGCACCAGGCCAGGAGGTCTTGAATTTGTATCTTGGCTGCTGGTGACTTTGGGCAAGTCACTTGGCTTCTCTATGCATCTCTTTCTCTGCCCCATGTCCCCCTCCTCCTGTGTTTGGGGGAGACCTCAGGCCCATGGCCCATTGGGGGGTGAGACCAGTGCAGGGAGTGCTGTTCCCCTCCCCTCTGCAGAAGCCAGCCCAGGGTTTGCCTCATGGCCCTGGGGCCACTTCCCTTTCCTCTGACCCTGACTCTGCTGCCTTGTTCAGACTGGAGTTCTCCTGGGCTAGTCTGCAGCCCAGCCAGCCCCACAGAGACCAACGCAGCCTCTGGGCAGGCTGCAGCTCCCGGCTTTCTGGAAGGACTCAGCCCGTGGCCCTGGCCCCACCGGCATATTCCTTGAGGCCTCAGGCTCTGGCTGGTTAGTCACAAGCCCTGGGGAAGTGCCTGAGGCCAGCAGCACATGGAAATCCTCCACAGGACAGGAGGAGCAGAAGGGGGAGGCTGGGCAAGTGGGGACTCCAGCTCTGATAGTCCCCCAGCGTTCAGCCAAGGGCTGGGAGGCTGCAGCTCGCTCTGGAGTGGCTCTGCCTGTGCTGCAGCAGGGCTGGGCGAGCGTGGCCCGTGGCTGGGGTGAGAACGGAGCCCCCAGGGGATTAGATGCACAGCCCCTGTAGAGGGAGAGCTGCAGGGGAGTTGTGTGGCTGGAGCCCTGCGGCAGTGCTGGAAACCCCAAGCCCTGGCGGCTGCTTCACGTGACGAGTGGAACAGCCCAAACCAGCCCCTGAAGCTGTGCTGCATGTGGACAGCCCACCCCCCCCCCCTGCCGGGGCCTTGGCCCTTCCTGGCCTTTCCTGGAAACTCCCTATCACCTGCCGGGTCCCGTCTTTCCCTGACTGCCTCAGATCCACCCCCACCAGCACTTTGACCTTGTCTCACTAGCCCTCTTCCGGAACTCTCTCCACCCTGAGCAGGGGGGTGGAGGGGGTGCTGGCTGGGAGTGGGGGTGCTGGCCTGGAGTGGGCCTGGGGCAGGGTGCTGGTCTGGGGCAGGGGGGCCTTAGTGGGGGTGCTGGGGGTGGGGCTGCTGGTGGTTTCCCTGCTCTGTCACATGGACCCGTTCTGGCTGGGGGGAGAGATGCTGGTGTCCTATCGACGCTAGCATGGCAGGTGGAGCGGAGCTGAGCTGGTGCGGCAGGGCTGAGGGCAGACTCGCTCTGGGGGGGCTAGGGCAAGGGGGTCCCAGCTACAGGGCAGGCTCTGGATTCCTGACTTGCAGCTGGACTCTCATCCTTTCTATGCTGGTTGACACCTCAGAGCAGTAACAATATAAAATGGGGATCCCTGGGGATTTCGCTCCCGTCAGGCTACCCTGTGCTGGTGTAATCCAGACTCACTCCAGTGACCCCAGATTTACAGCTTCGAGCAGGGTCTAGCCCATTGCCAGGGTGTGCCGTGCACCAACAGAGACCTATAAATAATGTGCAGACCTTGCAATGAAAAATAACCACCTGCAGCCCCCTCCTTCTGAGCTTAGCAGCCTCTGCTTCCCTTGCAGCTAACGGCTCAGCCCAGAGCCCCGATCAGAGCGTTTCCCTGTGGCTGACACCGGCTCACGCCCAGGGAAGCCCCGAGCACAGGTCAGTGCTGGCAGGTTGGTAGAGGAGCTGCTAGGGAGGCGTGTGGCTGCGATGGAATCCGAGATGCCTGTGGGTCCCTCCCAGCAAACCCTCTGCTGGCAGCGCCAAGCCTGCCAGCTCTGGGAGGAGACGCTGGGCACTGGGATGCCTCATGCTGGCCACGTGATTGGCTCTCCCACTCGCCGTAGTAAATCTTGCTGTGTCACAGCTGCTTGGAGTGAGGTCACTTCCTGTCCCAGTGCCCCTCCGAACTGGGGCATGCAGGAGCCAGGGAACCTCCTGCTGACCCCAGGGGAACACCCAGTGCAGGAGGAGCAGGGAGGCTGGCAAGCAGCTGCTCTTCTTCTTCTGGCTCTTCTCTGCTGTTAGAAGCAGTTTGTGTTCTGCCGTGCGATGCCACACCATGCCGGGCTGGGCCACGCCGGGCTGGGCGGTGCCACGCCATACCGTGCCAGGCTGTGCGGTGCCAGGCGGTGCCACACCATACCATGCTGGGCCGGGCTGTGCGGTGCCATGCCATACTGTGCCGGGCTGTGCGGTGCCAGGCGGTGCCACACCATACCATGCTGGGGTGGGCGGTGCCATGCCATACTGTGCCGGGCTGTGCGGTGCCAGGCGGTGCCACACCATACCATGCTGGGCCGGGCTGGGCAGTGCCACGCCATACTGTGCGGTGCCACGCCGGGCTGGGCCACGCTGGGCTGGGCGGTGCCACGCCATACTGTGCTGGGCCGGGCTGTGTGGTGCCATGCTATACTGTGCAGTGCCACGCCGTGCTGGGCCATGCCGGGCTGGGCGGTGCCACGCCATACTGGGCTGGGCTGGGCTGTGCGGTGCTACACCGTTCCGGGCTGTGCCACACCATACCGTGCCAGGCAGGGCCGGGCTGTGCCACGCCATACCGGGCAGGGCCGGGCTGTGCGGCGCCACGCCGGGCCGGGCTGTGCCCCTTGGGAAGCTCACTTGTTTTGCTGCTTTGACTCAGCAGGTCAATGACTTGTAATTCGGTTCGTTCTTGTCTTCAGTAGCTGAGGATTGTGGGGCAAACTCCAGTGTGCGCCCAGAGGATCTCCATGCAGGCCAGCTTTGCCGATGTATCTGTGCCTGTTGCCCATCCCTGACTGCAGGCAAGATTTGTGTAAGTGGGGACTCCTGCTGCCGTGGTAATGGCCTGAGCAGATGACCTGTTACCCATCTAATCCCTCATCTGGGGGTGGAAATTAACCCTTAAAGCGAGGGCCCCAGGCAGACAGCATTGCACAGTCCCTGCAGGGAGCTCTGCTTGGCTGCTCTGGGGGTGGAACCAGCCCCGGGATTCTGGAGTTGGATGTTGGCGAAGCGGCCAGTCAGACAAGCAGCCGTTCGCCAGGAGCCACGTTGTCCGGCCATGGGGCTGCCCTGGAGGTAGCTGCGCTCTGCAGAGTAACGCCGTGTGGGGCACTGCCTCGGGCTACGCTGCCGCTCAGGTCCGTGTGACTAAGCCGCCCCGCAGCGACGTAAGTTACACCGACCTGAGCGCCGGTGGGCACCGCGCTATGTCCTGCCGATATCCCTACGGCTGCTCCTTGGCACCGGATTAATTAAGCCGACGGATGGGAGAGCTCTCCTGTCGGCTTAGAGCGACTCTGTAGCCAGGGATCAGCGGAGACCCATCCTCTCACCAGCTGGCTGCATGTGGAGAGTGGGCCCCTCCCTGCACGACGCTCCCTTCCCCCAGGTGGGGCTGCTCAAAGGCGCCTGGGCCAGAGCTGTCCGATTCCCGTGCTGCTGCCTCTGGTCCCCGGTGCAGGGAGGGGGAGTCGGGGGGTGGGGGGCTGGCAGCTCAGCCCCAGCACAGCGCTCCCTTCATGGGGCCCCAGGCTCCAATTAAGCGGCAGATTTGGAGCGTGCAGTGTTTTGGTGTGAAGCATTCATGCTCTCCGGGGCCTTGCCATGGTAACCAGTGGGGACACAGGACCTACCAGCTGAGCGCCTGGGAAGTGGCCTTCAGGTGGGGGAGACACAGCACCGCAGGGTGGGGGGAGTTTCTCGCTCTTAGCCAGTACATGGTGATCAGCCCCTTGCTCAGGGGAGCTGGTGTCTTAAATGAAATTGGGCCCAGCAGCCTGTTTCCAGTCCGGCTGCACCCTAGTTTGGTGTCAGGAGGGCAGGGCTGCCCTGGCCAGGGGGGCTGGAACAACTTCTACAGTGGGGGGGCTGAGAGCCATTGAACCAAACTGTAACCCTGCATGTGACGGGAACACTTCAAGTCAGGGGGTGCAGCAGCAGCACCCCTAGTCCAGCACCTCTGGCCTGGGGGTTACAGGTGAGAGGCAGCCTGAAGGCAAGCGAGAGTCCGGAGAGGACAGGGTGTCCAGAGACCGCTCAGAGCAGGGCTGGGCTGCCCCGAAGGAGGGGGTGGCGAGGGCCCTGCTGAGCAGTGGAGTCAGGGCAGGCTGGTGAAAGCAGGAGGCAGCAGGTCAGTTGGGGGGGGGGGGGGTCACCCACAAACTTGCCCAGGCCAGAGCGGGCTGAAGGCTGAGAGCTGCAGAGGGAGGTACCTGCTGGCTCACTGGGGCCGCAGAGGGCTGAAGGCTGGGGAATGATGGACGGGTGAGTGCGCCGATGTCTCTAGGACCAGACCTGAGAATGAAACGGGCGGAGAAGCTGCCCGGCTAGAGGGGCCGGGTGAGGTGTGGTGGGGGGGCCGGGGCCACGCCTGGGAGTCCCAGCCTGGGTGTGGCAATAGAGGCTGGGGCTGTACTGGGGGTGTGGATGGACTGTTGGTGTGAGCTGGGGAATTCTGGGTGGTGGGGCTGGGTTATGATAATAAATGAACCCTGCAAGGGCTACTAATGCTCGGAAAGCTTGCCTGGATTTACTGGGGACTCAGAGGGAAATTGAGGCAGGGGTTGCTTGCAGGGCCACCCTGAGGCCATGTAGGGTTGTGTGGGTGGTGATCACCCTGTTACATGGTGGTGTGGGCCATGGGGGGCTGTTGGGGGGGCCCATGGCGTTGGTACCTCAGAAATGGCCGGAATGACAGGGTGCTCTAACACAGGTGCAGCGGCTGAGTAGCACAGTGCCCCTCAGCGCTCTGTTGGGAGCCACTGGCCAACGTCAGCGAGGAGTGATTGGGAGTCAGGACTCCTGGGTCCTGTTACTGGCTCTATACTGAGTTTGGGCAGGTCTCTGAGCCTCCGTTTCCCTACCTGTGAAATGGGATCAGTGGTAGCTATTGTGCTTTGGGATGCTGACTATTGTTATCATACAGGAGCGCAGAGCTCTGCTCCCCGCTCTCTCGGAGGCCTTGGGAAAGTCCCTCAGGGTCTGTCTGCACTGCAATGAGACACCGGTGGCTGGCCCGTGCCAGCTGACTTGGGCTAAGGGGCAGTTTAACTGCAGTGTCTCAGCTTGTGCCTGTAGAATGGAGCCAATGGGACAGGCCTCCCCCCTGGAAGGGGAGGGTGGGTGGGAGTACTCGCTTCTAGGTGCTGTTACTTGGATCTTCCTTTCCTCTGAAGACACGGAGTATCCCAGTGTGGGATTCCCTGCATACAGGGCGGGACCTGGAAGGGAGCCTCTCTCGTAGCAGGGACACAGGTGGGTTTGGCAGCGCAGTGCCACCCAGCTAGCAGAGGGACATGGCGACCCAGGAATCGCCCTTGCCCAGGTTACAGATCACAGCAGAGATGATTCAGACTCTGGGTGCTGCTGCATCAGGCTCCTGCAGCTTGGCCGGCTTCCCCTCGTTCCTAGCCCTGTTTTCAGGCCCTAGCACCGGGCAGGAAGTTTCCATTTAAAAGCACACAGGCGTTCCTGTTTTGCTGGGGGTTTATTTCAGATGTGGCTATCGGTTAAACCCATTCCCACAAACCCCGTGTGGTGCCAGTGCTACTGCTTTAATTCAAACCACCCAGAACTGCAAAGGCTCTTCCAGGTTGTTCTCTTCTCCCTCTAGGCTAGAGGGTCGGTCGGGGGCTTACTTATTTTGAGGGAGCCCCTGTTATCTAGGTGCCAAGGACTGACTGTAGCGGTGCCCAGATAAAGCGCTTGTGCCCCCATGACCTCACCTCTCCTCCAGCTCTGCGCCCCAGAACCAACATGCATCATCTCCTCTGTGTGTTGGCCTGGGAACTGGCTAGCTCAGGCGTGACGGTGGACTGTGATGCCTCTCTCTCGAGATCCCTGGTACAGATCCAGCCCAGGGCAGTCGTGATGGAAAGTTACCACTCGCTGCTGGCTGCTCGGCTCCCCCTGAACGCCCCCAGTGTCAAAAACACATGGGTTTAGGGAAGTTTCTGCAGGGAAGCCAAGGACCGAATGGGCCATAGAGTGAGCTTCCTGCTCAGAACCAGCTGGAGCGAGGGCACTTGGGTTTAGGCATGTTTGCTGGGCAAAGCTAGACTGATAACTGTGTGTGTGTGTGTGTGTTCATACACAGGTATTGCACACACCTGGCACAGCCGTCTGCCTTGGCAGAGTCTTGCTGGGTCAGCTGCCACGAGGTCAGTTTGGTTATCAGAAGCGGGGGGGGAGGGGGGGAAGGGTCCACATCCCAGCGCCTCCAAGAGCCTGTGGGGAAATCTGTGGGGAGGGAGACGGGCTGTAATGGGGAGAGCTGCACCCATCTCTCTCTCTCTCTCTCTCTCTCTCTCTGCATGGAGGCTGCTGCAGAGGCAGCTAAAGGGCAAGTGCTTGAAAGCTGCCCAGAATACACTTGTCTGGCTCCCGGAGGTGGTGTTAGCAGGACACGGGCAGCGTTTGGCTGGCTAGCGATTCAGACAGCGCAGGAGATGGCGGTGTGGGGATGAGAAGTGTGTGTTTGCTGGTGTCCTGTGTGCAATCCTGGGTCCCCCCCCCGCTTTGGGGCAGGTTTGGGGGACTCTTAGATTCATCCTGGATGGAGTGGGGGGCTGTGAGCTCAGCAGTAACAGCCAATTGCCATACGGCATCAGGGAATTTCCATAGTACAATCCTATTGGTTAAAATGTGTAAGGTGACGTGCTCCCTCCCCCCCCCCAGCATTATAACAGTCCCTCGGTCCCATCCATTGGCTCGTGCTGCTGACATGGAGCCATACCCCACTTGTTGCCATGGTGTCAGAGAGCCCCAGACAGGCCCCCCCATTAACATCTCACCCAGCCGGGTAGCCACCTGGCAGTGAGTCTGGTGCCTAGGCCCCTGCCCAGGGATGCAGACATGTCCCTGGATGCCCAGTGCTCACTGCCATGCAGCTAATGAGCTGGGAGTTGGGATCCTAGGCAGCCCCAGTTTGCCAGGCCACCGCTGGCATCTTTCCCAGGGAGGGGGGTGTTTTATCTCCAGGGTACTGGGCTCTGCGTGTCCCATTCCCTTGCCTGGGGAGGGCACCTTGTCCTTCCCGGGGAGCCAATATGGGGCCATCGTCGCTCACCCCTGGCCTTCGCCAGCTCTCTTGTGACGTTAGCCTGAGTTGGAGCGTAGCTGGGATTTCCATTAAAGCCCCAGCTCCTGGAGTCAGGGAATCGGTGGGGAACTCGGCTTGCGTTGGGAATCCCCAGTATGTTTGCAGCCCCCCGACTGCAGAGGTGCCTGAAAACGTGACTTGAACAGCTCACGCAGCAGAAATGGCAAATACAAAGGGTTTCTTAGCATTAAAATCTCCTGACTTTGTGGGTCTGACTCATGGTCTGAGTGCTCGGAGCTGCCTCCCGTTGAGGGGCTGGGAGGGACCTCGTGCTGTGCCCTGGGCAGGCCTGGATTTCCCTGGGCTGACTCTCTCCCTCTCCTTCCCACACCGCTCTCCCCTCTGGCTCCTGGCTTTCAGCGTGGAGCTTGGCTGGGCTCTTGGACGGGAAGTGCAGAGCAGTCTGCTCCACAAAGCCGCACTGTTCAGAACAAATCTGCCTAGATAGGGCTGCATTTTTGTCAAGTGATTCATCAGCACGTGAATGGAAAAGGCCGGAGCCCACTGAACCAGGAGCCGTTTTCCCGCCCCCAGCCACTAAGCCAATGTCACTTCCCACCCTCCCAGGCCAAAGGCAGGAACCACGGGCAGCAGCTGCTCTGTTTGCTTCCCTGCCCGAAGCAAAGCTGGAGTGGCTTGTCCTCTCTGCTCTGCTCCCTGGGGCAGCTGGGGGTCCAGGCAGGAGCTGGCCAGCAGCTCACGGGGACACCTCTATTTCAGAGCCATCCCCACGAGCCCCTTGATGTGACTTGGGGGTGCCCAGAGGGCAGGACGATCAGTGGGGGCAGGGAGTGGCAGTAGGGCAAACAGCCGGCATAGGCCTTGGCCCCTACACCAGCACTTCCTGTCCCAGCCAGCTCGGAGTCGTGAGCAGCTCCGGTGGTGAACCCCTCACTCCTTGGGTATCAGGCGGCGGCGGTGCAGGGAGCACTGGGCATGGCTGCTGATCACTGCATTAGGCATGGCCTGGATGCGTCTGTCTGGTAACTAGGACCATGCCGCCCACCCCATCAGCTGCTCCCAGCCCCAGTGCTGCAGGGCCAAGAGTGGGTCAGGGAGGTGTCATGTTGGGGGAAGAGCAAACAGCAGACGGGAGGGACCTAGACCAATGCCGCTCTCCCTGCCAAGGGCCCGACTGCATGGCTTGCGTCCCGAGCTTGGCACAGCCTTTCCCAGAGGCTGGGGGAGTCCAGGCCCAGGGTTTGGGTGGGGACGATCTCTGCTGGGAGCTGAGCTGACAGGCTCTCAGCACAGCCCTGGGTGTGTATGGCACCTCTCTGGCCCATCACTGTGGTAGCAGAGCGCCTCTCCATGTGACCAGACATGCCAGAGACCCTGGCTGGGCCAAGCCGTTCCCTGGACAGCCCCGCTGGCTGCGTGAGGAGAGGCCTGGGTTAGTGCCAGACGTACGGAGTGGCCTGGGTTCGCTGGCTGCCCACGCCAGCTGCCCCATAGATGGCAGCTGTCCAGCGCAAGCCTGGGGCAGGTAATGGCGTGACAGCCCAGCAGTGCGGGAAGGGAACTTCTCCATGGGGCCGAGCCCTGCCGTCTTGTTGCAGGCGCTGATCCTGAAAGGCTTTGGTCATGATGGCGGTACCTGGCGTGGGATTTGTGCTGGCTGAGAGCCTGAGGCCGGCTCCTTGGGGCTGGGGTTCCAGGAATTGTTCTGCAGCAGTGGAGGGGAGCTGAGTTCACAGCCTGCCCTTCAGGGCTGGTCAGAGGCCCGACCCGTGTTCAGCAGAGACACAGGGAGCTGGAGTCGGAGTACGTGGAGGGGAGCTGGGCTTGGCGTCCGCACTGGGGTGGGAGGCAGAGCCAGAGTCTGCGCCAGGCGTGGAGGGAGCACTGGGGCTGGGAGCTGGCTAGGTTTGGGGTTAAATTCCCTGGTCAGGGCACTCGGTGCCCCATGTGGCTCTTCAGCCCCAATGAGAGCTGTCTGTGCTGGCCAGGGCTCTGGGGCCCGGCATGCTGCCCCCAATCCTAACCCCCGGGGTTTACAGACCCAGCCGAAGGACTGACAGTAGGGCTGGTTAATTCAGGTGCTAGCGCAGGAGCGGTCCACAGTAGAGTCCCAGCCAGGCCTGGGCCCAGCTGTGCTGATCCCAGCCCCAGGCCTCGTCTGCACTAGGACTTGAGGGGAACGTTAACCCGTGTTCTGATAGCCCAGTGTGGACGAGGCCCTGGCCGTTAGCATGGGCTAGGCTGGTGGAGGCAAAGCCTGAGGGAGCCTGGGCTGTAACCCAACCTGTTGGGTGTCTGTGAAAGGCTGCACTGCCCCACACCAGCTGCTGGTGGCGCCCTCAGGGCTCAGGCCTAGCTCCAGGGCTGTCACAGAACAGTGGGGCTTTGAGGGGGTCGTACAGGGACGCTCGGGACATGCTGCGAACGCTGGGGAGTGTCTCGATTTGGTGTCGGCTCGCCTGCGATAACGGTCGGTTAACTCGAGTTCTCAACGGGCCACAAATGCTGCTAGACAAACCCTCACGCTAGTGATCTCTGCAGGGAGCGGGGTGTCCCGTGCCGATACTCTCCAGTGGCCGGTTCACTCTCACGCTTGCAGTGCAGAGGCGTGCTGCTCCGGGCCATGGGCGGGTGTCTGCACCGCGCGCTGCCCTGGCCTGGGGCTGTTGGAGCCAGCTGGATTCCGGTCTGCCCTGGGTGTTACCAAGAGACTGGCCAGCTCGGTGTCTGAGGCAGAGGGGCCGTGGCTGGCTGGCGGAGCCCGGCGAGCATGGCAGCCCTGCAGCCCGGTTCTCTTGCTGCATGGGAGTCCCCTGGATCCTGCCCCAGGGAGATGAGCTCCTGCCCTATGCGTGGTTCTGGAATCATCAGCTGGGAGCAGGGGTGGGGGAGATCATGAAACCCCACGGCTCTAGTTATCACTGGATCACATCCCCCTGGACAAGCAGAATGGACCAGGTTTAACCCCTGCCCCTCTGCCACGCTCTGCCCCCGCCTGCCCTGTATGTTCCCCTCCCCCAGGCCCTGCCCTGCACTGTTAGCAACTGGCGTTAGCCTAAATCCAGGCTTGGAACCTGAACCTGCAAACGTCTCGCCCGGACAGTGGTGCAGCCGTGCTGCCAGGGGAGCTGTGCTCGTGGCAAGTTCTGCCCGGGGCAGCGGGCGGCAAGGACCCTGCCCTGGGGAGGGGATACCGCAGGAAGTGACTCTAGGCAGCAGTGGGAAGCCTGGCTCCTGAACCTGCCTTTGGGAAGGAAGTGGCCCTGCCCCCTACCAGCCCTACCCCTCCAAACTGGCCCTGCTTCAGTTTGCCCCTCTCTGTCCTGCATGGAGGGCACTGCCCACTTTTCACTCTGCTGTGAGAACAAGTTGTTAGGCCTTGGCCGGTGCCCTCTGCCTTGCAATGGAAGCTGCGCCGTCTCCCCGCTCTGCAAGACAAGCCTCTCCGGTGCAGATCATTAGATCTGGGGTGGAGGTGGATGCCAGCAGGGGAGAGCCAGGGGAGGATGGGCTCCTCAGTGCAGGCCTCGCTGTGTACGTAGGGGAGTGGCATCGCCGCAGGAAAGCTGCCAGCTCTGGGGTGGAGCCCTCACCCTATCAGTTGTGCCCACACATGGGCCCTTGTTCCTGCCACTCACTCGTGTTGCAAAGCGATGAGGCTGCACTGGGAGGAGGGGCACAAGGATGTGGAGCAGCTGATGCCATAGGGAACTGGGAGAGGCAGCGGGTCCAGGACCCAGGGTTGGAGCCTGCAGGTCTGTGGGGTTTGGCTAGGCCCATTCCCTTCGTGCTGCCGGCTGCTGCGCTCACCCCGACAGACCCTCCTACCTGGTTGTTTTTCCAGAGCCCCAGCCCTTGTTTCCCATGAGCCCTGCTGTGACTAGAGGGGTTGTTTATCCAGGCATCTTGGGGAGGAAGTGACATCATGTGGTTCGCTCTGCTTTCGGCCTGGAGGGAGGATGCGGTTCCTCGTGGCCGCCCAGCATTCCAGCAGCCGACATCTGGCAGGAGGCTCCTCCGCCAGCGCGTCCCCTTGATCTCAAACACAGATGCTGGTTTGAGCGGCTGCTAGAGGAAGCAGAACTAACAGCTCAGTGGCAAGGCCGGGTTGTGCAGTTCGGATGGGCTGTCAGTCCAGAGCAGGGCTCTCTGTTCACCCCAGGGCTGCTGCTCCTAAAAACCTCCCCACGCCACGTGCCGCCTCTGCCGGCCTCATGGTGTTCCCCTCCCTTCTCCCCATCCTTCCTCCTAGCTATTTCCTCGGTCTCTGTGCAAGGGCCGCGGGATGCCGGGCCGTACACCTCGCTTGACGGCGAGGAGCTGTGCGCCTGTAACATGATGCGGCAGCCGGTCGAGTCCAACGTTTCAGGGAATGGGCTGGGCACCACTGGGCAGAACCTCATGGATTTTGTGGGAGATTAGTGAACTAGAAGAAAGAAACTGAGGACCTCAGTCTTCTCCCTTTGTCCCCCTCTCCTCCCTTCTGTCTCCAGCCTGCTCTCCTCTATCTTTATCCTCCCCTGCCGCTCCAGGTGCTTTTCTCAGAGCTCAGCGTTCCCCCAGTGCTGCTTTTCCAGCTATTCTGATGCTGCTTATTCAGCTCTTTGCCCGGGGTCTAAAGCCAAGCGGAGCTGGAGAGCAAGGAGACTGCGATCAAAGCAGCGTCTACTCCGCTGTGTGCGGGAGTCTCTGGAGAAGCAGCAGCCCATGCTGAGGGGTCCCTGGGAGCTGCTCTTGCTCTGGGCTGCGTGACTGTTTTCCCCCTGCTGTGTGGAGTCTTAACACCGGCTTTCGTATTTAATATACGGCCTTGGAAAGGAAAAGAAAAAGGCGGAGTTCTCCAGCCTGCAGAGTTTGCAGGCTCAGCTGAGGTTGCCAGCAGACCGAAGCTCCATGCTGTGAAGGACTCCCTCCCCCACCCCCCGCCTTCTCCCCAGTGGGTGGGGCCTGACCTGTGCAGGAATCTGTGCCCACCTGAGTGTCGCTCCTCACAGCCCCATTTGCAGGATTGGGGCCTTACAGCTGTGCACACACGGGAAGCAGCTGTGTATAAGGGTGAGCCTTGGCATGCCATGACGGTCCCGTGGCACATGCCCAGCCCGCACTTTTCACACGCTCCTCTCTTTGTAACTCCAGACCATTTCTCCCCAGGCTGTCCCTGGTGCTAACGGCTTCTTGCCTCCAGACCAGGCTTCAGGCATTCTGCGGAGGCTGTTGTCAAAGGACAGTTAGAAGGGGCTGCAGTGGAAAGACTCGCTCACCCAGAGCTCAGGCACTACACAGGGGATTTCAGTGGTTAGCAGCCCTCTGGTAGCACAAGCTGGGTGCTAGGTGCTGCACAAACAGGAGGAGCCAGTCCCTGCCTGGGAGCTATGGGCAGAGACCAAACCCTACAGGAGACCAGCTTGGCGAGGCTGAGGTGTGGGACTGGCCTTGCATTGGAGCCTGTTTTGCTGCCCTATAATAGACACCTAAGGGGTCAGTTTCCTTTACTGCACTGTAAAGTCATTGAATTCCCATGTGCTGGCTCCACACCAGCAGGGCTTTAACACTCCCCATTGTCTGCCCGGGGGTTAGCCTGCAGCCCTGTCTGGCTAGCAGGCCTGTTGGGGAGGGGTGGGGTGGAGACCCTGCCAGGGAAGCCAGCGGCACTAGAAACACACCAGCAATAATTGTTGGAACCCAGCATCCGCTAGCACCAATCTGATTCCACTGTGGACAACAAACTAATCAGAGGGAGAGGCCAGTTCTAACTCAGCCAACCCTGTCCATGGCTAATGGCTGTGGAGGGGGAGCAGGGAGCCTTACATCAGCATCATCGCACCAGAAACCATCCTGGCCAACACTGCACTGTAAAAACACAGGCGGTAACTGCTCAGAGTGCTGCCCCTCGGTGCAGCTCCCCTCGGCACCGCTGTCTGGGGACGGGCAGGCTGAAACAGAGCCAGCGGGGCTGGGGAACGGAGGCTGTTCCTGGGTTTCCCCCACTAACGCCCATCCTGTCTGTTTGTTGCAGTGATCAGAGCAAAGGCTGTCTCCGGAAAAGAGGTGGATTCTGGGAATGATGTTTATGGGAATCCGATCAAACGGATCCAGTATGAGATCAAGCAGATAAAGGTAAAGACCCCAGCCTGGGGGAGTCTGGCTCTGGGGGAGCAAGTGGGAAGAAGGTGTTGGAGCATGAACAGGGTCAGGGGGTCCCCACAGCAAACCCACCCTCAGATCCCATCTGCGGGGGCTGCAAGTGCTGAGCTCCCTCCGCCGTGACCTGTCAGTACACCCAGCACTGCAAGAGCTCCGCTTCCTCCCCCCTTGCCATGCACGTGCTCCCGCAGCGTGTGGGGCTGAGCAGTGCCGCCTGTCTGACCACGCTCTCTCTCTCTCTCTTCTTGCTAGATGTTTAAAGGACCTGACAAGGACATAGAGTTAATTTACACAGCTCCCTCCTCGGCTGTGTGCGGGGTGTCGCTGGACACCGGCGGGAAGAAGGAATATCTCATTGCAGGTAGGACATGCATTGCCGGAGGAGCTGGCTCCGGGGCTCGAACCGAAGCAGGACACTGGGGCATCTCAAAGGCTCTCTTGACCTGAGTCAGTTGCGGGCAGGAGGCAGGCGAAGGGATGTGGACCCATGTAGAGAGGTTTCCTGGAGCTGTGGGAATCGCTCAGGGAAAGGCTGCAAAACTGAGATCCTGCTCCAGCCAAGGGGCTTGCTCTCTGCTGTGGCCATGGGACCTCAGGAGAGGTCCAGATTGCAGCACTGCCGTAGGGTTCCCCTCTGCCCTCCCCCGGCCCCTGTGCTGGACCCCCAGAGCCCTTAGTGCCGTTCTGATCCTGGCCAGAACTGGGGCAGTGAGCACCGCACCCATGGTGCTCCCATGCTGGCCACAGGGCCAGGGCCCTGCCCGGGACGCTTCTCATTCAAACCCTCTGCCCCATCCCATGCAGGGTCCCTGATCATCTGGGCCCCTTCTGGCACCATCTAGTGGCTTCCAATGAAATAACAGCCAATAAAGCTGGTAGCGTTTCTTGACCAGTGTGCAGGCTGGTGCCTAGTCCAGGCTGGCCTGGGGGCAATGATCACGTTCAGAGCACAGGGCCAGCCACCAGGAGCACTCATTCCAGCTCGGACATTGGCTGCTGCTCCCTGGGGCCTGTCGGCCTTGGTTTCCCTGTCTGTGCAATGGGGAGAGTGCTCCTGTCCTGCCGAACCCCCAGGAGCATTTGAAGCTGCAGCTCTCGGTCCTAGAGGCAGGAGCACGGGAGTCTCCCTCTGTGTCTGTTTCCGTGTCCGGCACTTGCCCAATGGCACTAGTGGAGAAGGGCACCGTGCCCCTGGCGCCAGAGAAGTCTGGCTGCAGTGTGAGTGCTATTGCACATGCCTTCACCCAGGTGTTTCTCCTGGGCTCTCTGAGCTCTGCTGGATCCATCTCTTGGTCCATTCTCCTGGCCACTCCACTCCCTGCGGGCCCCAGTGTCTGGTGCTGCAGGAGTGTCTGCTTCTAGGTGTGACGTCCGTCTCCGCCTCTCCCCAGATGGGGGCTGTCAGAGTGTCCTGCTCTGTAGCCTCTTCCTCGTCCTGGGATATGCTCGCTCAGAACACGGGCCCTAGAGCGGCGCCAATCAACAAGCCATAAATAAAGTCCTCCCGATCCATGTAGACGGCAGGGAAGGCCCTGAGCCTAGAAGCCGGACTGCCTGGCCAGGACTCTGGACAGCCCCCTTGGCTTTATCCCCTCTGCATTGCTGCCTGCTGAGGGGCCCTTTGGCGTGTGACCTCACAAGCATTGTGATCTCTCCAGCGGGGATGGCCACCTTTCCAGAGGCGCCCAGCTCCTGGAACACCTGGCCCGAGCAAGCAGCTGGGGCGTGGGCCAGGGCAGCTTCCTCCTGGCTTTGCTCGCTGAGCAGAACCGAGCGGACAGGAGGTGCTGATCCGAGGCAGGAGAGCTGACCCAGGTCTGAGCAGTCAGTAGGAGCTCTGGCCAAGGGCTAACCAATCAACTCCCTTCCCAGCACTCTCTGCCTCAGAGGAAGACCACGGGGGGGGGCTTGCCGGCAGCTCAGTGGGGTTGAGTGAGTTAGCATCACCTAGCTTGCTGCACAGGTACTCTGGAGAGACCCTAGAAAGACTAAAGCGCTGTGTGACCTTTCCTCAGGCAAGTCCGAAGGCAACGGCAAGATGCACATCACACTGTGCGACTTCATCGTCCCTTGGGACTCCCTGAGTGCCACTCAGAAGAAGAGTCTGAACCAGCGGTACCAGATGGGCTGTGAGTGCAAGGTATGCAGAGTGGGAGCCCGCCTGCCCGCCTGCCATTGCTTGTGGTGCGCTGAGGTTTCTGGGGCTGTCGGCAGGCTTGGGGTCGAGTGACCTTGGCTGGATACAGTGCTGAGACTCAGGAAAGCACGTGCTGAAGTGAACGGCAGAGATACTTTCCTGAATCGAGGCCTGGGTTTGCATCTGAAGAGGGATCAGGGCATTGCTGGGGTAAGAGTCTTGAGCGGTGCAAAGCCAGTGATTTTATCTGGAATGGCCAACGAGGCGTACTGCTAGCAAGGGTGCGAGGCATCCCAGAGAGGCAGAGAGCGGGCTGTCTAGGAGTTAGTCACCTGGCCTCCTGTTCTCCTATTGCAGTACTGCCCACAGGCCCCTACTCGGGATCGGGCCCTCCACAGCCACCTAGGGAGATACTGTCCCTGCCTTGAAAAGTTTACTACATAACGGGCTGTTTCCAGGCCCTCATCCCCAAGGGAACTAAGCATCCCCACGTACCCTCACAACACCCTGCTAGGGATTTCAGGTAGTTGAGCGGAAGCGAGTTGCTGAAGGTCACTAGGGAGTCTCTGGCGAAGGTGGGGGTCAGACCCCAGTTTTGGGGAATCCCGGAGCTGTTCCCCACTCTCCTCCGCTCTTTGTTCTTTTCCTCATCTCTCTGCATCCCCTCTGCTCAGAATGCTGCCCGCTGCTCCCTGGGCAAGCTGGACTCTCCACGGCCAGGCTTCTGCCACGCACCCATCCTCACCCCAGCCCCCACATCTCCTGCTGTCTGTAACTTGGCTGCAGGCGTGTATTTGCATGGATCGGTTGCAGTCAGATGTGGAGTATTTGTCTAAAGGATGTGATCTAAGCCCACCTTGCATCGTACGGGGTGGAGATGAACTGTTGCCCTCCGACATGCCAACGTCAGGATGGTTTGCAGAGCTAGACTGTCCTGATTCCTCTGTTTGAGACTTTGCTCTGCGTGTAGCTGTGTCCAGGCAAAGAGCCACGTTTGGCTTCAGCACTGGGAAATTCACCTTCAATCCGAGGAAGACCCAATTCTGTCTCTTAAAAGGAGCCGTGTGTCCAGTTGCTGGAACAAAGGGCCTGGACCATCTTCAGCCCAGATCCCAGACAGGCCCCTGCCTCCCTTATGGGACCCTGAGAAACTTGCTCGGACTTTCCTGTGGCTTAGTCACCATCCCTGGGGGTTTGGGTGAAAGCAGAGATGCTCCTGAAGAGGAGCGACCCATTCTATTCATTTTTTTGGCTAATAGGGGTCGGGTCGGGGGGCAGGGGCGATGGCTCTGGGACTCGGGGAGGTAGCGGGGGAGTGGTACAAGGGAGGGAAGATTCCCCCTGGGGTGGGCCCTCTCCCAGGCACGGTGGTACCCCCGCCGCACTCTCCTCCACCGGCCCTGCCAGACTGGCAAAACGTTCTCCGTGTAAGGAGAGCTAAGCCCTGGAACGGGCTCCGAGCGGCTGTGGAACCCCCTCACTGGAGGTTGTCTAACCTGTTCTTGGGGAACCTCCTGCCAAGGGTTGGGTGAGGTGCTTGGTGTTCAGCAGGATCCGTCCCAGTTTGACTCCCGTGGAACTGCCCCGGGACTGAACGGCCATTCACAGATGCTTGGAGACAAAGGCTCAGCCCTGCCCGGAAGAGTTTGCGGGCTAGGTGGACAAGGGATGCAGTGGGAACAAGTGACGGTTGGGGACAGATAAGACCATGGCTTTAGAGCCACCCTTTTCTCCTCGTGTGCTTGGAGAGGGGAGTAGGGCGGGAAAGGGAGAGGGACATCTGCCCCCTCTTTTAACCCCGGAACTTTAGCGAGTTGCTTTCCTTGGCTCCGGGTCTCTCTCCGTCCCCCAGCCCAGAGTGACCGATGTGGGAGATGGAAGAGGCACAGCAGGTCCATCTCTCCGCCAGGCAGGGCGTCCGTGTGTGCTCAGCAATGGTCTCTGTTCTCCTGCAGATCTCCCGCTGCCCCTCCATTCCGTGCTTCGTCTCCTCGTCGGACGAATGTCTCTGGACAGACTGGGTGACGGAGAAGAACATCAACGGGCGACAGGCTAAGCATTACGCCTGCATCAAGAGGAGTGACGGCTCGTGCGCGTGGTACCGTGGCGTAGCCCCACCCAAGCAAGAGTTTCTCGACATCGAGGACCCCTAAGCTGAATAGCTGCGTTCCAGTACCCAATAGAAAGGCCTGCAAGAAATTAGACTGGTCCATCTCTGACATCACTTCCTGGAAACAGCATGAAAATACAGTATCCCAAGTGGGTCCCAATCGGGTGATTAAATGCCACGTGCTTCCAAAGTGGGGTGAGGGGCCACACCGTTGTATTTAGTTCCCAGCAGTGCTTTCCAATTCCTTCCTTTCACAGATGCAGTGGGGCATGGGATGGCTTCATACTAGTCAGGGGAGAATCCTGAACCAGCCGGACTTTGATCCATGAGATCCCAGTGCTGTTCTGGAGGAAACCAGAATGCTCGAGGGTCGATGTGTCTCATTCTGTGTAGCAGGCCTACCAGGTTCCCCTCACCTGGGGCTGGAGTGTCCCTTGCTTTGGGTAGCTCCTACCCCTCGATCCCCCAGCACATTGGCGTCTCTTTTTTCAAACAGCCTTCTCCACTGCCAGAGAGAGACCAGCATTCCCCAAATCTCCTTTGTAAGCCCTCTAGTCCCACTGCTCCCCTGGTCACACGCACCCCCACCTCTTGGGCTAGAAGGGAGAGTCAGCGAAAGGTAGCACTGGCTGAGAGTCCCAGCTGGACTGCAGGCACCAGGAAAGGATTCGGCTCTAGCGAAGTCTCCTTAGCCTTTATCAAGTAAGATAAAGGCTCTTTGCACTGACAGTGTCCCTGTGATCCCCAGCATCAGCAGAAGCATCTTTTGAGGGGGACCGGAGGGTCCCCTTCTCACTCATTTGCAAGCACTGTTGTTGTTTCATGCTTCCCTCCAAGTCATTGGGTGCTGAGGTTGGACCCCTGGGGTGGCGCATGCGTGAGACCCCTGCAGGCTTCGGTCCTGCACCTTCATCCTGGCAGTCTAGTAAAGAAAGCAAATCCCCTGGTGGGTATGTGTATGCCTTGCTGTGGTGTAGCTGCCGGATCTGTGTCCTAGTGCATGCTTGTGCCGTCCACATAGTGCTAATGCCAAGTTCCAGGTTAGGGGAAGGGTTTGGTTACTGTTTAGCCTGTAGGATTATGCAAACAGCAGAGGTATTATTGTGAATTCATTGCTCAGCAGGACAATGAACTGAGAGCGCTCTAGCCCCACAGACAGTGGCATGCTGACAATGACCCATAGCCGCTTCCCTTGCCGAGAGCCTTTATCCCCAGCAAGTTGTGTGAATCCAGGAGCTGGCGATCGGAGGCTTATTCCAAGTGTTCTGCCGAGAAACACAGCGCGCTGAGAGAGACCCCACAGGACGAGGTATTTTTATACCCACTGATGGCTGTTTGCTGATCGCGGTTGTGAGGCTCATGACAGTGAGCTGTAATAACAGTAAAGATTCACACACAGACACAGAGCCAGCCTCTGGCTGCTACATCCTTCTGTGAAACCCGCCCAGCCACCCGCAACCCCAGTCTTCTTCCGAGCCGGTTTCCTTTCTCTGAGGCACTAGAGCGCTGCATAGCTAGCCCACCTGGAATGCGCCCAGCACAGACCTTGGTGAGATAAAACAGAGAGATCCTGGCTAAAGCAGGTTTGGAGAGTCCTGAAATTATCCCTGCAGACCAGCTTCAGGGGCATTTTCATGCTGTGCATCGGTGTAAGATTTTAATGATGTCATATTGGACCAGTCTGGGTGACTTCAATATATAAAAATGAAGAGGGGAAAAAACTAATCAATTCAATATATGACTCCTGTTTGCTTACTGTATGGTTATATCATATGTGACATTTACTCCTGTCTCTGATGATGCTCTATCTTTGATTTTAATATTTCAGTTTGTTTTGGCATCCGCTGTATCATTCCTGTGCTGTAACTTTTTTAATTTCCTTGTTAGGTATTAGAACTGCACTTATTTTTTTAAACGCATTTCTGCATTGGAAGCATTCAACATGAAGTGGGAAGAGTATCAAAGTCTGTGGAGGGTTGAGTCCTCCAGATTTTTCTATTTGTTTATTTTCCCTCCTCCCTCCTTCCCATCCCCCTCTTCTGCCAAGTGCACAAGTCTTCAGAAGTTGGATTTGGAGATGGGATGTACCATACGTTTGCCTCTTGCTAGTTTGTCTCCAAGGCCTTGCTGAACAACAATATCACGGCTGTCGGCAAGCACGATAGGTGAGCCTCACACAAAATAATTGCAAAAATCTCTCTCTATATATATGTCAAGTATATGAAGGATGCTTGATTGGCTTTTTTAATTTATGTCTTCTGTTCTCGGTTCCATTCTCTGCCCTTCCTTCCTAGCTCCAGTCTCCTCCTCCATGCAAGCAATTCAAAATATTTAAAAAAATAAAAAGTTTACATTATAGTTATTTTCAAATCTTTGCTTGATAAGTATTAAAAATAAGGAGTATCTAACTTGCTGCCATAATTTAAGGCTTTTGGGTGGGGTTTTTGTTTGGGTTTTTTTGGAGCAATATGTTTTTTTGCTGGAATCTGAAGTCTGAGACCTTCTTGTGCTGGAAACACATGAAAGTTGTTGAATAATGACAAGCAGACTGTGCATGTCTCTGATGCTTTGTATAATTCATATGTGGACATTCAGTCTTTGGACAATAAACAGTATTCTAAAAAATTAGATTTTCCTCTTACTGAATTCACTGCACATCTATAGTGCTGTATAAATAAGTAATAAGCATAATTCTGGAGGTGAGACAGGCACACCAATCCGCTGGTGCATATGAGACAGCCTGTGGGGTGGGCGTGTAATCCACTCATCCTTGGGGGGGCATATGGCATGGACATTCCCCTCCTGCTTCCCTCAGGGCTGTAGTTCTGCTGGAAAAGTTTCTTATTACAGAAGCTGTTCCACTGCATCAGCCTTCTTCATATAGAGCAATTTTGGGAAACCGCAGCCACGGGAGAGAGCCACTGGAGAGAATGGCCCCAGTCTTGCTATTATAATCACCATGTTTGAGAACCCACAGCAAATGTAAAACCATCCCTAACCCCTAAGCTCAGCTCCTGCTTGCTCCAAGCATGGCTAGGGGCTGACCTGGTAAAGTTGCTCCCCAAAGCAAGTAGTGCTACCCCATTACTACTAATTGTATGGCTTTAGCCGTGGCAGAATTCAATTTTTATTTTTATAATGTCAATGGATAAGATCAGTGTTTATTTTTAAGCTTTTCTCCCCTCCTCCCCCCATTTTTATTGATTTAAATGTTCACAGTTGCAGGAAATTATGCGGGGGAGAGGGTCAGACAATAATGCCAGCAGACCAGTTTTCAACACTTCTTCATTTGTGGACCCCTAATAAATGTAAAATGGAGGCACACACCCCTTTGGAGATCTGCCACGGTCTGCAGACCCCCAGGGGACCGTGGAGCACAGGTTGAAAACCACTGCAGTAGGCTCAGATGCAAAACAGTTAAAGCTTCATAACCATTAAAACATGTCGCATGTGAAAATATACAAAGTCAGTATCCTTAAATCAAACTCCAGTAAGTTCTCAAGCAGCATTTTTCTTAGTATGCCTATTTGAAAATTTCAATTGTTAGCAAGTTTGTTTTTTTTCCCATCGCTTTGTGTCTGCAGTGAAATCAACATGTACCCACACTTACTGATTGAAAAGGGACTCCTTCCAATCCTGTTTGTTTGACAGCTGAGACTGGGATCCCCCCCCCCTTGCTACAAACAGAGTAAAAGACACTCCTGCCACAAAGGGGTTGTCTATTTAGACTACAAGACAGACAAAGGAGGGGCAGGGAAAATAGGTGCAGAGAGATGTGTCAAGTCACCCAGGGTTGCTTGTCTCCCAAGTTCACAATCTAACACTACTAATTTTGCTAAACATACTTTATAGAATGGGGATAAGTAACGTCGGTGACTATTTTTAACCGTATTGAAGCTGGATACACTTGTTGTGAGCAGCAGCAAATCTGTCAGCAACTCTCTTCAGAACAAGACACTTTGACAACTTTTCCCCTCGATAGCCTCATAGAACTACAAGCAGAAACTTACCACGGCCATTGAGTGTCACAGAGCTACTTCAATTCCACAAGTTTATTTTTGGGTTGTACTTTCTTTAGAAAGGCTTTGAATTTAGCATGTGTAGCTGATCCAGAGAGAGAAAAGTGTACAGTTTCTCCAAGATCGGGGGGGGGGGGGAAATCAGTACATGTTTGTTTCCTTTCCATACCTCAACAATAACTAAACTGTCAGCCTACATCTTCCTGTAAGAGATTGCACACCATAAATCTGGGCGATACAGTTCTGTATATCAGTGCCACCCTGTGACATGTTCTTCAAGTACTGAAGGAGACACTTTGCATCAAGTGAGTCAGCAGGCTGGAAACCAAGAAAGCTCATATTTAATATAATGCCATGCAAATAATATCTCACACAACTGACACTTATTCTACTTTGCTAATTTCTTTAGTTTTGTCAACCGTTATAGAGAAAACATTAGCCTCTTTCACTTCTTAGCTAATGCATTCAAGTACCATTTCTGACACCATGGGAATGATTTCATTCTGTATTGACGAGCGGTGTATTGTGCATTGCATGGTCCACTTTCAGTTCTTTCTTACCACATCATTGTATTTGGCTACTGGAGTCAAGTGCTCCAGGAAGTTGCTCTTGTATAGCTGCTTTCACTCTAATCTTTTCTTCATTGAGCACTCCCCTGGCCTGCAGTGAGTCTCCGGATAGCTGCCCCAGCTTCGATATACGTGCTGACACTAAAGCAAAATATGCTTCATCTGATACGAAATGTTCCATGTCCGATTCTTCTATGATACAATCTTCTTTGTCAGTATCGAAGGTGCAGAGTTCAGCAGTAATTCTGGCAGACCACTCTCCTACTGACTTCCAAAATGAGGCCTATTTCTGAAGTTGCGGGTAGGTCTAGTTGAACTTCAGAGTACTTGTTTATCTTTTTGATGCATTTTGTTGGCTGAAAAGTTCTGAAATTGTCAATGATTGTTTGCTTGACATTTTAAAACGGTTTGTTTGTTTTGTTAAGTTACTTGTACTCAAAAATGGGGAAAGGGGGGCTCACAGGCAGGCCTGGCCCCTCTTGCAGGCTACTGTTTTGAACAAATTGGAGAGGATGTGGACAAATTGGAGAGAGTCCAGCAGAAGGCAACTAAAATAATTGGGTGCTGGGGCACATGACTTCCAAGGAGAGGCTGAGGGAACTGCGCTTAATTAGTCTGCAGCAGAGAAGTGTGAAGGGGGATTTAATAGCAGCCTTCAACTACCTGAAGGGGGGTTCCAAAGAGGTTGGAGCTCGGCTGTTCTCAGTGGTAGCAGATGACAGAACAAGGAGTAATGGTCTCAAGTTGCAGTGGGGGAGGTCTAGGTTGGATATTAGGAAAAGCTATTTCACTAGGAGGGTGGTGAAGCACTGGAATGGGTTACCTAGGGAGGTGGTGGAGTCTCCTTCCTTGGAGGTTTTTAAGGCCCGGCTTGACAAAGCCCTGGCTGGGATGATTTAGTTGGGGTTGGTCCTGCTTTGAGCAGGGGGGTTGGACTAGATGACCCCCTGAGGTCTCTTCCAACCCTAATCTTCTATGACTAGTCTAGGCCAGACCTCCCAGACTAGCTTCCTCTTCCTGGCCAAGTCCATGCAGCAGGAAAAAGAGGGGGGGAGGGGGTGTGCAGTGCAGTGCCAACCCATAGCCTAAGGCAGTGGTTTTCAAACTTTTTTTCTTTTGAGGACCTCTACAAAATTTTGAATGGAGGTATGGACCCCTTTGGAATCTTAAACATAGTCTGCAGACTCCCAGGAGACCTCAGACCCCAGGTTGAAAATCACTGGCCTAAGTCTGCAGGGGGAGACTGCCTGGAAAAGGAAAGGATCCATGCACTGCACCCTTCTGTGCATGGATTCACCTGGCCCTGGCTGCTTGTTTGGGGGGGGGGGGGGTTGTGTGTGTGTGCGCACACGCGCCAGGAAAATTGGTTGAAACTATAGTAAAAAAACAGAATTATCAGACACATCTATGAACACGATATGCTGGGGAAAAGTCAACATGGCTTTTGTAAAGGGAAATTAGGCCTCACTGAGCTATTAGAATTCTTTGAGGGTGTCAACAAGCATGTGGACAAGGGTGATCTAGTGGATAGAGTGTACTTGGATTTTCATGAAGCCTGTGACAAGGTCCCTCACCAAAGGCGCTCAAGCAAAGTAAGCAGTCGCGGGATAACAGGGAAGATCGTCTCATGGATCAGTAACTGGTTAAAAAATAGGAAACAAAGGGAAGGAATAAATGGTCAGTTTTCAGACTGGAGAGAGGTAAAGAGGGATGTCCCCTAGGGGTCTGTACTGGGCCCAGTCCTATTCATCATATTTATAAAGCAGACTGCGAAGAGTTACAAAGGGATCTTAGTACAGTGGGTGATGGGGCAACAAAAGGCAGATGAAATTCAATGTTGATACATGCAAAGTAATGCACCTCGGAAAACATCATCACAACTACACACACGAAGCAACGGGGTCTGAATGAGCTGTCCCCACTCCAGAACGAGATCTTGGCGACACCGGGGCTAGTTCTCGGAACACCTCCAGGCAAAGGGCAGCGACAGTCAGAAAAGCGGCCAGGCTGTCGGGCAGCCTTAGGGAAGGGGCGGACAAGCCAGACCATAGCATGACCCTGCTCTATAAATCCAGGGTGCGCCCCCACCCAGCGCAGGTCGCCCCCTCGGAAGAGCGACGGGAAGGGGGAAGGTTGCGGGGCGGGCAGCAGCCCTGACGAGGGGGGGGAACAGCTCCCACCCACGTGGGGTGTGTGACATACACCGGGAGAAGAGCCGACCCCTGGGCTCGGATAGCGGCCTGGCTGGGGCGCGTCCCTGCCCCTTCCCCCTCCCCCGTGAGCGCCTCAGGCGGCGGGACCTGCGGAACTCCCTGCCACAGGACGCGCTGCGCCGGGCTCAGCGGGGCTCTCCCGCTAGGGGCGGGGCTGCCGGCGGCACGCGCAGTAGGAGGAGGTTACGCCCTAGCGTCACGGGGCGGCGCCTGCTCTGTCCCCGCCCCTTAAGGGGGAGAGGGGCGCGAGCGGGGGTTTGGGTCGGCGGTTCGCAGGCGCCTCCCCTTTAAGGCGCAGACACGTGTGCGGCCGGGCCGGGGAGGCCCGGATGGTGCGGGAGGCCGGAGCAGGTAGCGGGGCCGCAGGGGCGGGCGGGGTGAGCGGGGCTGGCTCGGCCTGGGGCCGGAGCCCGGGAGGCGGCGGCCGGGGGAGCGCTGGGCCGGCGGGCCTGGGCGCGGGGGGGCGCGGCTCGGGAGGCGCCCCGGGGAGCCTGGCTAAAGCCCGTCCCTGCCCCGGCCGGGCCTGGGCGCTCCGGGGCCGCGTGTGGCCCCGGGCCGGGCGGAGGGAGGGAACCTGCGGCCCCGCCCCTCGGTGGCTCCGGGTCTCAGCCCGGCCTGGATGCGGGGGTCGCCCCGGGCTCGCTCGATGCGGGGCCCACGGGCGGACTGGATGCGGGGCCCACGGGCGGACTGGATGCGGGGCGCCCGAGCTGTCAGTCACCGCTGAGATCCCCCCGCACGCTGCATGGGGCGGGGGGGGGGCACATCTCTCTTCCGCCGTCCGCCCCGGTGGGGCTGCTCGTCCCCCGCCTTCTCTGCGCCCAGCCCAGCCGGAGCAGGGCACCGGACCCCGCCTGGCTCCCTCCCCACGGCCCCTGGCGAGCCCGAGCGCTCGGCAGCCGGCGCAGATGTTCCCGCGAGGGCTGGCGGAGTCCAGACTCTCCAGGTGAGGGCTGCGGAGTCCTTGTGTGACACCGCACTGCAGTGCGTGACCCTGGAGCGGCTCTGCCCGCCCCACGGCAGCACCCCCCTGCCCCGGCCAGCCAGGGCTGTGAGCGTGGGGCCGCTCCGGGGGACGGGGGTTCTGGTTAGATGCCCCATGGGCCCCGCGGCAGGGGGTGGGTGGGCAGGTGGTGCTGGTGGTGGGGGACCTTGGGCCCCGCGGCGGGGGGTGGGTGGGTGGGTGGGCAGGTCCTTGGCCCCGCGGCGGGGGGTGGGTGGGCAGGTCCTTGGGCCCCGCGGCGGGGGGTCTGCACTCCCCTGCAGGAGCACAAGTTCAGTTCCCTCTTGTGCAGCCTGTCCCAGCGGGGTGTTTAGTCCTGGGTGAGGAGGAGGAGGGAACACCCTGCATCGCTTGTCTGAGTGACGGGGTGCTACTGGCTGCTCATGGCACAAAGGGAGCGGACTCTGACACGTGTGGTCTGGGAGCAGGGTGGGGAGTGCTCCGGTGCTCATGGGACAAATGACACATCTGCTTGCCCTTTCTGATTATTTAAACCCTGCAGTTCTAGAGCCCGTGTGCCGTTTCGGGGCAGGCTGAGGAGGTCCTTCCCATAGCCAGCCTAGCGGATGCCCCTGATCAGGGGCTGCAATCTGACCGTCTCTGACGGTGGCTCTAACTGCTGTGCCGAGAGCTCTCGGGTTGCTTTGGGTGGCGGGCAGGCCAGGGTTACAGCACTGCCGAAACCACGTGCCTGGAAAGGTCTCTGGGCCTGGTGATCGCTGTGAGATCTGGGGCAGTTCCTGACTGGCCACCCTGCCCATCAGTCTCCCTTCCAACTCTCCTCTGCAGAGAGACGCTTCCCCGGTTAGTGAGCTGAGCCCGCTCCCCCACAGCGATGCACCATGCCGATAGTGGACAAGCTGAAAGAGGCTCTCAAGCCAGGCCGGAAGGACTCCACTGACGATGGTGAGCTGGGCAAGCTCCTGGCGTCTTCTGCCAAGAAGATCCTGCTGCAGAAGATTGAGTTTGAGCCGGCTAGCAAGAGCTTCTCCTACCAGCTGGAGACCCTGAAGGGCAAGTACGTTCTGCTGAACCCCAAGACAGAGAATGCCAGTCGCCAGAAGAGCGCTGATGAGGCCCAGATCAGGAAGCAGGGTACGTAGAGGGCTCTGGGGTTGGGAGCTGCTTCTCTTTCCGGTGTTTGAATCTGCTGAGATCTCTTCCCTTGAATATCTGGGCTCATCTACGCTACAGAGGCTACAGTGACTTAGCTGCGGCTCTGCCATTGTAGCACCATTGTGTAGCTGCTTCCTGCACCGCTGGAAGAGGCTTTTCCATTGCTGGAATTAATCCACCCTTCCAAGAGGCGGGAGCCAGGTCGATGGAAGAATTCGTCTGACGATTTAGCTACCGTCTATGCCGGGGGCACTCAGGGTGTCACGTTTTCACATGCCTGAGAGCCGTACCTAGGTCAGTCTGACTTTTCTGTGTCAACCAGGGCTCTGTCTCCTTTCTCAGTGACTCCTCTCTCTCTTGCAGGGAGTAACCATGCTTTGGGAGGCTCGGGGGACGGCGTCCCAGCTCCCCAGAAAGTTCTCTTCCCCATGGAGCGCCTGTCCATGAAGTGGGAACGGGTGTACAGGGTCGGAGCAGGACTCCACAACCTGGGCAACACATGCTTCCTGAACTCCACTGTGCAGTGCCTGACGTACACGCCGCCGCTGGCAAACTACCTGCTGTCCAAGGAGCACAGCCGCAGCTGTGAGTGGGGGAAGGGCCAGCTGGTGCGGGGGCTCGGTAGGGCTGAGCTGAGTGACCCGCGGTGCCCAACGGCTAGTGCTGTGAGCAGAAGGCTGGCTGAAGCTGAGGGTTCACAGGCATTTGCTGGGTGAATCTCCTTGCACAGTGGCCTCTGGCACCTACATTGGAAAGTGCTGATTGGGGAGGGAGGCTTGTGTGTGAATTCCCCAAGGCCAGAAGGGACCTGGTGTGAGCTCCTGCATGACACAGGCCAGACACCATCACTGAGCCCTTCCTGCATCCCGCCCAACCACTGAACTGCCCTTCCCGTGGGGGGCGTATAACTGACCTGTCTCTGCTTTACCTATCTACGTTCTTGTATTGTGCCCACTGCTGTGGTCTCTGGGCGCCTTCCTGTCGTTTCCCATCGGTCTGTTCCCCCTCTTCCTGGCATGTGCTGTTCTGCCCTCTGCTCCTCTCTGGGAAGATCCCCTCTCGGTGCCAGGCTCTTCCTCGGTTTCAGCAGCATTGCCAGGCTCAGTGTGGAGAGACTGGTGGTCTGGGAGAAACAGCAGCGACCGAGGAGAGCCAGCGCCATGCGACCTGCCGGCGTTGTGGAGAGCAGTGCTTAGCAGCAGTTCCTGTTCCCGTCTCTGCGGGCCATGGAGTGACTGCAGGCCCCCCTGGCAGGCTCTGTGCCGCTGGCTTTGGGGGGTGTGCTGTGTATGGATTATTTGGAAGGGACCATGCTGCCCAGGTGGCCATTGCCATGAGCCTCTACCATGTGAGAAGCAGCTGATCTGAAGAGATGCCATGGTGATGGTCACTTGTTAATGTGGATGGAGGGGTCTTGATGGCCCTGAAGGCATGTCCTCACTGCAGAGTTAGCCTGGCTCTTCCTCAGACCCCTGTTCGCGCACACAAACCTCGGACCCAAGTGCTTTGCACCTGGGCTAGCTGGGGTGTCTGGGGCTATCGGCTAGAGCCGGAGAGCTGCGTGGTAACCGGCTCGCTTTGCCGGAAGGATGCAAGCCAAGTTGAGTGCTCATGGGCCTTCAGTGTCTTGGGGGGGGCTTTGCAGTGTGGCAGCTCACACCCAGTCTAGGGTAACCCAACTGCTTAGGCGCATGTGCCAGTCACCTGAGTTAACTCTGCGGTGAAAGCAGAAGAAGGCTGGCAGCCCCTGCCTTCGGTATAATGGCCTCCATCGTGAATGCTGGCCACCCAAACGCTGCCCAGTTGCCCATGGGGGCTCTGTGGCTCTGCAGATCAGGCTGGAAACCTGTGCCTCGGGCATGGCGCCCCGGGCTCTGCCTGTAAGAGGAGTGGGTGCCGTGCAGGTTGAATTGCAGAGAGCAGTGTGGCTCCTGCAGCGAGAGCTGTGCCTAACCCCCTTTCTCTCCTCCCCACCCTGCTGCAGGTCACCAAGGAGGCTTTTGCATGATGTGCATTATGCAGAATCACATGATCCAAGCTTTTGCCAACAGCGGCAATGCAATCAAGCCGGTGTCCTTCATCAGAGATCTCAAAAGTAAGGAAACGAGCCCTCCCTTCCGCTCCGGGCAGCGAGGGGCCTCCCTTCGCCCGGTACTGCTGGGAGAGGTGACGAGTGCGCTTGGGAGGCTTTCGCTGCTTGAGCCCAAGGCCCGAATCTCCCGCTGTCTCCTTGCAGGGACTCACTAAAGCAACATGGCCCTGTACTGGGCATATGGGTCACTAGCCCAGCCCTGTGACTGTGTGCTTGGCCAGGGTGCCCCTTCCTCTGCAGCCCTGGGGACAGTAAGAGCCGGGTGCCTAGCTTAACTGGACTGATGGTCTGGCCCCAAGTGGCAGCATTCCTGTTTGAAGGAGGGGATCTTTTCGCTGTCCCTGGCCTGTGCTCAGGGGCCGAGGGCTAGGCAGCTGGCTGACTTGTTTCTCTCCCCTCCTGCAGAGATCGCTCGGCACTTCCGCTTTGGCAGCCAGGAGGATGCGCACGAGTTTCTGCGCTACACCGTCGATGCCATGCAGAAGGCCTGCCTGAACGGCTACACCAAGTAGGTGGTGCCTGTGCAGAGCCCCCGATTTACCCCTTTGCCCCTGGACTGCCCCCTTAGCCAGACAGTGGAAGCCCAGTCCCTGTTCTCGGAGAGAGCAGGAGCCGCTGGGGACTGTCCGGGGCAAGCACGGTGCAACGTGGGGCATGTTGTGCTGCAGGTGGTGCAGCTGCACCTGGCCGCTGGGGAGCAGCGTGCTGGTGTGCCGGCCCCCCCATGCCTTGGAGCACCAGGATCCAATCTGCTCCTCCCCATGCGCCTCGACAGCGCCACAGCCTGCCTGCCACTGCCTCCTTCCTTGCTCAGTGGGCACGGCATGGCAGGTGTCCCCTGGCACACCGGGGGCAGGTTTGGATGTGGAGTCCCTGTCGGTGGCGAGAGAATCCTGGCGCACTCACTGAGCTGAGGCCTGGTTTGAGACCCCAGCCCTAACCCTGACGTGTTCCTTCCCCCCCCTCCCCCGACCATTCGTTCCACTCCCTTCCTGGAGGGAAGTCTCCCCTGCCGTTTTCACCAGCACCACACGGCTGACTTCACCGCACGCTGATCGTCCTGTAAAAGCGAAAGGTGTATCTGCAGGCCCCAAGGCTGGCGTCCTGGGACAGGGGCAGAGGGCACTGCCCTCCTCCGGTCTCTCGAGGTGCCTGTCCCCGTGCTATCCGCCTGGAGTGGGGTGGCGCACTGAGCTGTGTCATGCTTGGGGGAAGCCCCATGGGCAGGTGGCTCAGGGCTGTGATGTAGGCCTGTCCTATGCGGCCCCAGCACCTTGTTGCACTACCACAGGGGTGTCTGAGCTGTTGCTGAATCCAGCAGACTCTGCTGCGTGGGTAGCCAGGCCTCCCAGCCTGGAGCAGGGCTGGATCCTGCTTGGGGGCTGCGGCCCGGGAGGCCTGGCTCAGAGGGGAGGGGGCATAGTGGAGGGGACTGTGCGAGACCAGCTGCTTGTCTCGTAGGTTGGATCGTCAGACTCAGGCTACAACTCTGGTTCATCAGATCTTTGGTGGTTACCTGCGGTCCCGTGGTGAGTGCAGGTTGTGGGGCACCTTGTCCTGGGCCTAGACAGACCTGAGCCTCCCTGGCAGCTTCCTCTCAGGGGCCATTCGATTCCCTTGGGACCCCAGCCCAAGGTGCTGCGGTGGGGATATATTACACGTTCTCTCTCCCAGGCTGCTGGTCCCTGTGCGTGTGGTGCCTGAGCTGCCAGCGGCGGCAGCACAGAAAGCTCCTGGCCGGGCTGGCTCTGAGGGCTCCCTGACCCCCAGCGAGGGTGCAGACATGTCCGCAGCACTGCCTGGTTCAACTCCAGCCACTCTGCTTCCAGCACTTGCACAGACCGTGCTGCTGCTGCCTCTGGTTGTGCGGAGGGAGTTAGCAGAGAGCCTGGGCTCTGCTGTCCTGCTGCTTCCTCCCTGGGCCCAGATCCAGGGAGGGGAGACGTCCCTCAGGGATGTGCGGCAGTACCAGCTGGGTGCCAGCTGTCCCTGGGTTCCGCCCTCTGGTGCGCTTGGATCATTCCTCTCTGCTTCCCTTGCAGTGAAGTGTTCGGTGTGCAAGAGCGTCTCGGATACCTACGACCCCTACCTGGACGTGGCTTTGGAGATCCGGGTACGGGCGCACTCGCCAGTGGGGTGGGGGCGGGGCAGAGGTGGAGCCACGTTCAGTGAGGCTGCTCGTGGGGGACAAGTCGGCCCAGCATTGAGCAATAGTGCAGGGGTGCAGCTGTCCCTGTAGCTGCCCAGTCTGCCTGCTATTCTGGGCTGGGAGCGCCCGGCGTGCTGAATTCTGACCGTGAACCATTGGTTGGGTGCAGTCCCATGGCGACCCCCCCACCAACCTCCTCCCGGGGGGGGTGAGGGCATGTTGCCACTGGACTGCTAGCTAGCGCCTGTGCAAGCGGGCCCCTTGCGTGCCGGGGAGCAGTCAGCCCGAGTGACTGCAGGGTGACAGGCTCACACTGTCTGGCCGTGGCCCCAGACTAGTGCCCCAGCGGGGCTTCTAGCTGCAGTGCCGGTGGGCAGCCGTGCCTCGGGGTGCATGGACTCCGCCCTCTGACTCCCCGTTGTCGTCGCAGCAAGCCGCAAACATCGTGCGAGCGCTGGAGCTGTTTGTGAGGCCGGACGTGCTGAGCGGGGAGAACGCCTACATGTGTGCCAAGTGAGTCGTCTCCCCCGCGGGGGCTGCTGGCTGGGGGGAGCGAGCTCCTGGAGGCTGTTCTGCAGCGTGGCACGACAGCCTCTCCTCTCCACTCTGCCTGGGTGGGCCGGGCTCCTGATGCCAGCCCAGACTCAGCTCAGATCAGGTGTGGAGCCTGGCTGGGCAGCACCATGTGCAGCAGCAGGGCTCCGGGCGCATCAGTTCACTCCTCCTGTTCCTTGACTCTGGGAGGGGTCCCAGCCCTCTCCTTGCCGAGCGAAGGGATGCCCTGTCTCGGGGCAGTGCTGACACTGGGCGCCCTGCCGGGGTGGCTGGCACAGGAGCCGAGGCTGGGGCAGGAACGACGTGACGGTGTGAGCTCATCCCTCTCTTCTGTGCAGATGCAAGAGGAAGGTGCCAGCCACCAAGCGCTTCACCATTCACCGTGCCTCCAACGTCCTCACGCTGTCCCTCAAGCGCTTCGCCAACTTCAGCGGAGGTAAAATCACCAAGGTGGGTATCTGCGCGGGATCATCCCCGGGGAGCAGGGCTGGAGCGGGTGTGGCTGGCATAGGGCGTAGTGCCCGGCCTCCTAGCCAGAGCTCTGCCCCTGCACTTCAACCCTGGCCTGCGGCCCCCCAGAGGCCCTCCGACCCCTTGGGCACGCCCCCTGTTGCTTTGTGGGGTGGCTGTGCCATGCAGGTGGCGGGTGACTCCTGTAATGGGTCTCGGGTAGCTGATGCTGGCGGCCCCCTCCCGCCAAGGGGACGGGAGATCTGCCTCCTGAGCTGGGCAAGCCCCAGGGGCAGGTTCCCTGATGCCGGTCTCTCCTTGCAGGACGTGGGGTACCCCGAGTTCCTGAACGTTCGTCCCTACATGTCTCAGAGCAATGGCGACCCCGTCATGTATGGCTTGTACGCGGTGCTGGTGCATTCAGGGTACAGCTGCCATGCAGGGCACTACTATTGCTACGTGAAGGTGAGGCCCCTCCCAGGGGAGTCGCTCCTGGGCAGGGAGTGGGGCGGGGCCCTGAGTGTGCCCCCTGGGGGCCCCACGGTGGTGCTGGGTGGCCCTGCTGGATGGTGGGTGCCGTCTCATCCCAGCTCCATGCTGCTGCCCTGGGCAGCATGCCAGGCTCTGTCCCGCCTCCGAGGTGCTGGGAGGTTCCCTGCTCTGCCCTGGCGCTGGCCAGAGGTTTCTGGGAGGCAGTGCTGGGGAGGGCTGCCCCAGACCTGCCAGAGCAGAGGCAAGGGGAGGGATTCCTGGCACCCCCAGGCGCTCCAGTCTTTCCCGGCTCTGAGCGGGGTCTCCTCCCCCAGGCCAGTAACGGGCAGTGGTACCAGATGAACGACTCCCTCGTCCACTCCAGCAACATCAAGGTCGTCCTCAACCAGCAGGCCTACGTGCTGTTCTACTTAAGGTACACGAGTCGCCGGCGGCGGCAGGCAGCTCTGCCCCGTCCCTTGTGCTGCCCCCTCCGGCCCCAGGGATCCCCGGCGTCCTGCTCAGGGAGCTGCTTCGAAGTGCTGCTGCCCTGGGAGGGCTGGAGACGTGCGCCTAGCAGGGATGGTTCAGCTGGGCTGGCCCGTGGCAGCTGGCCTGTCCCCAGGGCTCCTTCAGGCCTTGGTTGGGATTGAGGGCTCTAGCTGTGGTTCTGTGATGGCTCCCGATGGATGGGTGGCCCTGCACCAAGCCCCCCTCCACCACGGCACCTGTTTCCTCAGCGTGTCCCCTGGCCACCGACCCCCTGGCTCCTCTGACTCCACTTATTTCTCTGTCCTTGGCCAGAATCCCAAGCTCTAGGAAGAGCCCTGAGGGGCCCATTGCCAAGACTGCCTCTGCCCTGCCTGGCCGAGCCGGCATCGTCTCTGACCAGATCAAGAAAACCGTAGCCAACGGGCTGCTCTCCTCGCCGCTGGCTGGCAAGGTACGTGTCCAGGCCTCGTGCCAGAGACTCCCGAAGCATGGGGCTGCAGCTGTCCCTGCTGCTGAGCGGGAGAGGGCTCTGACTCGCTGCCATAGGGCCTGGGATGCTGCAGGGATGTTCAGTGGCTGGGACATGGCCTCTGCCTGGGTGAAGCCACGTGAGTGAGCGGCACATGCTCCTCCGAGGTTCCTTGCTGCTGCTAGCGGAACATGTCTTGGCAGGTGACAGGGCAGCGTGAGTCCTGCACAGCCCAGAACATGCTGTGACAGGTTGGACCCCTCCGTCCGGGATGCCACCCAATGTACTGGGGTTTCACTGAGCCTCTCCTGTTCCACCAGCCTGGATTCCCTCTCCCTGTTTTGCTGAATTAGGCTCTCCGGCCTCTTGCCGCAAACACACACAGGTAGGGCCACACCCCGCTGCAGACAGACTGAAGTCAGCTCTGTGTGAGAGGACTCACCCAGCACTCACGTGCACACCTCTTTGGGGGAGATAAACCCAAAATAATACTGTCTTGCCCTGTATAGAAAGATCTGCACAGCGCAAGCTCATAAAAATGTGCCCTCTCCCTCAATGTGGAGAGAGATGTGCACGACTTCTCTCTTCCCCCCCCCGATATGAATTGCAGAAAGTGGGTTATGTTATGAACAAGAAATAAGTTTGTCTACAAAAGGTACATTTTAAGCGCCTATAAGAGATAGCAAACCGATCAAAGCAGATTACCTTAGTAAATAAACAAAAAACCGCAAACTGATTTTCATACACAAGCTAAAGATCCTTATAGCCTCGGCCCATCACTTCCCACAGTTCAGTCTTTGTCCCTCAGGTGTTTCCAGGTGTGGTGTTGCATGGAGAGTGAGGTCCCCCCATGATTTATTTTTCCTCCTTTGATATCTTCTCCCCACTTGCTGGAAAGCTCCTTTGCTGTGACCTGGGTCAAACAGTTCCCCTTGTGTAGAGCTATCTCTGAGAGGTTTCTGTCGCACACAGTTCCTGGGGTAATCCCTGTGCTCATGTGCATTTCCTCAATGAGCCAGTAACGTTGTTTGGCCTTTTCACTGTTGTACCTGAAAGGCTGCTTGGGGGTGTTTTCAACCTCAGGACGTGTTTCAGTAACACATACATAGCCAAACTTCATAACTTCACACCACGATATCTCATTGGATGATGTGCGTTATTACTGTCTAGCAGATCGAGACACTTTGTATAAGACGTATCCTAATTACATGACAGTGGTCAATATTGGGTGCCAAGGTGTAACACGCCTCCTCGCCTGGGGTGGGGGCTAGGGCTGGCTGTATCCGGCAGCCAGCTGTGCTCCGGAGCAGGACTTAGTTCGTGGCTCCCTGAATCACCCCCTAACTCGACTCCTCTGGCTTTGCCTAGAGACCAGACGGGGCGCCTGGGAAGAAGCTCCAGGGAGCGGAGGAGGCCGGGATGCCTGTGGCCCGGGGTGTGTTTGGGGCCGGGCCCAAGCTGCAGAATGGGACCGCTCAGGCCAAGCCCCTTGCTGGGTTCCCCTCGCCCAGGCTGGCTGCCAGAGCCATGCACATGGCAGCTGCGCTCTCCGATGAGCTGGCCAGGAGGCCCAAGAAGCCACTTGCTGTGTCCCAGGGCTTGTGTGACACCAGGGAAGCGAGCAGGGCCAAAGCCGAGGTCCCCAAGCAGAGCTCCTGGGAGAGCAAGGCGTCTCCGTCACCCACCTCGCCCAAGCCCCTGGTGGAGCCCAGGGGCAGCGGGGAGGGCACTGAGCCGCGGAGGAAGGACTCCAGCAGCAGCAGCAGCTCTTCCAGCCCAGCACACTCGGCCAAGGGACCCCTGCGTGCTAAGAGTGGCGCCAACGGCTTCTGCGCCTCTCAGGACACGGAGTGCGGCCCAGCCTCGTCCGCTGAGCAGGAGGTCAAGCCGCCCGGCTCGGAGGACCCCCAAGTGGCGAAATTAAAATCCCTGCTGCTGGCCGGTGCCGCCCTGGATCTGAGCAGCACCACGTCGCCCCCGCCTGCCAAGAAGCTGGCCCTTTCTGCTAAGAAGGTGGGTCTGGGGTGGTACCCTTGAGAGCCACGCTAGTCACGCCCGCTCCCTGTGGGCATGAGGTCTGGCCCCAGTGCCCAGCATGGGGCAGCGCTGAGCTGTTGCTCTGGGTTCAGGGGGTGCAGGAAAGCCTCTCGCCACCAGCCCATGTGGGGGATTGCTGCTGGGGCGTGGGCCTGTCTGGGCCTCGGGCTTATTGGGCAGCCTGGAGGGCATAATGTCACTTACCCACCGGATCCGCACGTGACGGGCTCTCGCCCTGGGCAAGGAGCGGAAGGGAGCAGTTCCTGGGTGGGCTGTCGGTCCCCAGTGACTTGCCATAACATCGTCCTGCCGTGGGGGCCTCCTCAGCCCACCCCAGGGTCCACCCAGCCGAGGCCCACTGCCGATCGTGCCTCCTGGGCTGGTCGGAGCTGGTGCTGCAGCTGGGAGCATGTGGGAAGCCCTCGCTCTGCAGGGCCAGGCTCCCCCCGGGCCTCTGTTCCAGTGCTGGGGCTCAGCCCGCAGCCTGGGGTTAGGATTTCGGTTTAAATGTCCTTCCTTCCTCGCTTCCTTTGTGTTTCTAACTGAGAACACTTTTCTGATTCTTCTTCTCCCATCCCCCGCTCCTCCCTGTCTGTGTCCGTCCCCCTCCCCTTCTCTGGGCTCCCCTTTTTGTTTTCCCCTCTTGGCTCATGGAAACCTCTCTTCAGACCACCAAGTTTTTATTTATGTCGATAACTGCAGGGCAGCACCCCGCGGAGGGCGAGCGGAAGTGACCGCCACGCGCCACCCCGCCCAGCCTTTGCCGACCACTCCTCCCCCACGAGCACCACCCACCCTGCCTCCACCTCTCCCTGGCCTCTCGGCAAGTCCAGGTAAGCCGCCCAGATGCCCCAGCAGCTCTCGCTCGGCGGGGCTGTTCGGCAGCGTCCCCAGAGCCTCCCTCCCCCCGTGGTGAGTGGGATCCTTCGTCCGCAATGTGGCTGTCAAGGGAACGCGTCCCCGTCCCGTCTCTTCCCCCTCCCCAAGGCAGCGCAGCGCCTCTGACTTGCAGGGCTGGGTCTGCTCTCTAACCCCTCTTCTGCCAGGCCCGGGCCCGGCCAGTGCAGGGCTTCCCCTTGTCTAGGAGCCTGGGGAAGCAGGTGCCCAGAGGCTGGGCAGGAGTCAGTGCCTGGGGGCCATGCGTGGCTGGGCTGTGGGCTGTTAGGCGTCTCTGGCAGAGCCACCGGGATCCCGTGTGTGCTGGAGGCGTGGCAGCTGCTCCCCCTCCCTGGAGGCGTGGGCCCTCCTGCCGCAGCAGCTGCGCTGTATCTGCCTTGCTGGGTGCTCCAGGCCCTGTGAAATGTTCAGTCCGCTGTCAGCAGCCGGCCGGCCGCCCTGGCATTCTGCTTGTGCCCCACGTATACACGTTCACGTGGCTTGACGTGTCTGCCGCGAACTGCCTTTTCCCTCCTAGGGTACCAGCCACCTCTGCCGCCTGCCTGCTGAGCTGCCGGCCTGCCAAGGCAGGGGCCTCTCTGTGACTGCTCACAGCTGACAGCTGAGACTGGGTGAGGGGCTGCCCTCTGGACAGGCCCCTGGACCGTGTTACCGCGTTTCTCTCTCTCCCCCCCAGGGTGCTCTCATCTGCTCCCAAATCACCACTTCCTCGGAAGCCTGCCTGCAGCCCCAGCCCAAACTCTCCGCTCCTGGCCAGCAGCCAGCCCACCCACCCTTCACACCCAGGCAGGGAGAAGGGGGCCAGCCAGGCCCTGCCCGGCTCCTCCAAAAAGAAACGACGAAAGCAGCAGCTTGAGGTGGAGAGCGTCCCCCAGGGCCTGGGCCCAGCAGGTGCTAGCGGTGAGAGGGCGGGGCTCGCCAGCCCCCCCAGGAAGAGACGGTACCTGGAGGAGGGTGAGAGTGAGGAGGCCGCAGCCAGGAAGACAGGCAGCGGGAAGAGAGAGGGGCTGGGCCGTGGGGACCTGGAGTGGGAGCGCAGGCACCGAGGCTCAGGCTCCAGCTGCCACGTGGGCACTGGGCCCATCACCCCCCGGAAGAGGAGGAGGAAGAGAATGCGGCAGCTGGAGGAAGATCGCAGCCCCGGCACATCTCCCTTGGGCAGGTGAGGGGGTGGGGGGCAGGAGCTGCGGAGTGTGGGCCTGGCAGCTCAGCCCCATGGGGAGTAAGGGCCCTGACCTGGGCTAGGGACTGGCCCCCTGCAATGAACCCAGCCCGGGTCCTGGCCCACTGAAGCCAGCTGCCCCCTTCCCTGCCCCTTGGCTCTGCTGGCAGGAGATCCCTGTGTGCAGCCGCTAGCCCGTGGCAGGAGCTCTGATGTTAGGGGCTCCTGGACCCTCCGGAGCGGTCGGGTGTGGCTCCAGTGCAGGGCAGGCCACAGACGCTGGGCAGGCTCTTCTCCTGGGCCTGAGGTGAGGCTGCTGCGTAACGACTCCTGCCGCCAGTCTGACCCTGGGTCTAAATTCACAGCAGCTGCTCTGGGAAGGGCGAGGCTGCGACCCTGGCGCCCGGGGCAGGAGAGCTCCACAGTGCGAAGCAGCAGCAAGGTGTGGAGGATGGCGAGAGCGAGCATCGGAAGTGCAAGCGGAGGGAGAGCCCCAGCAGCCCGGCTTCCAAGCCCAGCACTGAGCAGGCGGCTGTGAATGGGCTCCACACCAGAGCCAGCACTCCAGGTACTGCTGCTGCACAGGTGTGTCCTGTGCTGGGCTTGTGCTCTCCTAGCCGGTGCCTGGCTCTTAGCAGCGCCTTTGGCAGATTGGGGGGGGGGCAGCTGGGCTACTCTCCCTCTGCCCCCAGAAAAACCATTCAGCTTCTGCCCATCCCTCCTGCCCCACAGGCCCCAGTTCTAGGCCACTGATCACACCCAGAAACTCCTACTGCTGGCTCGGCTGCTAGGGCTCTCGTTGGCTGTGTCCTGTGCCCGTCACTGGGGAGATGACATTGCCCCTCCCCCTGGGCTGTCAGATGTGTGACTTCCTTCGGGGAGGGGAAAGCCACTGCCCCTGTGCCTGGCAGATGGGGGGAGGGGGGGGTATCTCCAGGGGGCCTGGCTCTGCCTGTAAGATGATTTCCCCTCTGCCAGCTGTGAGGCCAGGCCAGGGCCCCGCCAAGCCCATGCTGGCTGGGCTGGCTTAGTGCTCCAGCCATGGAATGGCCCCTTCAGAACAAGCTGTGGCTCAGGACACAGGTCCCGCAGTGTAGCTCGAGGTGAGCTGTGTCTGCATGCTCACCCCTCCCTGGTCTCCGCAGTGCCGGTGTGCATCTGGGACAGCCAGGTCAGAGATGGCGCCATGCGGGGCACTGGGACAGCATGGCAGAGCAAGGAGGAGGCCAGTGTGGTGCAGGAGCTGCTCAGGAATTCCTTGGATAAAGCGTATGGGAAGCAAGGTAACGTCCCCGCACTAGGCTGCCGTCCTGGTGGCCGTGCACAGGTGCTCCCCCCTGCGTAGAGTGCACCGGGCTGAGGCTGCAGGGTAACGGTACGGCCCCGCTTGGCGCTGCGAAGAAGGAGGCTGGTCCATGCAGCCGAAGAGGGGGCAGGGGATGTATCTTGCACTGAGGCCAGCAAAGCTGTCCAGGTGGTCACAGGCCCCAGCTCAGCCAGGAGGGGCTGGTGGGTCGAGCAGCCTGGCACTGCGCGTTGGTGCGGCCCGCAGTCGCTGATGGGCAACTCTGCTTTGCAGTGCTGACGTGGGAGGGTGAGATCTCGGCCATTAGCCAGGACGCCATTCGGGACATGGCGTGGGTCCAGCGCGCGAGAGTCACCGACGACTGGGACGAGGACTTCGACAGTGGCAAGGTGAGGAGCTGAGTGCTGGCGCTAGTGGAGCATTATGGCTCATTGCTGTGGGGGGGGGAGTGAACAATTGGACTTGGTCTCAGGAACTGATCCCTTCCTTGGGCTTCTGCCTCCTGTCCTGGCATGCTCCCTCTGGGAGCCAGCCGTGCGTGCGTGTGTGTGTGTGTGTGTGTGTGTGTGTGTGAGAGCTGTGCCGCCAGGTCTGACCTGGAGGCCCCTTCCCTTCACTCTGCCGTGGGCTCTGCTCTCATTCAGGTGAAGAAGAGTAAAAAGTTCAAGCGGGAACGGAGGAGACACTTCAACGCCTTCCAGAAACTGCAGAGCAGGCGTAACTTCTGGTCCGTGACTCACCCAGCCAAGGTGGCCAGCCTGAGCTACCGGCTCTGAGACGGGGGGCCCAGCGGGAGCTTGCGGCTCAGTCCTGGCATTCGTGGGCCGGGGTCAGAGTGGCTGGACCCTGCTGTGCTAGCGTCGACTCGTCCCTGCCCAGCAGTCTCTGGAGCCAGGCCGAGGGCCGTGGTGTGCGACAGGCCGGGGTGGCTGGCCTTGGTACTGCTGGTGTTCAGTGTCCTGTGCAGGGCGGGAGCAGACCAGGAACAGGAGGAGTGGGTCCCCCCCTCTCACCCGCCCCGGCAGGTAGCTGGGGAAGGGCCCCTTAGGGCATGTCCCGTAGCCAAGGCTGGGATGCAAAGCGTACCCTGCTCCTGATTGCCACAGCCTGTGGGTGACTCCTCTAGGCCCCCGCTCCTGGCACTGCCCAGCAGCCTGCCTTGTGCCCAGCCACGCTCCTCCCTTCCCCGGAGCCCTGTGACAATGCTGCTGTCGCACGCTGCCTGCTGGGGAGCCATTCCCCTGCGGCACTCGCCCCGGGCCTGCAGCGTGGGGCTGGAATTGTGTCTAGCCCAGTGCTGTTGGGCAGGGAAGGGCCTCTCAATGGTGCTTTGGCACTGCTGGTCTCTGCTGCTGCTCCGCGCCGGGGCCTGTCCAGTGAGGCGCGTGGCTGCTGGGCTGGCGCTGGCAGCCGGCACTGCTCTGCCTTGCAAACATGAGCCCTGCTCATGGGGCTCTGAGGCTGCTGCCTACGGCAGTTTTCTGTTAATGCCTCCCCCTGTACCGCCGATCTCCTCCCCACCCCTCCAGCCACAGGAGCTGCTTCTGCCTGGGTCCCTGGGCGGGGGAGTGATGGGCTCGTACAGACCTCCTCCAGCCCAACCAGCTGTTCTCGTGGGGGAGCGTCACCCCCGTCCCGCTTGGCCTCCTGTCCCGGGTTCCCCCTGGCTAGCTGGGGACATGGCCCCAGCAGAACCAGGCTGCTGCCAGAGTGGGAGAAGGGGCTGTCCCCTGCCACAGCTTGGTCCAGCTGTGTGCATCCCTGCACAGAGAGCAGCTGTTGGCCTGAGCTGCTCGCCCCCAGCACGCCTGCCTTGACTTCCCCCGGTCGTGCGCCGGTGCATCTCGCTGAGGGAGTGCTCTCTGCGGGAGATGCTGCCGGGCCAGGAGCAGAGGAGATGGGGTCTGCTGGGTAATGGCTGTTGTGGGGGCTGTGGGAAGATCTCCTGGGGCACTGCTGCTGCTTCAGTGGAGAGGCTGCTGCGTGTCCATGTCTGCCTGGTACCTCTTAACTGTGTTCCCTGCACCGCTGCCCCTTGGCCAGACCTCCCTGCTGTGCAATTCCCAGGAAAAGAATGTTCTCCAAGTCTTCCACGGGCAGGGCCCTGCTCTCCCCCTTCTCCCTGGGAGCTGTCCTGCATTATCTTCTAAATACCCGCTAACCTTTGCACCCCCTGTCAGCCCGACAGGCCAGGTGAAGGGGTTAATGGCTGCGAATCATTTCATTATCTCCAATGTGTACAGATATCAAAGCCTGTTTAATGGCCGTTACAGCTAGGATTTGCATTTATTTAAATTTTCAACTTAGGCCAGCGTGAGACTCTGTCCCTCTCCCAGGGGAGATTTCCCTCTTACCGTGGGGATTGTTCTGACATCTTGTACAGTTTGCTGATGGACGGTTCCATAATCTCAATGTATATGTGTGTAGATACCCGGAGCTGATCTGTACAGGGTTGTATTTTGCACCGCCTGCTGGGGACAATGCAGTAACCTCAGCTATTGCCAAGATCATGGTGCAATAAAGTAACCGGTTTTGAGTCCTGTCTGTGTCCCGTTTGTGTGTCACTGCTGAAGAGCCATCCCTGACCGTGCCTGTGGCAGGCGATGCGGCGGCTGTAAGTAGCTTGATGCCTCAGCTGTGGGGAGTTGGGCCGTCTTTTAGCAGTGCACGGAAGGGGGTAGCCTGGGTGATGGTGGAGAAGGGCCTAGGAAGTAGCAGATTCATGCCTCTGCCTGGGGAGACCTGTCTCTGCTCGAGATTGTGTTCTAACCTCAGAAGGCGTCTGTGTGTCTCTGATCCCAGAACAGCTGCCAGCGAATGCTTTGCGGCTCAGGGAAATAGCCCCCTGTTGTGGGGCTGGGGGCCGTGCATCTCCCTGCTGTGCAGAAGGGAAAGCGGCTGTTGGAGGGGTTGGTGTTACACTGCACAAAGCCCCACTCTTTAGCTGATCGCCATTAACCTCTGGATCCAGATGGGCTCTGACCAGCGGCTAGTCGCCTGCCTTGCCCAGGAGCACTGTGCACGTAGGGGTAACTTGCAGTAAACCAGGTCCGTGGCCATGTCGGTTCAGAGATTGGGGGGAGGGGCCCTATTGGCTTCACAAAACAGCAGCTTCTTCAGTGCCTCCCTTAAACAGAAGGTCTCCAAGTGGCAGGTGCCTCCCCAGCCCATTGGGTATGGGGGAGGAATTGTCCGTATTGGATTTGCCATCCTCCTCCTTGGAAACAGCTGCTGGCCTCATTGGCCCCCACCCACCTGCTCTTCACGCCGTTTTTCCTCTGTCCCCAGCAATGCACAAACTGCCTTGCTTTGAGGAGTGAGCACTCCTTTGTCTGCATTTCTACTTGCAGGGGCAGGCTGCTCTTGCTACCCTAGTGTCATTGCTGCTTTATTAATCATGCTTTTGTGGTAGTGCCCCATGGTGCTAGGCCCTGTACAAATAGTACCAGATACTCCCAGTGCTAAACAGCTTACAAAGGGCATGAGGAACAAACAGGAAGAACTGGAAGTCTTAGTCTATAAGCTAAGTTCAGACTTAACAGGCATCACAGAGCCTTAGGGGGGCTAAATCTCATGAGTGGAATATTAGTAAACAGGGAAGGACCGGTAGGGGAAAAAAGGAGGTGGTGGTGTATATATTGTACTTGCTCGGAGGTGAGAGGCAGATCAGCTGAAACTCTTTTTGTAAAGATAAAAGGGGGGGGGAATAGGGGTGACATAGAAGGGGTCTACTCTAGCAGCAGTTCTCAACTAGGGGTCTGAGGCCCCCTGGGGAGCTGTGAGCAGGTTTCAGGGGGTCCTCCAAGCAGGGCTGGCATTAGACTCGCTGGGGCCCAGGGCAGAAAGCCAAAGCCATGTGGGGCTAAAGCTGAAGCCTGAGCAGCTTAGCTTTGCAGGGCCCCCTGTGGTGTGGGGCCCCATGCAGTTGCCCTGCTTGCTACCCCTGATGCAGGCCCTGGCTTTTATATGCAGAAAAACAATTGTCGTGGCACAGATAGGCTGTTAAGTTTTTATAGCGTGTTGGGGGGTGTCAAGGAGTGTGGGGGGAGACCAGGCCCTGCACCCCTGGCTTCCTGCGATTCACAGTGACTCGCAGCGAGCCAGTAAAGCAGAAGGTTTATTTAGGCGACAGGAACACAGTCCAAGATAGGTCTTGCAGGTACAGACAACAGGACCCCCCCCAGTTAGGTCCATCTTGGGGGCCCCAGGGACACCATGGCCCCATTGGGGAGCCTGAGCCCCATCTGGGCTCCCCTCCATTTCCCAGCCAGCTCCAAACTGAAACTCCTTCCAGCCATCTCACTCGGCCTCTCTCCGCTCCTTCCCCAGCCTTTGTCCAGTTTCCCCAGCAGAGGTGTCAGCTGGCCTCCAACCCCCTTCCTGGGTTCTCATGTTACATGCTCAGGTATCCTCCCTCAAGGAAAGTCTCCTATCCCCCCCAATGCAGACAGTCCCAGCCAAACTCCCCTGCAACCTTCCCAGGCCAACACTCCCCACTCAGCATTTAAAGAACACATTAAGAATAGTCCCAGTTCGTCATGGGGGGGCCTCAGAAAGAAAAAGGTTGAGAACCGCTGTACTCTAGCGCACCAAATCAGGAAGAGGAGATGGCGGAGTCCTTTCTAGAACAAATGACAAATACCCCAAACCCAAGGCTGGGTAGTAATGAGGGACTTTAACCACCCAGAGACCTGCTGGAAAAGTAATACAGCACAATGCAAAATTTCCACAACTTGTTAGAATGGGTAGGGGACAACTTGTTTCAGAAAGTGGAGGAAGTACCCAGCTAGACAGCTGGTTCAGACTTGGTTCTGACTAACGGAGGAATGGGTAGCAAATCTGAAGCTTGAAGGCAATTTGGGTGAAAGTGAACATGAAATGAGAGATTTCATGATTCTAAGGAAAGAGCAGAATATGGATAGTGGTCTTCAAACAAGCAGACTAACAAACTCAGAGAACTGGTGGGTAAGGTCCCCTAGAAAGAAAATTCAAGGAAAAAGGGAGTTCAGGAATTCTGGCTGTCTGACGCACAAAGGAAAGAGAGGAAGACTAGTATGAGGCCAAGATGGGTCCAGCAGGAACTCTTAATGACCTGAGAATCCCACAAAGTGGAAATGTGAACCAATTGCTAAGGAGGGGTACAACAGACTAGCACAAGCAGGTAAGGACAGAATGGGAACGGGTAAGGCACACAATGAGTGACCGGTAGCAAGCAATCTAAAAGGCAATAGGAAGAGGTTCTATAAATACATTAGGAGCAAGAGAAAGACGGGAACATATAGGCCCTCTACTTTAGTGGGGAAGGAGAGCTAATAATGGATGAAATCAAGAAGGCTGAGGTGTCTAATGCCTATTGCTTCAATCTTCATTAAAAAGGTTAATTATGACCAGATACTCAATGCAATTAACATTAACATGGGGGAAGGAACATATTAAAGAATATTTAGATTATTCAAGTCATCCTGTAAGGTGGGTGCACAACTAGCTGAAAACTTGCACTCAGATTTAGCACAGTTTGACAGCAAACCATGGTTGTCAACTGGGAGGACATATCTAGTGGGATCCTGCAAGGGTCTGCCTGAGGTCTGGTACTATTCAATATTTTCATTAATTATGCAGATTAGGGTGACCAGATAGCAAGTGTGAAAAATCAGGATGGGGTGGGGGGTAATAGGTGCCTATATAAGAAAAAGCCCCCAAAATTTGGACTATCCCTATAAAATCAGGACATCTGGTCACCCTAATGCAGATAACAGAGTGGTGAGTATACTTGTAAAATTTGCAGATGACACCAAGCTCGAAGGGGTTGCAAGCATGTTGGAGGACAGGATTTGAATTCAAATGACCTTGACGAATTGGTCTAAAATCAACAAAATGAAATTCAAAGACAAGTGCAAAGTACTACACTTAGGAAGGAAAAATCAACTACAAAATGGGGGAAAACTGGATAGTGCCACTGAAAAGGATCTGGGGGTTATAGTAGATCCCAAATTGAATACGAGCCAATGTGATGCAGTTGGGGAAAAAAGGCTAACATTCTGAGGCGCATTAACAGGTGTGTCGTATCTAAGACATGGGATGTAATTGTCCTGATCTACTCGGCACTGGTGAGGCATCAGATGGAGTGTTGTGTCCAGTGCTGGGTGCCAGACTTAAGGAATTATATGGACAAATTGGAAAGTGTCCACAGGAGAGCAACAAAAAGGACAAAAGGGTTTAGAAAACCTGACCTATGTGGAAAGGTTAAAAAACGGCCTGTTTAGTCTGGAGAAAAGATGACAGAGGAGGGATCTGATAGTCTCAAATCTGTTAAGGGCTTTCTGTCCTTCCTCTGCAGTTCAAATTGTACCATCTCAAGCTTTCACGCTGCCACAATGATTTGAGAATGGTGATTTCCGGTGTTTAGAGAGACTGGACGAATCCCCTCTCTTACACTACACCTCCACTTCTCTTGTTTTATTTTCCATCCATTCGCTCAGCTCTGCGGGCTGAGCTTTTAACTTCCATGTCTCATCCGCATGGTCTCGTTGCGGAATCGTTTTTTTACTGACGTCTCATTCTGGCTGAATTCTCTTCTTTAATTCTTTCCTCTCTCCAACAATCTCCATGTATCCTTCTCTCTGAGTTCTTCTCACTCCTGCTGTCGGCCTGGCTGCACCCACACGGGCTTCTTTTAGAAATGGCCATTGCTCTTCCCTATCGTCCAGCACTATCTTTAATTCTTAAGATCTGGGGTTGGGTTGCAGCTTGAAATGAGCCTGGGGGCCAGCTCTGTGCTGGCTGAAGAGTCATTATTTCTTCGTGTGTGTGGCTCTCTGGCTGCCGTAGGGTGAGCGCGTAGTTACTGTGCTGGGGGGTGCCTATGCCATAACTGCCTGGCTGCGTCTGCCTAGCTCCACCGTGCAGCTTTCTCCCTCCGGCCATGCTGCTGAAGAGGACCACAGAGAAGCCAGTGCTGGTGCCACACCTGATGTCTGGTAGCTGATAAACCCTTTAACCAGAAAGTGGCACTTTAAACAGGAGGCTGCTAGAGCCTTTTAGCCATATGGGTACAAACCCCCAGCACCCCAAAGCCTTCGGACAAAATGAATTCAGCTCACAATACTCCAGGGAGGCCGGTTGGGGCTGAACGTTATCCCTACTGTAGGGCTGGGGAAAGAGAGGCAGCGATGAAGTGACTTACTTGTGGTCATACAAAGAGTCAGGCGGAGCTGGGGAGAGAACCCAGGAGTCCTGGCTCCCCTCCCCCACCCCAGGCCCCGCTCCCCTCCCAGAGCTGGGGAGAGAACCCAGGAGTCCTGGCTCCCCCCATCCCTAGACCCCACTCCCCTCCCAGAGCTGGGGAGAGAACCCAGGAGTCCGCGCACGCGCACACTTACAGTCGCTCTCCGCCCCGCCCACCGGCATCACGTGGCCCCAGCCCATGGCCGCTCCC
>NW_020664543.1:1097614-1147336 GCF_002925995.2 Terrapene triunguis | reverse complement strand
GCGTTACTGGGCTTGGGAAGAGCGGTGGGGCGTGTGGGGGGGACTGTAGGACAGCTGCAGGGGCAGATGCTGTAGGCTGTTTCCTGTGGGTCACCCCCCCCAGGGGGGGGCAGGGCTCTCTGTGTCTGAGGTCTGGCGCTGCCCCAGCTGCCACTCAACAGCTGGGCACATGGGCTCTCGCCAGTCACTGGGTGCGTTTTCTCTAGTGCCTCTCTGTGGCTGCATTTGATGCTCTTTGCTGTTTCCTGTTGCTGCAAGTGATCGCCTGGGTCCTTTCCTCTGGCAAAGCGCTAAGCATGGGGGCAGGAGCATAATGGAGTGTGGGGAGTTCAGAGCTGTGCTTGGGTGGGATGTGGGCACCCCTGCTAAGGCTGCTCGCTGGTCACCCCCGGGCAGGCCGGTCCCCAAGCTCTGCTGGTGCTAAACCCAAACTGCAGTTCTGGGTGCATGGAGCAGATGCCTCGGTTCTATGGCCGTGTGCTCGGGTCACAGAAATGGTCGTGTCTGATGAGCATGATGTGATATGCTACTTAAACCCTGGCTAAGCTAAAAGGTGGGTCACGAAATGGGGAGCGAGAGGACCAGTCCTGGGGGACTTGGCTGTTTAAATGAGGAATGTGTAGCTTGCAATGAGCTGCAGGCTGGGGGAGGACAGACCCCAAGATGGCCTGGGAGGTTGAGCATGAAAACACCTTGAATTGGTTGAGGAGAGGGAGGCTGGGGGTATAATCAATGTGCTCAGCCTGCTGTGGATTTGGGTGTAATGGTCCTAGTAACCTGAACTGCAAAGAGGAGTTTGGGCCTGAACTCTCCAAAGCTGTGAAATGCAGGGTTTGAGCGGACACCTGCTCCCCAGCAGGCCTGTGTGTTGTGGGAGCTGATCGTGTGCACTGACACCAGGTAGATGGGCTCCCATGCTTCGGGGAGGTGAGGACAGAGCAGCAGGGCTAACTGAGCAGCTTGTCTTTGCTTCAGTTGGCTGCTCACTTCACTTCCGGACAGGGTGCACTGGTGTGAGCTTGCAGTTTTAATTAAAGTTTTCCTGGAGTACAGCCCCGGGGGTGGGGGGGGGGTTCTCTCTCTAAACCCCTCTGGCTCTTTTCTAGTTAAAGGACTTGTTTTTTAAATCCAAATTCCCTCTTGGCTGGAATCTCTCTGCGACATCCTTGCAGCAAGTCAGTGAATTAATATGTATGACCCAGTTATCAGCATGAACCCAACCTTCCCGCTAACAGCTCCAACACAGACCTGCTTAAATTATCCTCTTACGCTGCTGCAACATCTCTCGTCCTACAGACTGCACCAGGATTTCTTAACCCTTTGGAGGCAATTGCACTTGGGTATCTTTGGCCTTTCAGATTTAGGGGCCTGGAGTGAACTGGCTGGAGCTCTGTGATGATGTTGGCTAGACTCCTCGGTTCACTTGGTTTGAGTGTTACGAAGTTCATATCTCAGGTAGCTTGGACTTCCCTGGTAAGTCACTGGGGCCTGGTGTTGATGTCCCAGGCCTTGCCTGGATGTGTTGATGGGGTAGCTGTTCTCAGCTCCCTGTGTAGATGACTCTCTTGGTGGGAGTGGCTAGATAACAAACAGCTGGGTGCGTGCCTGTGTCTACACACCTGCTAGTGTTGCTTTTGTTCCTAACTCATTCAGGGAAATGGCTGCTGTGCTTGGAGTCTCATGTGGCTTCTGTTGTAGTCCTGGATGCCTTGTCTGGTGAAAGCAAAATGTGCTGGCCTAAGCCAAGGGCAGCTGCTTTCTCAGCCAGAGTGCACTGGAAGTGCTGGATTAGTGCTGCAGTGGTAATCTCTTTCAGGCAAGTGGCAGGCTGCCCATCCCTGCGCTGAATGTTATTAGGATCTGTGAATTGCAACCAGGGCAGCGTCGCTGCTTGCCATGTGCATGGAGAAGGACCCAGAGTTCTTGTTTGGCTGGTGCAGCTGCATGCAGAGGGCGTTACCTGGGCTGCTGGTGACTGTCAATGGCTCTCAGGAGGTAGCTGATGGAAGAGCCCGGATGCACCCCAAAACTCCTCAGGATGTGCTGCTGGCCCCTGGGATTCATGCACCCCAAGTGCCCCACTGGGACTGTGGAGGTGACCCCATCAGACGCGTTCTGTATTCAGAAGCTCCAGAGTCTCGCTCCGAGACTGACCTTCCTCCCGGTCTCTGTGCCTGGGAGGTGGCTTAGAGGCCGAGGAATTCCGCCTTGATGCACCGTCCCCAGGGGCATGGAATGACTTCTTGAGCATAGACTAGGCTGTGCCAGCAGGCTGTGGAGAGGAGCAGGACTGAGCATGCTCTGCCTGCCCTCTGCGGGCTGAGTAATGGACCAGTGCATTACTGCTGCTCTGTAGCTTTTCTTTCTACCCATAGATCTGGGCAGAAACTCAATCTGCCCTACAAAGCGTCCTGCCCATTCCAGCAGCTGTCAGGAACATGCTAAGCCAGGCAGAGCTGGGTGATCTGTATTGCAGCAAGGGGCAGCGAGTCCATGGCCTGGTTAGTGTGGTCCAATCCTGGGACATGGCAGGGCAGCAGGCGAGGTGTCCCCAACACACTGCTGCTGGCGTAGTGCGGCAGGGAACGGGGTCCTTGGCCTGTCTCTCCATGATAAGAAGTGAGGCTCGGTGGGCTTGTTCGGCAGCCTGCGGATTCAACGTGAGCCTGCTGCCAGCAGACAGGTGCCCTTGTGGGACAGCTGGGTGCTGTTCTGGGCCAACTGCTGACACTGCTTAAGAAATGCTCCCCTGGTTTATTTGCTTACAGGGAAGCTAACAGGTTGTGGATGCGAGGTGCGTCCATCTGCTAGGCCAGGTTGGGGGGTGAGCCAAGGCATGTGCAAGGGTGTCATGCCCAGGGTTATCACCTCCAATCCACATGCAGTCTCCAGTCTGCAATGGAAGGAATTATCCAGGGCGGCTTTGGAGTGTGCAGCTCGGCAGGTTTGGTTACTTCCTGGTATTCCCACTCACAACGTGCTGTGCTGGGTTCTTGCGGGAGCCTCCTGGGGAGGGAAGGATGAGGAGACCGAGAGATGGGGCTAAAATTAAGCTGCCTCTGACTGGTTTTTTTGCTGTCACTTCAGACAGCGTCCTCCAGGGAGCAGTCTCAGCAGCACCTGCCCTGCTCCCACCCAGGCTAGGTCTAGATTATCTGCATCGTGTCCTGGGAACAGAGAGAGAAACCGCTGTTTGTGTTCATGAAACCCAGCCCACATCCTGTGCAGCTGCTGCTCACACCCCTTTGGTCTGTTACCCCACATGTGGGCCCGGCTGGCTTGTGTGTGCGTCTCTCTCAGTTCCTTTTCTGTCATCTCAGGGTTGTGACACTGGCTCTCCCCTCTGCCCGAGCAGCTCTGGCTGGCACTGATGCTTCATGATATGGTGACTGTCAGTTTCAACATCACTGATCGCTTCTGACTGGCTCTCAGAATAAACCAAGAAACCAGCCAAAATCTCTACTTTTGACCGTTGCCAACAGGGATATGAGATTTCAGGCTGGAGGGATGTAACTAGACCTCCCCTCACTCTCACCTAGCTGTCCTTCTCCAAGGGCTCCCTGCTCACCTGCCCTTTGTGCCAGGACCCCTCTGTCCCAGTGCAGCCAGCACCGCCTGAAGTGAGCTCTGAGCCTGGCGGTGTCTGACACAGCGGGTTTCAGATTGCCTTGTCACACAGCCCATACAACTATAGCTTCCCGTCCCCTCCGCTGCCTGCATCTTCCCTCGCTGCTCCACCTGCTCTGCATTCAGCTGATGCTTCTGAACGCTGGCTGAATTTAAACTCTCAGCCAATGCGCCGCAAACCCTTCCAGGGTAGGAGCTGGGCTCGAATTTCATAGTGTGTCTCGAGCTGAACTTCTTGCAAACAGCAGCTTCCAGACAGCACCCCCTTGCAGCTGATCACCGCCACGTGCCATGCACAATGTGATCACACTCTAGGCAAATACAGACCTGGGCCAGGTCGTGCAATTGCCCAGCTCCTCCCGAACTAACGGAGCAACGTGAGGAGGCTCCGTGGCTCTGAGACTCTGCCATGCAGCTTCTCTGGCTGCAGGCTCTGCCACTTCTAATATATTGAACACTTTAAATTTAATTCCCAGGTCTCTCAGGGCCTCCCTCGGCCTCTGCGGCTGGACGCCTGCTACTTTAATGTCTCAGGGCAGGTTGGTCCAGGCCAGTACTTAATGGGCAATCTCCATGGTGCACCTCGGTGTTGAGGACAGTGGTGCTGGTGAGTCAGCAGGTGGCGATCTTCCTTGAGAGTTAGTACTCACCCTGCGGTGCTGCTCCAGGGGCTGGTTTGATGAGATGTGAAACTGAGATCCTGACTCTGATCCTTGCGGTGCTTACTGCAAGGGGCCACAGACCTGGCAAAAAACCACCTGTAAAAATCCAGCCAGGTTGCTGACGGCCACACTTTACTGGTTTACCAAGGCGGCTGCTCCCGGATGATGGTAGACCACGATCCTGGGACATGTAGGAGTCTATTTTTCTTGAGAGCCAGGGTTGTCTACCACAGCACCAGGGCCAAACTCCCATGGGCTAATTCTGTTCTGCCTTCCTAAACTGCCCCTGCAGTTCCAGGCCAGTATGGGGCTGCTCTTCCTGTTTGAAATCATTGTGCAGTGTAGCAGAGAGCTGCCACGTTGCACCCCAGAAGTGTCTGCATTTTGGTGATGAGTGAGTTGATCCCCATGTGTTGACATTTTGGTTTAGTTTGGAAAGCACTTGGATCTCTTGGGACGTTTTGTTCTCTCTAGGGGCCCCTCAGCACGGGCGCTGGCAAAGCAGCCTGTGTAGCTGGAGAGTACAGAGCCAGATTTTTCTTGTGGCAGGTGATGGGGTTTCATGTGGCCAGAGGCTGAGCAGGGACACCTCATTGCACCCAAGCTTGCAAATCCGTTGCTAGCCTAGCCACCCAGTATGGTAAGTGGCTCACCACTAGTTCTCTAATCCTCAGCTAACCGAGGAGCCCAGCACTCTCGAGTTTTCTCTGCCGCCTGTGTCTATCTCAAATGCGAGGTGGTTCGCAGCCTAAAGCTGGGACCTCACGGTCTGTCTGCTGTGCCAGCGGCTCTCTGTGCTGCTTGGGGAGCTAGTTAACACAGCAGGCTAGGTGCCAGGGCCCTTGTGGCAACCCGGGCCCTCTGCTGTGCTGGAGACAGGCTGCACCTTTGCCTGGGGACACTAGTCACTAGGGCCCTCTTGTTCCTAAGGGACAGTGCAGGGCAGGAAGGGCCCCTCCCTGGCCAGGCAGGGGTCTGTGTCCTGGCCCCTTGCAAGTGGAGTGATTCCGCTGGTGCTGTACTTCTTCCTCACTGCACACGTGGTGTGCGACCTTCCCCAGCTGCCTGCTCGGCAGAGAGCAACTGCCTGGGTCAGCAGCGGGTGGCCTGGGTGCGTCTCTGGGACCATGCTGCGCCGAGCGGGGCTGCCCCGTTGAAAGCGCTCCCCATGTTGGAGAGAGCTCAGAGAAGTGAATCACATTCACTCAAGGGCTCAAAGCTGAACCCCTGTGGTTTAGCTGGGCAATGGGGCTGACAGCGGGAAAAGGTCTGCCGGGGGTCCCTGGCGGCTGTGAACACCACGGGCAGTGCCAGGTGTCCGTAACTAGGAATGTTGTTTTGCTGGCAGTTAATCGGGAAGCCTAGAGCTGTGGAGAGGCATCTCCCTGTCTTTAAATCTAACTAAATAATTGGGAGGAGGAGGAAATCAGGGCTGAGCAGTGCCCTGCTGGGCTGGGGCATCGGAGAGCCGCCGGCAGTGGGCAGAGGGGACTCAGCGGGGCTGTTCTGCTGGATGCACTGACTTGTTGGCAGTAGGAGCCGGGACTGGCCCACACCCCTCCCCTCCAGCCTGTGGGTGCCAGGGCAGTGGGATTGGCAGGTAACTGTAGACCTGCTGCACTCTGGGGTTAGTGGCAGTTCGGGCTGTGGGGACGAAGGGATTTCTGTAAAAGGGGCTGGGGGTGGGGAGTCCAGGCCTGGGAGCAGGGTGATTTTGCAGAAGCTGATGGAGAATAATTCAAAGGCACTTGCTGCTCTGGGAAGCCTGACCCTTTGGCTGGAGGACAGCAGGGGTAGCAGTCCCACACCTCACTCCGGTGCAACGTTCCCATCCCTCCTGGGCTCTCCCCCGCAGCCATGTGGCTGCAGCTCCGTGCCAGGGTGTACGGCAGCAGCATGAACGTCTGTTAGGGCCTCACCCCCAAACCTCAGCCAGCCACTGGGCATCCTCTGTCGCCAGTGATCCCGGGCAGGTTTAGCATTTATCCTGCGGCAGAGCTTAGAGGCCTGCACCAGCCTGGGTCCTGTGTGTAGCCTGGCAGCCCTACCCCAAAGAGCTGACCACGTAGGACTGCAGGGGAATAGGACATGCTGGAGAGGCAGGCACAATGGAGAGTCAGTGTTGTGAGCAAAGGCCAGCCCATGGGGAGTTTGCCGTCTTCTCTCTCCCCTTCCAGCCCTGAGCTTCTGGAACCCTGAATCCAGGAAACCCTGGTGTCTCCTCCCCTTATAAACCTGATCACACAGCCATAGCCCCCCGGTGCCCCAGCAGTGCCCTGCAGAGCCGAGTCCTTCCCCAGGCCCGTGGCAGTCACTGGCTGTGAGCACGTCATGGGCCAGGCGGGCCACAGCCAGGCCCCTGGGATCTGGAGCAGCAGCACAGAGAGTTTTAAATAAATTGGTTTAAATAAAACCCACTGTGCACATGGGCTCCTGCTGCTTACTGTGAATTAAAGGGTTTTCTGTTGTCTTGCACTTCCAGTGTGTTATGGGGTCCTGTACTGGGGAAGCTGGAGGTCTTGGCTGGTGTCATTTGGGGGTTTTTGTTTGGGTTTGTGGGAGAAGCCCATTAGCTGGATGTTTCTTCTAATAAAATCAACCATTGAAATAGCTGAGAGGTAACTCTAGCCTGTTATCTGTAGGGTTCAGAGTTAACCACCGGCTGACCCCAGTGTGGCCAGTGCATGCCCCGCGGAGCTATTTTTTCAGGCTGCCTACAGACTCGGGCAGGCATCACTGCACCGGCTGTGCTTGGGTCACATCCGAAGGGTTTGTCTGCCCCCATCAAAGGGCCAGACATGTATCTTGTATAGTGGGTACTCGCTTTCTGGAGCCAGGTTTTATAGCACAGTTGGGGGGGATGCAGGACATGGTTGGGCCGGGCCCGCTGGAGTTGGGGTGAAGTTCACATCGGTTTTCTTCCAAAGCGCCCGAGGCCAGGACCCTCGCTCAGAGAAACGTGGCCAGGTGGGTTGTGGGAAACGAGCTGGTGCCCAGTGCATAGGACACGTCTCTGCCTTGGCTGAAGGAAGGAAGCTCGGGGTGTGTATCTGTGAGGTACAGATCTGTCCTGATTTCATACCAGCTGGGCGCTTCCCTGGCACACAGGGATGTTCCTACTGCAGCAGGATTTCCTCTGGCGGCTGACGCTGGGCCTCAGGCAAGAGGACTGTGTATGCTCTGTCGCTGGCCCGAGTATCGCGAGCACAGTACAGCTTCCTCTGTGCCTGGCTCCTTCCTCCGCTTGAGCGTTTGCCTTGGAGCTGCTGGTGATGCTCAGGGTCAAGGCTCAGCCATGTGGCCATGGCAGTGCTGGCCTCTGGGGAAGTGAAAGCGTGTGGCAATCAGAAGGTCAGGCCTGTAAGCCAGGACAGCAGCATGCAGACAGCACTGCTCTTCCTGGGAACAGTCGTTTTCCCTGTGTCTGCACAATCCGTTGCGCCATTCGTCTCTTGCGGAGAGCTGCCCTGCAGGCCAAACTGCTGCCCCAAGTGCCCATGGGACCTCCTACCAGAGGTGCTCCTGCGGGGGTCTCCTTCCCCTCTGATGTCTCCGCCAGGGAGCCCCTGGCTGCCCCTTCTGCTTGGCGGATTCCGGGGGCAGGGGCAGCTCCGGGCCCCGGCCTTTGATTCAGAGCTAGTTGCGTAGTGCCTTCGTGCTGCAGCAGCTGGTTAGTTCCGAGGGGGGGCGTCTGTCTGGGCTGCCGGGCCGCACTGTGACGCTCCCCACCAGGCTCTGAGAGCAGAGCAGAAGCCAGCTCCCGTGTCTGGAGAGGGAAACGCACCCCGCCCCATTGTTTGTCTCTTTGGGGCACATGTGGAGCAGCAGCTGCAGGGGCCTGAGGGGCTCAGGTATGGGCGAGGGGCGCAGGTGGCCAGGGCTGCAAGGTGCTGAGGGCTTAGGGCAAGAGGTGATGGTGAAGCAGGCGGCATCCGTCCTTCCAGCTCTGCTGCTGCTTGGGCTGAAGCTCCTGGGCCTGGCCTCTGTGGCTGGGTCTGAGCTGCCTCGGGCCTCTCCCAGCTACACGCTGCATGGGCAGTTCAGCTCAGCTCAGCTGTCCCAGGGCAAGATGCTCATGAGCGGAGGATTTACATGGGGCATCACCCAGCCAGAGCCCAGGTCTAACTGGCAGGGAGGCATGTGTGGGGCGTCGGGTTCAGAGGGGCTGGGCAGACGTTCTCCCTCCCTCTGCCCGTGCGAGATGCTCCAAGTCAGGCTGAGCCAGTGGGTCAGAGCCGGGGGCGCATCCTCCTCCTGCTGCAGCAGGTGCACATCATGCTGTTGGCTGCCCTCGGCAGGGCTGGAGGGGAGCTAGCCACACCCTCCCCCCCAATGCTCTCCCCCCCTCCATCACTTGGGCTTGTGTGCATTGTAGTTTTTATGCACCTTCCCTTTATGCAGTGGTGGTTGCTATGCAACCACCGGGCTCACTGGATGCTTAAGGCTCTAATAATACAGAAGGCGAAAACTGACCTAGAAATCCCCCCGCACCCCTGGGGCAGGAGGGGCGGGCTAGAGCTGATAGGCTGGGGCAACTAAGGGGAAGTTCCCCAACTAACTGTCCTCTAAGTGGCTTTGAGCCCCCCCAGCCGCCGCTGCAGGAGCTCCACCTGGGTTAGTTTTCAGGCGGGGAGCTGGGATTGGCTGGCCTCCGTGCGTGGGCTTCGTCAGCTGGGAGCTTCCAGTTGCCAGATAATCAGTTCCTCCTGCCGGAGCCAGACCGGGGAACCCTCTGTCTGTCTGTCTCCCTCCCACTCCCTGCTTGGAGAGTCCTCGGCGCTGCAGAGCCAGGGCTCGGGCAGGTGCGCTGCCTGGCGTGACGTGGGCACCTGCTGGGCCTGACTGTTCCTGCCCACTGGCATCGGAGTGACACGGCACTCAGTCCCCACGGCCCCTGCAGCATGGGGACGGTCAGCGAGCTTTGTGCCTCGAGTTTCCAAGCCTTCCTGTGCCCCTCTGCGATCACCCAGGCAGGTATGCGCTTTCCCTTCCCCCTCTCCCTGTGCAGGCAGCTGGGGGAGCAGGCAGGATCCCCGGCTCCCAGGAAGCCCTTATGCTGCCCGCTGCTCTGCGCCCTTGTGGCTCTCGCTGACAGTCGTGCAGGGAGAGTTCACGTTCCCTTCGCTGCCTGTGTGCTGCCGGCTCCTGACCTTTCCCTGGGAGCTCCGGGCAGTACTGCTGTGGCGCCGAGCCGTCCCTGCCGGGCGGCATGGGGTCACCAGGGGGCTGGCATAGCGCCGCCCCTCTACATGGGTGCTGTGTGTGGTGCCCAGGACAGTGACTGGCTTGTGAGGCGGGTGCCAGGAGTCTGTGACTGCTGCAGCCCCTCAGAGGGTCTGGACAGGCCCAGGGTTCCTCCCGAGCAGTGCTCAGCATGTGTGCGCAGTGTGCTGTCCTCGGGGGTCTCACCTCAGGATGGATCTGGCTGCTTCCCAGCCCCTGTGGGGGGTGCGGCTGCTCTGCTGCCAGGCGCGGGCGTGATCACGAGTGTTGGGGGAGCTGCTGGGTGAAGTGTCCTTGGCTAAACCACAGAAACCAAATGCAGTGCTGAGACTGCCTGTTTCCATTGCTCTTTCGCACGACGCCTCCGGGGTAGCACGCACAGGGAGTGCAGGCAACTCTCGGTCCCAGTTGCTGAAGTCTCCGGATTCTGGTCTTGTCGTGGAGCGAGGGGGTGGGGAAGGGTTGTGTCACCCTAGGGACCCGTAGGGCATTTGGCAGTGTCTGGCAGCAGCCGTGTGGATGAGGGGTGGGGGACCGGGCTGTAAGAGGTGGCACTGTGTGCAGAGCTCCCATCTACTGGGTGCATTTGATACCAAGCAGCTTTCAGGTCTCTAGGCTGGCATTGAAGTACCAGGCGTACAGGAAATAGGCATGTCAGGGTCCTGCTCCCTGCAGAGTGGTGGGGTGCACCTCAGCCTGGCTCTGACCTGCTTCCAGCTGGGCCTGTATGGAACATCTTGGGGTCAGCTCTGCGCTGTGTGTCAGGGACATGGTGCCTGCGATGGGCCTCGCATCCCAGGACCTGCCTGCAGACTGGGCCCCATGCTGGCATCTCGTGGCCGTCATTCCCCTCTGCCGGTTCCCTCGGGCATAGCTGTACCTAGGGAGAGTCCCTGGGCCCGTCAGGGGCACCGACCTGAGAGTGGCATGAGTTTGAGGAGCCATCCCTGGGCTCTCCCTTCAGGGACCAGCTGCTGGGGAGGGCTGTGAAGGGCGGGACGGCTCTCTGACCCCCTCGGAATGGCTGTCCCCCCGTGTGCCTGCAGTGCTCCAGGTCAGGAAGAAAAAGTCAAGGGCCCACTGGGCATCAGGCTGCGATTCCACGAGGGGGCAGAGAGGGCTCCCTGGGCAGCACTGGCTGCTCCGGTGCCCACCCTCCTGGGAACGTTACTGACACAGAGGTGTCTGCGGAGGCTGATTTGCCGTTCGGCTGGCCTGAAAGGGGCGTTCTGGCTGCTTGTCGCTAGCTGGGAGCAATGGGTCGGCCCCACATCCCCTCGGCCCCCTGCTTCCACCTCTCTCCTGTGCCAGAAGCAGACAGGTGGAGGCTGCCTGCTCAGCCGCCAGTGGCTTGCAGTTTGCAGAGGACAGGGTGAGAGGTTGTCAGACAGGAGCAGGGAGGCAGGTACATGCTGTGCACCAGCTGGTGGGGGAGCATGGCTGACAGGTGGGACCCACAGCTCCCTGCTATCCCATCCCTTGGTTCCCCCCCACCCTGACCCACAGCCCCCTGCTATCCCACCCCTGGGCTCTCCGCAGCTCTGCCGGTACCCCTCAATCATCACCAAAGTTCACCTGTGTTGCCAGGCAGGTGTGTGCTGTGCCTGGCCATGACCGGCTCGATTCCCTTCCCTTCAGGCAGGTGGGTGCGGGGTCTCCAGGGAGTCGGCTGGTGCTTTAAGCCCGGGCATTTGAGGAAGCTCCTGTGACTCTGTTTCCCCCATCGGTCACTGCCAGGCTCCAGGTGAGGGCTGCTGCCTGGGGAGGCCTGGCTGGGGTTTAGTGCAGGCTTTGGCCAGACCCAGCCCTGGAAGTGGTGGGTCAGAGGGGACCCAGGGCAGGGATCCCACGGCTGCACTGCCATTCCTGCCCTTGTGCTGTTTGGGGAGATACAGCTCATGTGACAGCCCCTCTGCTCTGGGCCTGCTGCTCGGCCCCGGCAGGCGAAAGGGGGTTCTCGCTTGGAAGGAACTGGGGAGCCTGCAGCCAGAGCGCTGAGTGAGCCAGTGTCCATGGTAACGGGTCTTCTGCTCAGCCGGGAGGCTGCGGGCAAAGAGCTGCTGCTTCTCCTTATTGGCCTGGGCAGGGGCTCGGGCTGTTGTGCAGCGGCTGTGGGTGAAGAGGAGTGAGGGTGACTGGGGCCTGGCTGCCCATGGCCGGGGGTTACTCTGTGTGAGGAGCCTGGGCCAGCCTGGCTGCAGGAGGGACCCAGGCAGTGTCTGGCTGCCTGTCCCTGGTGCTGCCCCCATCCGCAGGGGGCCTCTGGCTGCACCCTGTGGGAATAGCTCGCTCTGATGTAACCCTGGGACGTGCGCACCGCGCAGTGAAAACAGGATGTGGTGGCCCTGTGCCCGCAGTGCTGAGGCAGCAGGCAGGGGTGGGAGGCGGGGCAGGAAGTTCCCCTGCAATGGCTGGGAGGCCTGAGTGCTCCTGAGCCGGCATCGGGGAACAGCCAGTGGGGAGTGGGACTGCTGTGTGCTGGTGCCTGGCCTTGGTGCAGAGCAGCAGCTAAATCCTCCCTTTGCCATGTGTGGTCCTGGCCACCGAGCTCCGCACCCCTCCGCACCCTCCTTGCCCCATGGCACACCGAGACAGGGGCAGGCAGGACTCCCCAGGTGTCTGGGAACTGGGAAGGCCCTGGAAGATCACAGAATATCAGGGTTGGAAGGGACCTCAGGAGGTCATCTAGTCCAACCCCCTGCTCAAAGCAGGGCCAATCCCCAACTAAATCATCCCAGCCAGGGTTTTGTCAAGCCTGACCTTAAAAACCTCTAAGGAAGGAGATTCCACCACCTCCCTAGGGAACCCATTCCAGTGCTTCACCACCCTCCTAGTGAAAAAGTTTTTCCTAATATCCAACCTAAACCTCCCCCACTGCGACTTGAGACCATTACTCCTTGTTCTGTCATCTGCTACCACTGAGAACAGTCTAGACCCATCCTCTTTGGAACCCCCTTTCAGGTAGTTGAAAGCAGCTATCAAATCCCCCCTCATTCTTCTCTTCTGCAGACTGAACAATCCCAGTTCCCTCAGCCTCTCTTCATAAGTCATGTGTTCCAGCCCCCTAATCATTTTTGTTGCCCTCCGCTGGACTCTTTCCAATTTTTCCACATCCTTCTTGTAGTGTGGGGCCCAAAACTGGACACAGTACTCCAGATGAGGCCTCACTAATGCCGAATAGAGGGGAATGATCACCTCCCTCGATCTGCTGGCAATGCCCCTACTTATACAGCCCAAAATATCGTTAGCCTTCTTGGCAACAAGAGCACACTGCTGACTCAAATCCAACTTCTCGTCCACTGTAACCCCTAGGTCCTTTTCTGCAGAACTGCTGCCTAGCCACTCGGTCCCTAGTCTGTAGCGATGCATGGGATTCTTCCGTCCTAAGTGCAGGACTCTGCACTTGTCCTTGTTGAACCTCATCAGGTTTCTTTTGGCCCAGTCCTCTCATTTGTCTAGGTCCCTCTGTATCCTATCCCTACCCTCCAGCATATCTACCAGGGAAAGGAGGGGCCAAGCCCTGCTGCACTCGGTCCCATCAGCCGCTCGAAGGGTGTCACAGGTTGAGTTCTGCTGTCCCAACAAATGGCTCCCACAAACCCTGTTGGCCCTGGCCAATCCTGGCACTGCTTTTCCAGTCCTGCGTTACCAAACAGCAGGGCAGTGCTGTGCCCCCTGCGGAGGCCTGGGACAGTGTGCGCCTGGGCTTGGTGTGGGGGTGGGGTTCTGAACCTGGCTTTGGGGCGGGCAGTGTCACAATCAATAGGAATGGTTTTGCTTTTAGTCTTAAGCCAGTTGCCTTCAAGTGGGACCCCGGCTCGCCGGGTGTGCTCCTGGTGCAGCCTGTGCTTGGCCGGGGTCCTGCCCTGTGAGCTGGGTTGGCCTTCTGTAGTATGAGTGCGGAGTGCCAAGCCGCCCCAAGCCCCACAGTGTCCATGGGATGGTGGTGAGCTCCCCCCGGGCCGTGCGCTGGCCCTGGGCAGGGACTCGCGGCATAGGTGGGTTTTGCTGGTGGCTGGTGCGCTGGAGAGCCCAGCCCTGCGATGGGTTTGTCCCTGAACCCAGCAGCAGCCCTGGTTGCCATGAGACATGCCGAGGCCGGTGCTCAGCAGGGTTCGGGAAAGCGGGGTCATAGCTGACAATCAATAATATGTAAAATAACCAGGCCGGTGGGACAGGACAAACCCTCCTGCTTCATGATGTGGGCCAGCTTCCAAGGCAGCGTGGGAAGAACCATCCCTGGAGCAGGTCACCCCGTGCCTGCCTGCCGCAGGGCTAGACGGGCCCTGGGCTGAACCAGGCTGGCAGCGCCGATGTTCTTGTGTAGCCAGCAGAGGGCAGCACAGGCCAAGGTGGGGCCCTGTGACTGGCATGTCTCTCCCACGGGGGGCAGGATCTGGCCTCTCGCCCTGAGGCCCTGGCACAAGCGGCTGTCTGTCCCTGGCGAGAGAGGCCATGGTCCTAGCTCGGCAGGGGACTGTGCGGGAGCAGGAGCCAGCAATGCTACCTAGGGGTGTAGCCAGTTAATTGCCTTACTAGCCCTGGGCCATGTCCAGCAGGTCCTGCAGGCATCGGCCTGGGCCTGGTCTGTTAATGAGCTGTGGGAGGGGATGAAAGCCAGCAATGCTAATGGGGGGGTCTGCCAGCAGCCCGGGAGCAGCAGGACGACAGGAGGGGATGTAGGGAGACGGGCTGGCAGGCGAGGTGTTGGAACACCCACTGGACAGAGTGCAGTGCCTGGGGCCAGCAAGCGAGACCTGGCCCTGAAGAAGATACAGCTGCGTGTGCAGAGGCCTGATGTCCCAGAGCAGGGAGAAGTCAGTCCCCTCTGCGGCCTCAACTCGCCGGGGTGCTGCACTCCCCTGTGAGCCCCTCCTCACTGGAGAGATGCAGGGAGAGGGGCTCTGGGAGGGCCTGGCGAGTGCCCGGAGCAGCAGCAGTGACCTGCCAGGGCTGTGGCTAGCAGCTGAACTGGGAGAGGGAACCCCAAGGCAGTGGGCAGGGTGGGGAAGCCCATGGGGGAGGGGATCTGTGCCAAGGTTGGCCTCAAGCCAGGTCTCTGGCTCCTGTGGCAGGGGAAAGCAGGGCCTCTAGGGCTGGCAGGCCTGGGGCTTGGCTGCTGTTCTCCACAGTGCTTTGCATCTGAGGGTCTGAGCTGGGGGTATTCTCAGGAGCCGTCTGAGGGGACACGGCTGTTGGACACTTTGAAATCTCTCACGTCCCAGCAGTGTCCTTGGCACCCCCAGCCCCTAGGTCAAAAACTGTCCCCCTACCCACCCCCCAGGCCTGCTGGGCCCCCCCAGGGAGGTTTGGATTTCCCATCCTCCAGAGACGCAGTCTGAAGCCCTGGACTCGGCTGTCTGGGGTGGACAATGCTGCTGTTGCCTAGGGCCCACGTGGCAGGGCAGAGCATTTGCCTCAGACCCTGGGGGTAGGAAAGCCCAGGGTGGCCACGGCAGGGCAGGAACGGTGCCCTCCAGCCCAGCCCAGGGTCTGAGGCAGACGCCGTGGGCCGGGTTGGCGTGTCTTGGGGCAGTGCCTGGGCCGGAGTTGTGGCTTCGAGCACTGCGTGCTGAGCTGGGATTGGCTGGGAGCAGAGGGGTTAATGGCTGCTGACGGCAGGAACAGGGTGTTGGTACTGTAGCTCCGGATGACGCCTGCCCATCCGGCTGACAGATCACTGGCTCAGAGCGACTGTGAGTCATTCCAGGAAGTGCCGTGAGCTGCAGGTGTCCCACCCCGCCTGGCCTGGCGGAGCTACCTAGTGCGGGAGCCGAGGACAGGACAGGCCACAGGACAGGCCCTGCAGGAGCGCTGGCCAGGATGGTCCTCAGGACAGAGGAGGGGAGCGGTGAGTCGGCAGGGTGGGGGTAGCTTGCTCTACATTCTGGGGGGTGTCTCTGCGGCCCCCCATATGGCTTTGTGGCTAAGGTAGGAGTTTGGGGAACATCCAAGCCCCACTTCTCTGGGTGGTGTTAATGGGTGGGCTGTTGGGGAGGTGATGGGGGCACTCCTGGGTCCCTCCTCTCCAGGGATTTCTGCTCCTGCCCCCAAATGCACGCTGGGCCTGAGTCCAGCCCTCCCCGTAGGCCGTTGTCAGTGCTGTAGCGGTGCCTGGCTGGCACTGCCCAATGCACCCAGCTCCGCCCATGCCCCGGGTGCTAAGGAAGCAACGATCCCACCTCTCTCATATGCTGGAGAATGGGAGAGCACAGGGACCCTGACTAGGCCATCCGAGCCCTGCCCCAATCCCCTCACCGCATCAGCCCTTGTGGACTGTGCTCTCCCCTGTCCCAGAGGGTAGCTCCATGGGGCGCTGCCTGCCCCCATAGTAAACACGCTGACCCATGGGCTCACAGAGGCTCTGCATGGCTGTTCGTGGTTTGCTGGCCAAGGCAGCGCATGGGCAGCTTGTCGGGAGCTGGGTCTCTGCTCTCCCTCCCAGCGAAGGGTTAAGGGTGCTGCTCCCTGGGAGAAGGCGTCCCTGGGTCCCTCCCAGCTGCAGGCTCCAGTGCGTCTCCAGGTCATGCTGCTGCTTGCCCCGAAGCTTCCAGGCAGCTGGGAGGGTGCTGGGCAAACTGCAAGCGGAGTAAACAAGTCCCACAGGCCCTCCTTCCCAAGCTGTTGGGGATGGGGTGGGGCTTGGCCCCTGCTCTCTGCAAGTTCCCCTCCCAGGCCCCCTTCGCCTTGAATCTTGGGGGGATGGGTCCCTTTGAACGGGTGCCCATCAGGATCTGCCAGGGTGCAGAGCAGAGGGTGGGGTGGCAGCAATTCCCAGAGCTTCCAGCAGAGCTCTCGGCTGCCGATGGGCTCAGCTGCCCCCCCCCCCCACGCGTTATGCAGAGAGACTGGCAAACCCTGTTCAGTGACGGAGGGACCTTGTGCCTAACCAGCAATGCCTAGCTCTGCCCATGCACCTTAACTCTGACCCCCAGCCCTGGCTATCCTGACCCTGAGCCTCTCAGCTCTGCCCATGCCCCTTAACTCTGACCCCAGCCCCTGGCTATTCTAGTCTTGGACACTTGAACCCTGGTCTCCACAGGAATAAAGTGGGGGTGGCACCTCTCTATAGGGTGGCACGTGAGCTGGGCAGTGAGATCTTGTGCATGTTTCTGGAGGCTGAATCCCATAGAATTGTGCCAGGACTGGGGCACTGTGGGCTCAGTCCTTCTGGGAGGGATTCTTACTGGCTGCTGCACTGCCCCTGTTCCTAACCCAGCTGCGCCCTGAGCTTGCCGTCTGGGGGCAGCGACACTGTCTGACACAGTGCTCTGGGGGAGAGGGGGTCTCCTTCAGCCTGGATGTGTCAGGAGGAAGGGGCGCTGCTCTGGCCTGGGGCCCGGCATGGGGAAATGCCCCCTTTAGCCCTGTGGGGCTGGTTCAGATGGGCACTGGTCCTAGCTGGCTCCCTCTGCTCAGAGCTGGGCTCCGCTTTGTGCAGAATCGCTGCAGCGCCTGTCCATGTCTCGGCCAACGTCAAAGGGAAGAGCCAGTCCCTGGCTCCTCCCTGCAGGTCTCTGCTTACCCCCTTCCCAGCGGTGGCCTCGCTTGGCTCCTTGGGTGGGTGGCTTTAGCGGTGACCCCCTCCAGGAAGAAGGCCCACCCCCCACAGATTGGCCCACTTCTAAAGGTGGGAGGAGGACAGGGCTGTGCTGTTGGTGGAGGCAGTGGGATTGCTCTAGGCTGGCGGGGGGGAGGGGGCTGACCCCGTCACTTCAGGATTGACAAGGGAGGGGGCCAACCCCGAATACCCCCCCCCCCCCTGCCCCAGCTACTCTGCACTCATCCTGCTGCTGCCAGCCAAGTCCTGCTCCTGAGCCTAGCGCAGCCGCTGGGGTCTGTCCTGACCCGAGCCATGGCCTGGTGGGGAGCAGTGGCCATTGCTGCAGCAGGGCTGGCCTGACTCAGCGGCCTGTGGCTGGGTCCATTGGGAATAGCGCGCTGCTGCACTACCCTGAAACCCAGGGCCAGCTGCCCTTCCCTGGCATGGGGCCCTGGCCCAGGCCAAGCTGCCCCATTGGGCGGCACCTGGACTGAGTCACTGTCTCAGCTGAAATGTGGGCTCTGGCCCAGTCAAATGGCGGCCCCCGTGGGTGTCAGGGCAGTGAAGGCCCCCCCCCGCCCCTCCTCCATCGTGGGGCTTCCCCACCTGTCCCCACAGGCTGCTGGGAGCTGGAGTTCTAGACCTGAGCTTCTCATTGTAGCTGGGAAAATGGGTGGGGAGGCGTGCTGGGGGGACCCAGCTAGGACTCCTGAGTCCTTGTGCAGTCGATACTGTCCAGGTTGGGATAAGGTCCCACGCAGCCTCAGCAGTTTGATGTCCTGTCTGGTCTGCCCTGGGGAAGGGGGAGAGTTTAGCTGGATGGTGGGAAATGGCCCCCTCCGTCTCTCTGTGCCCAGGGCCTGGGAGGGCTGGTGTGGCTACGTCTCCCGCGGGCTTCCCTTCTCCTCTGCCTTTTGCCTCTGGACTCTCTGACGGGATGAGCCTGTAACTGACTCAGCTCCTGAGAGTCGCCTCCACTCAGGACAGAGGACGAGCGCTGATGGGCGCAGGCACCGTGGGGGACCTGCCAGCCCTGTGTAAACAGGCTGCCCCGCTGCGCAGACACCTGGGGCTCCATGCCGGGGGAGGTCCCCTCTTCTCTATCCCCATGAGAAACAAACTGCGTCCCTGTTTCTCTTCACCTTTCCTGATGCTGACCCCGGCAGGTCTGTATCACGAGCCCGTTTACCCTCCGTGCAGCAGCACTGCTATCTGCAGTCTCAGCTCTCACTGCCCAACCTGACAGGGGCCCCAGAGCCCAGCCATTCTGGGCCTGCCCCTTTCGCCTGGCAGTGCCCCGTCGCCGTCTCAGGGTGGCAGGGGATCTCTGGGCAGCTGGGCAGTGGAACGGAGATTCCTCGGGCCATGATGGCTGCCTGCCTGGGCCCTTCTCTCCCACAGTCCCCTGCCTGCCCGTTTGTTACCTCGCCTGGGCGGTCTCCCTGGCAGCGCCTGGGGAGCAGCGGGTTGGCTGGAACCCTGCAGTGCTTGGGTGTGCCAGGGATTCCTCCGTGCCAGCTCTCCTAGCCCCCTTGTCCTCCAAGCGCCAGGTGTGTCAGTGTTGTGAATTTCCGTCCCTCTCCAAAGGCTCCGTGCTGCTGTCTGCGCCTGGCTGCTCAGTGGCCTAGCAGTGAGCTGGGCTCCGCACCCCACCTGTGCACGACTCCACGTGGGAGTGGAACCGCAAAGCGACACAAGGAGTCGTGAGCACTAGGAGACTGTCAGTGCTGGCTGGTGGCAGCCAAGGGCCGGGGGAGACCTGCTTTCCTATAATGTGCTAAGCCCTGGGCAGGGCGGCTTTGGGAATAGAGGTGAGGAAGGACGGTTGTGTGGCTACAGCCAAGCTAGTGTGCCTGGCCCTTGACATAACCGCAGTCCTGAGCCCTGGCGTGCTGTGTTCTGGGGGTTTCTTTGCCACCCATCACCTTGCACGTGAAGTGGGTAGCGCAGACAGCCGTGCTTTCTGCAGGTCCTGTCTCATGTCTCTTTGGGGGAGGAGCTTTGGGTTCAAATGGTATTTCCTTTGTTTGGGGTGTGGGGTGTCACGGCAGTGCCAGTGTCCATGTCATTGTTGTGTGGGAAGCTGTGGCTGTAACCTGCAGGAAGGGCCGATCGGGTCTGTAGCTGAGCTAAGAAGTCACTGTGACCACGTTCAGCATCCTTGGGGGCTGGGGGGGGTGTCTGGTGATGCCAACTCAGGTGATGTTATCGCAAGTCTCATGGTGTTTGGTGGTGGCCTTAAAGCTCCAGTTCCAGCTCTGTGATTAGGTGAGAGCCTCTGCTTTATTTTAGATCAGTGTTTCTTGCTGGTTGTGGAGAAGCTCGAAAGCATGACCTGAGTGCGCCCAGAAACCTCAGGCCACGAGGCAGAGAACTGCCCCCCACTTTTTAAAAATGCCACATGCTTTTTAAGACAGTCTTCTAACTTTGAGGGCCTGCCTGGGGATTTTTACATCCATGGGGCTGGTAATGCTCAGAATCGATCCAGTCAAATCTGGAGGGATCAGACCAAAAGCTGGTGGCACTGACCTTTAGAAGGGGGAGTTCCAGGAAAGGGGAAGCTAGTCAAAAAGGCCCCATCATCAGAAGTGAGGAAATTTCCATGCTGAGTCTGGAGAGGTGAAGTGACTGGAGCTGCCCGAGTGGCGTGTCTGGCCCAATGGAAAGAGGAAGCAGTGCACCCAAAGCACCAGACTTAAAGGGCATGGGACAGGGGAGTCCTGCAGCCAAAGGGGGCTGGTCCTTCAGAAAGCAGAGTCCAGTCCTAGGGACGGCACTAGAAAGCCCCAAGCCATGATGGAGAACATCCCATAGACAGTAGGACAGCAAAGAAGGATTTGAGAGTAAACTGTAAAAGGCAGAAGAACAAATAATTCTTTAAATATGTCAGCAGCAGAAAGCCTGCAGGAAGCTTGACTGCCAGGGACTAAAGGGAGGAGGGTAAGGACATTGCAGAGACACTTAGTGATTTCTTTGTATTGGTCTTCATCATAGAGGATGCTGGGGAGAGAGACCTGCTCTTCTCTGGTGATCTGGGCAGGGCTGTCTTTGTGTTCTGTTTGTACTGTGCCTGGCACAACAGGTCCTGATCTGTGACTGGTGCCTCTAGGCACACCACAGTATAAATAATTATAATAATAAAGCCAGAGATGACAAAAGAGGAGGTGCTACTAACAGGTAGGCAATGTCATTAAAATTAGCAGCTAGTCTACAGAAAGAATTGGATGACTTCGAGGCCTGAAGTAATAGAAATGGGATGAAATTTAATAGTGCAAGGTCATGCACTTAGCAGAAGTTCTTATTAGTATCTCTGTGCCAGGGGCTCATTAGTTGGTAATGACAGGCAGCAAGACCTGGGTGTGCTGATCAATCACAGGGGGCCTATGAGCTGCCCATGTGTTGTGGCTGTGAGAAAGGTAAATGCGATCCTAGGATGTATGCGCTCAGTATTTCCAGTACAGATAGGGAAGGATTAATGCCATTGTACAAGGCACTGGCAAGATCTCACCTGCAATACCGTGGGCACTTCTGGTCCCCCCACCTCCAGAAAGCTGAATTCAGCCTGGAGCAGGTGCAGAGAAGGGCTGCTAGGATGAGCGTGGGAGTGGAGAGCCGAGCTGACCAGAGGAGACTAAAGGAGCGTGACTTGTTCAGCCTAGCAAAGTGAAGGCTCAGAGGGGATCTGATTGCTGTCTCTAAACACGTTGAGGGTAAACCCCAGGGAGAGCGAGAAGCTATTGACACTAGAGGACAATGCTGGCACCAGAACAAATGGGGACAAACTGTCCACGAATACTTTTAGGCTAGAAAGTAGAAGACGGTTTCTAGCCGATAGAGGAGGGAGGTTCTGGAACAGCCTCCTAATAGTAGTACTGGGGGCAAACAGCCTAAGTAGTGGGAATATGGCCTGGGTTACATTTAAGAACGATTAGCTGGCACACAGTAATTGGATTGAAAGATGGCTACAGGTCTCAAAATGGGGACTCTCCATTGAGCGGGCATGTTCCTAGTGAGGACCCACAGGGATCAGTACATGGTCGCATGTTGTTTAACGTTCGTATCACTGACCTGAAAGAGATCCCCAAATCCTCATGGATAGTTTACAGATGACCTAAACCTTGGGGGAGTGGTAAATAACCAAGAAGACAGGTCTCTGATTCAGAGCGATCTGGATCACTTGGTAAGCTGGGTGCGAGTAAACAATATGCATTTCAATATGGCTAAATGTAAATGTGTGCATCTAGGAACAAAGGATGTAGGCCATGCTGACAGGGATGGGAAGCAGTGACTGAAAAAGACTAGGGGGTTGTGGTGGATAATCCACTGAACGTGAGCTCCCAGTGTGACGCTGTAGCCAAAGGACTAATGCGATCCTGGGATGCATAAACGGGACTCTCGGGTAGGAGCCGAGAGGCTATTTTAGCTCTGTATTTGGCACTGGACTAAGGGGTACGTTTTTACTAGGGAGGGTAATTAACGATTGGAACAGTTTACAAGTGTTATGGTGGAGTCTCTCTCACTGGCAATTCTTTCCATCAGCTCTGCTCTAGGCATTGTTTGGGGCAGGTCTCTGGCCCGTGTTAGACAGGAGGTCAGACTAGATGGTCACAATGGTCCCACCGGCACTTGGAATCTATGGAGCTATGTGACAGCAGGGGCTGGACTTGACCCTACAGAATTGGAGAATTGTAAATGTTTGGGGTATTTTTCAAGCTGCTAGGGAACCGCAGGCCAGTAACTGAGAAACACGGGTGAAATGATGGCTACCAATAGAATGCCATGGGGAACATATCCAGCTGTTAAAGCAACATGGCAACTCTACAAGAAAACGTGCCTCTGGATCCCCTAGAATTGTAGAGAGACCATGTGGCCGGGAGAGAGGAATGGCCCAGAGGAGTTCAAGGTGGGTTTGCTGCTCACTCCTCGGTGCAGGAACAGTCCGTCATTGGAGTAGGAAGGTCAGGAGCTGACGTCCGAGGAGTGCTGCCTGGGCAAGGTGTGAGCTGCCAGGGGAACTCCGGGCCACGAGATGATGTTTGCTGGTGCCGGTGCCCGCAGCGGGAGGCGGGCGGAGGGTTTGCCCTGTCCCGGGCATGGGCAATGGTGCAATGGGGGTTGTGGCCGCCCCACTTCGGCCCCCGGGCTGGCTCCTGCGGGGGCCGCCCCTGCTCCGAGCGCACCTCGGGGGGCAGGTCCCAGCCCGGCTGGGGCGGCGGAGGGGAAGAGGGAGCCGGGCTCCGGCCCCGGCCAGCCGGGGGTTAACGCTGGGCCGGGCGGGGCTCGCACGGGTGGGGAGGGGCCGGGGAGGCCGCGCTGCTCGGGGGGGCGCCGGGCCGCTGCCGCCGCAGGAGCCCGGGGCCGATGGGATGGTGCGGGCCGGTGAGCGGGGCGGGATCGGGGGCTGCGGCTGGAGGGGGGGCCCTGCCCCACGCCGCGCTCCGGGCCCGTGGGCGGGGAGGTCCCGGCTCCGGGATCCCGGCGTGGCCGCTCCGCCCTTGGGGTCCCTGGCCGGGGACAGCCCGTCGCTGCGCGGGGGCGGGACGCGCTCTGATCTGATGGGGGCTGGGCTGGTGGCGGGGCGTTTACACGGAGTTCGGGTCCTTGGGGGGGCCCCCCGTACCGCCCCCCTCCGATTCTCGGTCCTGGGCCCTGCCCCGGTGCGGCTGGACGGGGCTGAGCGGGTCCCCCTGGCCCTGGCTCGCTGCCCAGAGCCCGATCCCGGCGGGTTGGGGTACGGGGGGGCCCAGGGTTGGCCTGGCACTTGCAGTGGGGCAGGGGCGCTGTAGGCTACCCCCACCCAGCCCAGGCTGCGGGTGGGGGGCGCTCAAACAGCAGCACCTGTCAGCGGCGCCCCCGTGAGCTCCAGGGATGCGGCCGCCTGCGAGGCGCTCCCCCAGCCCAGGCAGAGGGTGGGGGGCCATAGGAATGGGGGGGGCACATCGCCAGAGCCGGGCTGGCCATGGCCCGCTGGGACGGCCGCTGGGCATGCAGCTCCTTGGATTCTGCAGGTGGTTTTCCCTGAGCTCTGGACGGGCTACCTGGCAAGGGGAGAGGAGCCGGGATGTGGGTGGGGGGCGGCTCCTGAGCCCAGCTGGTGGGTGCCTGGTGCAGAGATAGTGAGATACGAGCATCCCCTGGGGAGGCTCCCTGGGCAGGAAGGACACACTGGGGGGGGGGTCTTCGCACAGCCCTCCCCTCTCTGTAGAGGGATCTGCTCTGAATGAGCTGGGCACTGGCGCACTCATCCCACAAGTGGGGAGAGGCCCAGCCAGTCGTAATGCATGCGATTTGCTGGCTGAAATGGTCGCTGCCTGCAGGACTTGCCTGGGGCTCTGTCTTCGGGAGGGACCATGCTAGGGAACCTTATCTGCGGGCTAGGACAGGAATGGGAACCAGGACACCTGGGTTCTATTCTCAGCGCTGCTACTGACTTGTGAGGCCTTGGACAGGGTCACTTCCCTCTCTGTGACTCAGTTTCCCAGACTGTGTGAGGGCTAGTGGGGACTGGGATGGCACCGCCATGCTCCTTTTGCTCCACAAGTTGGGGGGGGACGGGACTAAGTGCGGGGGAACTGAAACGCTGCCAGCTCTGGAGCCGAGGGCAGGGGAGATGGAGCAGGCAGCACCCAGGTGAGCCCCCTGCTCTTCAGGCAAGTTGTGCTGGATCTGTGCCCTGGGTGGTGGTGCTCTCCCTGGGCTGTGCTGCTGCTGGGAGCCTGATGGCTGGTGCGCTGAGCCGCCCTCGGGGGTTATTCCAGGTGTGAGAAATCCCTCCCCCACTCTGCTGCTGGGGGGCACAAGCGCCTGGGTCCCATGTCCCTGCGGCAGGAGGGCTGCACAAGGGAAGTCACTTGACTTCATGGCATGTGTTGCTCTGCCCGTCCTCCCTGGGGTAGTGGTGGGCTGCCGCGTGACCCCGGCCGCCAGCACAGGGCACTGTCTCTCCCTTGAAGAGTTGTCGCCTTTGTATGCAGCAGATGCAGCATGTTCAGCTTTGGGCTCCTGCCCGCCTGTTAAAAACGGCAAAGCAACAAAAAGCAGCGTCCCTTGTTGTTTGGTTTGTCTCTCCAGGTGGCACAATGGGCCCTTGTTGTGTCAGGAGCTCTATGCTCTCTGAGACAGACCCTGGGCTGGGCTCCCAGTTAATCTCTGCCACGGGCAGGATCCCTGGCCCCCCTTGGAGTGGGTGTGGAGGGGGAGGGACCTTCTGCAGTGGCTGCTTTCTGTCTAAAAAGGTTCGAGCCAGTTCCCTGGTCTTGGCCTCAGGTGGCCCTGTTAACTGGGGGGGTGGGTTGGCCAGCTGGCCCTTTGCAGCCACTCTCCCTGCGTTTACTTGGCTGGTGGCAGGCCCTGGGCAGAGCTCACTGCTCCGTCCCAGGCTGCTGAATCAGCAGGAATCTGGCAGTGTCAAGCCAGGAGGGAGCCCCCGTCCGCCGGCGCTGGCTTGGTGGGAAGGAGTGTGGAATGTGAAGGACACTCGCGCTCCTCGGGTGGAGCTCCCAGCGTGCCCCGCCACCCTGCTGTCTGGGGCCTGGAAAGGGCAGGGATCCCAGGGGAAGGGGCCGTGGCCCATGTACGCAGATAGGTGGGCCCTGCAGCCAGGAATAAGGGCCTGGATGAGCTGACATCCAGAGGACCCCTGCTCCTGCAGGCCTCTGTGAAAGGGGTGCTGTGTTCCCTTTGCTGGCTTGCCCGGGAACTGCCTTCTGGGTGCAGGGGGCTGTGGCTGGGAGGAGGAGGTTGAGTTTCTGGGTGGGTTGTGGGAGGCTCCTGAGGTGGGAGTAGCCCCCAGACGTGCCCTTTGGCGTGCGGTGCTCACTTAGCTCTCCCCGTGGTCCAGCACGGCTGTTCTCTGCCTGCAGGTGCCCGAGCAGGGCCCTGGGAAGGCCAGCAGCAAAGCCAGGTTCAGCCCCGGAAAAGGGGGGCAGGCAGTGCAGACCCCAAGCTGTAGTCAGGAGTCAGGCTGCTGGGGGCAGAGTGGGTGGTGGTAGCCCCTGGGGAGTGCTGCTTGCTAGGCAGGACTGGGGAGCTCCCCGCTTGGGCAGCGCAGGGCTCAGGAGGGTGCATGTGCCAGGCCTAACCCTCTCTCCTCTCCCCTCGCAGTCCCCAGCGACCTGACCCCAGAGGAGTGCCAGGAGCTGGAGAACATCCGTCGCCGCAAGCAGGAGCTGCTAGCCGACATACAGGTGAGGGGGCGGGAGGCCAAGGGGTGGAAGGTGCTGGAGAGGAGCCCAGCTCCGCTCAGACCTGGAATTATCCGCCGGTGCCCTTCGTTCTGAGACGCGCTGTGGGCCGGGCCAGGCCTGGCCAGAGCCTGGGACGCTTTCCCCGTCGGCATGTCGAGCTCTGCGGCTGGCCTGCTATTCCTCTCCCCTGCCCGCCCCAGACGCTCTGCTCTCGGCACCTTCTGCCTCAGCACCATTGCCGCGGGAGAGGGACAGTGTCACGGCACATCAGTGTGCAGGGCGTTCCTCTGCACTGCTGCCGCCGGGGGGCGGGAGAGAAGTTGCTGAAGGGCCCAATTAGCCGTTGTAGCTCCCTGTGCGAGCATCACCTCGCTGTGGCCTTCCCCTGTTCTCGCCCGGGCTTGTCAGGTCGCTGTGGCTTGTGGCAGTGATGGGGAGGGCCCCCCCCCCCCCCCGAGACAGGGGAGGACGCGGGACTTGCGGCACTTGTCTCCTGGCTTCATTTCTCTCTCTCTTCCCCTCCCCCCCCCCAATGCCCTCTGCTCCATGGACGCTATCCCATGCCCAGCTCTCATGCTGTGTGCTCAACGGGGCAGGGCTCTATTAGCTCATTGGCACCGGCCTCCCGTTGCCCAGCGCAAACCGGTGAGGGCCATGAGCGGAAGAAGTGAGGAGTCAGTGTCCCCTCCACCCCGTCTCCAGAACAGCACCCTTGCTCTGGGGGTGTTCTCCCCAGGCACTGCAGCACAGTCACTGGCACTCTCCTCCCAACCTGGGAGAAGGGCCCTGTCACCTGCCCCTCCAGCCTCAGCCCAGGGGCCCCTAGCCAGTGCTGTCAGGGAACGGATCGCTCTCAAAACCGGGCTGGCCGGCTGGAAGCAGCTCCCAGCTCACGTACCATCCCCCTCCCCTCCCCACACCTCAGCTCCCCAGAGCAGCTCTTCCCCTGACGTTTCTGGGACAGAGCACTGGAGCCAAAGGGAAGTAAGTCGAGGAGGCTGAAGCCGGGTGCTGGGGGCAGAGTGGAGCAGGCCAGGAGCCTGCCCTGGCTATGCCCCCCATTGGCAGTGCACGGCGCTGTCTCTCCCAGAGATGTCCCCTTCTCCCTACAGCTGCCTGCTGGGGGCTGGGTGGGGGCCAGTCCTTGGGTTGGTTGCACTGATCTCATGGGGTGCCCTGGCACTGGGGGCTGCTGCTGCCCCCTCCCTGGCAGGGCCCCTCTTCCAGTCTGTTCTCCTCTCTTAAGGGATGCTGGGCTTTCGGGTTTCTTGCTTTTTCCGTATTTCACCTTGGTGCCTTTTCTGATGACCTATGACCCCTCCTGAGGGACCAGGTGCTGGCTGCGTCCTGTGGTGCAGCCAGGGGGCGATTGGGGGCTGCTGGGCCAGGCCAGGCCCTTGCCCCATGGAGTTCTGGTTGCTGGGTGGGGTGCTGGGGCCCATCTGGGACACTCGTCAATCATGTCAGTGATTAAGGCAGCGGAGTCTAATTACCGCCATATGCTGGGCATGAACTAAAAGGATTAGAGCGTAATTACATTAACCTCTGGGCCTCTTCCTTCCTGTGGGAGCAGAGCGCCTTGGTGCTGCTTGGAGATTAGCGCCCGCAGCGCTGCCGGCTCCCCGTTCGCTAGCTGAGCGCTGCCACGGGCTTGCTGGGTTGCAGCACTGCACCTCAGGGAGGGGGAGTTAGACGAGGGGCTCGCTGGGGTCTCCGGGCTGCTCTGGCCTTGGCACTCACCTCAGTTGGCCCTCTTTGGGGAGGGTCAAGGCTGCCCTTCTGTCTGGGCGGGTGGGGGGAGGTTCCTGACTTGGCTGGCACAGTTAACCTTGGGCTGTATCTGGCACGGCCTGTGTCCCTTGCCTGTCTGTCTGGGCTTGTCCTGGCAGAACAACGCAGAGCCTGGTTCCGGGTGCACCGCCCCAGGGAGTGCTGGCCCTAGGCTCGGAGCAGGGACCCAGGCTTCAGGGCTCCTGGGTCCGACTGCTGGCTGTATGACCCTGGACAGGTCATTCCCCTCTCGAATTGGGCAATATCCCCACCCTGGGGCTTGGGAGGGTGAGTGAGTTATGGGGTGAGAGCTCCTGGATTGAGGGAGCTGGAGTGGCGCTGGGGGAGGTGGTGAGAGAGGTCCCTGCTCCCCCCTCACCACGTGTGTCTCTGTCTCTCTTAGCGGCTGAGAGATGAGATAGCAGAAGTGACCAATGAGATTGAGAACCTGGGCTCCACGGAAGAGAGGTGAGTCCTGCCCGTGACCCGGCTGGCTGAGCGAGAGGGGGAGCGGCCTCCAGCTGCCTGGCGCCGTGCAGCCTGGGCCCAGTCCCTGCGGGGGGAAGCAAGGCCCCAGAGGAGCCTGAGCACCGGCAGCCTTAGCTGTGCCCGGTGGGTGCAGGGACGAGCCGGGAGTTTCTCGGGCTCTCGGCCCAGTGCAACCCCAGCCTGGCTGCCGGCTGAGGGAGGGGTGTTGGCTAAGGAGGCCAAAGTCCCATGAGCGCCGGCGCGGGCTGGAATTCCCAGGCCGCATCTTATTCCTTAATACGGTAACGGGATCTCCGGTCTGATCCGCTGCTCCAAATGGCCCTGTTTTTCCCCACAGCCCAGCCCCTCCGTCTGGCCTTGGAGACTGTCTGCCTTTGTTATTCTGAGCTGGTGCAGACGGTGCCAGCGCGGGATTAGGGAGCCCTAATGGCCAATGGAAACTGACTTGCAGCGTCACTTCCAATCACCCTCACGTCAGGGTTCCCCTCCCCCTGGAGTCACCCTGCGAAGCTGCAGCCTGCTGGGCCAGAGCTCCCAGGCCCCCAAGTCCCCATCCATCCCCAAGAGCAGAGTGCGGGGCCAGACGGGAGCCGCCACCGGGGCACTTTGTCTGCACAAAGCCCCTTCTGGTCCCCAGGCTGTGTCTGCACTGGGCCCTCTGCCCCTCCATGCAGCAGGCCCGGGGCAGGCCTGCCAGCTCTTCGGGGCAGGGCCTGCCTCCTGGTTTTCCTGGCATGCCGTGGGATCCTTTAACAATGAGGGGCTGAGAGCTCTGAGAACCTCCCCCCAAAACAGCTCTTTAAAATGGCCTGGTGCCCTGGGCTCTGGCTCGTGCCGCGTTCAGGGGCTGCAGCCTCCAGACCCAGGTGCAGAGAGCAGGGGGTTCCTACTCTGCCCCGGTGGGGCTCACATGGGTCTCTCTGGGCTTGAGAAGAGGCCGCAGGCTGGCACAGGGAGTCTGCTCTGGCTGCCGAACGCCTGCCTCTCCAAGGTCGGGAGCCCCAGGCCAGAAGCCTGGCCACTCCCGGAGTTCAGAGCTGGCCTTTGTGCGTTATAGGAAAACCATGCAGAGGAACAAGCAGGTGGCAATGGGCAGGAAGAAGTTCAACATGGACCCCAAAAAGGTAAGGGCAATGCCCCGGGGGCTGGGCTGCAGGCAGAGACGCAGAGCTGCAATCACAGCACCCAGGGGAGGGGGGTGGTTCCTGCCCCGTTCACCTTGGGGTCCAGGCACTGCAAACGCAGCCTCCCCAGGTCGCTGGGACACGTTCCAGGCCATGCTCCACGTTGGGATTTGGGGGCACCACGTACTGGACAGAATGGAAGGGTCTGGGGATGGGGGACCCCATCCACAGAGGGGGGTTTTCACTGTTGCACTGCTTCTGTCTCCGGGGTCCCCTTCCCATCGCTCTTACCTAGGGCCCCAATCCCATGGGGGCTGGAGCACTGCTGGATTCCTGGGCTCCCTTGGAAGGGTGGCTTCCTGGGTGATGGGACCCTTGGCAGGGGCCAGCCTCCTGCGCCCAGAGGGCTCCTGCCGGTTGCTCGCAAGGGCTCCCTGTGCTGGGCTGATGATGGGGATGCTGAGGAGCCTCCTGGCATGGGCTCGGCTGTGCCCCTCGAGGCAGTGCCCGGCAGTGCTGAGCTGGAGTCACAGGCCTTGTTCTCCCGCCTTCCCAGGGGATCCAGTTCCTGATTGAGAACGACCTGCTGAAGAACACCTGCGAGGACATCGCCCAGTTCCTCTACAAGGGGGAGGGGCTCAACAAGACGGCCATTGGCGACTACCTGGGCGAGAGGTACCAGCTGCTGGCCAGGGTGGTGGCATCTGTGTCCAGGGCACCAGCTGATCACTGCAGGGGGCAGGGAGGAATCTCCCCTCAGTGTCTTATGGGATGGGGCGACTAGGCTGGGCTAAGGCCCAGGGATTGGCTGCTGCCAGAGCAAGGACATGGGGCTGGCAGTTCCCATCTGCCCGCAGGTCCTGTGGCCATGGCAGCAGTGGGAGGGGCGTGTGGTGGTTGCTGGAGCGGAGGGCATGCAGCGTGCAGGGGTGAAGGCAAAGGAGCTGCTAGCTACTGGCAGCGCAGGCATCCTGCTGGCATCCCCTAGCGCTGCACAGAGGTGGCAGGGCCCCGCTCCCGACCCAGCCTGCACCATGCCTGGTCGGGGAGGCGGAGGAGACAGTGCAGCTACCAGGCCCCTGAAATGAGCAGCTGGTGCCAGTGCCCATAACCTGCCCCCTGGCTTGGGGCTGGGCTCCAGGCCCGGCAGGCATGGGCAGCCCTCAAGACTTATGGGAGACCCAAATGTGTAAAATAGGCCTGGGGATGGGGCTGTACCTGTTCCCCTCCTTGCTCACTCTATGTCTAGGGCTGGGCCAGGCATGGGGCAGGGCTGCCCCCAAGGGGTGAGGGTGCTACTGCAGCCCACGACCCTGGGGAGGGCTGAGAGGCTGGGGCAGGGTGGGGCAGAGTGCGACCTGGGGGTGTGGGGCAGCCATGACTCGGGCCCCTGGGCTCTGCCTTTGTCCCGGCAGAGACGAGTTTAACATCCAGGTCCTGCACGCCTTCGTGGAGCTGCACGAATTCACTGACCTCAACCTGGTGCAAGCGCTGCGGTGAGTGTGTGTGCGGGGGACTGAGCCATCACCTCGGGCACCTGTCTCCCCATCCCCGTGCGCATGGGTGAGCCCTGGCTGGGTGCCCCGGGCTGGTCTGGTGGGGATTGTCCCCTGCCCTTGTGGGGTGTCGGCCCGAGATGGGGGAGGAAGGACTCCGAGGCCATGCGCCCCATCCCTGGGGAGACCGCTCCCTGCGCAGCTGATACCCACCCCTGTCCCGCAGGCAGTTCCTGTGGAGTTTCCGCCTGCCGGGCGAGGCGCAGAAGATCGATCGGATGATGGAGGCGTTTGCCCAGCGGTACTGTCAATGCAATCCCGGCGTCTTTCAGTCCACAGGTAACAGCACTCCCCACGGGGCAGGGCACTCTGACGGACGGGCCTCAGGCCGCCCCAGAGTCCCTCGTTGCCAGGCCAACTCCAAACCCAGAGGTCCCCGGAGAGAGCAGGAGAGGTCTGCCTGATCCCTGGCTCTGACACCTTTCCCCCCCCCATGCTGCTGGGGATGGGGTCTGCGCTGCCCTGGGGGCCCGGGGAGGGAGTGGAGGCTGGGTTTGGGCTGCAGGCCCAGTGTGGCCGCGTCTGCCAGGAATGAGCCTGGGGACTGCTCCCAGCCTGGCCTCTCTGCCCTTCACCGTGTGCCTGGCCTGCCCGGGACCCAGCTGACCCACCTCTCTGTGCCCTGCAGACACCTGCTACGTCCTCTCCTTCGCCATCATCATGCTGAACACCAGCCTGCACAACCCCAACGTCAAGGACAAGCCCACGGTGGAGCGCTTCATCGCCATGAACCGCGGCATCAACGACGGGGGCGACCTGCCGGAGGAGCTGCTCAGGGTGAGGCAGGCGGGGGGTACTGCCTTGCCCGGCACCTGCGGCGCTGGGGCTCACTGGCCCCGGGGAGCTGCCCCCTGGATTTGACCCTCGTGTGCTTCTCTCTGTGCCAGAATCTCTACGAGAGCATAAAGAACGAGCCCTTCAAAATCCCCGAGGACGATGGCAACGACCTCACCCACACCTTCTTCAACCCCGACCGCGAGGGCTGGCTGCTGAAACTCGGTGAGTGCTTCGCCCCCGGGAGCCGAGCGTGGCCACGGGAATGTACCTGCAGCCTCTCGAGCCCCTGCTCAGGGGCACTAGCGACGGGCAGCGAGCTCTGTGGCTCAGCCTGCCGGGAAAGCTGCATGTCCTGGCCCCAGCTCTGCAACCCCCCAAGGCACTTTCCCCGGTAATGGAGCCCCAGTTGGCCCCACCTTGCCCTCGGTGGCACTGTGCAGCCCTGCTGGCCTTCAGCAAGGCTGGCCGGGTCTCCCTGGGAATCCAGCCTCACTTTCTGGTGACCGTGTGGGAAGGGATGGGGCGGTCCTGGGGGATGCGGCGCTGGCAGGCAGGGGAGGTCCCATGGTCGGTAGTGCTGGGAGGAAGGGGAAGGGAAAGTCCTGGAGGCTGCAGTGCTGGGGGGGAGTGTCCCATGGTGCCGGCAGTGTGGCAGGGATGGGGGACGGTCCCGGGGGCTGTGGTGCTGGGAGGGATGGGGGACGGACCCGGGGGCTGCGGTGCTCGGGGAGGGCTGGGAGGTCCCGGGGGCTGCGGTGCTGGGAGGGAGGGGAAGTTCTGGGGACTGCAGTGCTGGGGGGAAGGGATGGGGAGGTTCTTGGGGGCTGCGGTCCTGAGAGGGAGGGCTGCGGAGGTCCGGGGGGCTGCAGTACTGGCAGGGAGGGGCTGGTTGGGGGCTGGTGACGGCACCCAGCATCTTGGCTACATCCTGCTGGAGTGCCTCCCGCCACACTCACTCAGAAGGCGAACTGCGAGCTGCCCCAGGCTGTGTGCATCTCCTCCATGCCACAGCCTGGTTCCTGGCACACCCTCCCCAGAGCATCATCACCTTGCACATCCTGGCTCCACATGCAGGCAACATGCATGGCATCCCCGCGCCCCGGCTGTAGCTCCCCACGGCACCAACAGCCCCTCCCCAGCTGCGTGGCCGCCCCGGCTCGTGGGTTTCTTCGTTTCAGTAGCTATGTTGGGGTTTTCTTGTCTGTGCCCCGGTCAAGAGCTGGGGCTGCAGAGACCCAACAGGCCCTGGCAGGAGCTGACTCCATCTGGAGGCTTTTCCCTGGGGCTCTTGCTGTGGTTTGGACTCTACCCTCTAACATCTCTCTGCCTTGTTGCCAGCCCCGTCGGTAGCAGGAGAGGGCCTGCCACTCTCACAGACGTGCCTAGAGCAGGGGTGCCCAACCTGCCCTTGGGCCCGCCTGGTTGCCCGCACAAGCCTGGGCTGGGGCGTTGACAGGGATCCCCTCCCCCTCTCCAGGGTTCAGGGGATCCTTCGTTCCCCAGCCTGTCGCGATGGGATGGGGGAAGGGCCACGTCCCCACATGGGCTCTCCATAGAAGCAGCAGAGTAGCTCGGCCACAAGCACTGGCGTTGGGATCATGTCCCTGACACTGATCTCAGGCCATCTACCCCCGTCTGTCTGAGCTCTAAACCCACTGGCCTCCAGCCGCTGGGTGGCTCTGCAGCAAACCAGCTGCAGGACAGAGAAAGGGCCCTGCCTGCCGAGCGACTCACTGGGTGAATGGGCCCCCAACGAGCCCCTGTCTCGGCCCAGCAGTCCCAAGCGCCGGCTGTTTGCAGCTGGGATGCTGCCTGCAGCTCTGCCCACGCTGGGCCGTGAACCAGCAGAGCTCCCTGGCTCTGTATCCCAGGGAGCGAGTCAGGCGCCTGCTGGCCGTGCTGGGCATGGGCCTGGCTGCAGGTAGCATTCCTATTTGCCAGGCCAGCGCCCAGCAGCCCGGTCCCCTATGGCCCGCTCTATGGCACCTGTCCCCACTGCTCTAGCAGCTGATGGCCGCGGCAGTGCCCCCTCCTGGCCAACACGACGTGCAGCGCTGGCTGCACCAGGGCGAGGGCGGGGTTAATTTCTTTGTTTTAATTTTCTTTTCTCCCTCATTTGTATGTTTCCATGATTTTGGCTCTTCCTTTCCTTGCCCCAAACTCCAGGAGGTACGTACCCCCACTCCCTCCCGCAACCCCCTCCCTCGCTCTGCTCTGGCTGCTGGGGCTTCCTCCATTTCTTTTCTTTTTGGGTTGAATTGCTGGTGATCGTCTCATTGCTGCCGCTGCTGCTGCTGCTAACTGACCGCAGTCCCTGGGGAACTCGCCCCCACGCTCTGCATCCTGGGCTGAGGGCAGGGAGTCGTCCGCTTCGGGCCCTGCGTGACCTCTGGGAGCCCCTCTCCCCGCTTGGCTGGGCAGTGGCAGTGGCCCTCCATAACTCAAACCCAGTCAGCCCCTCCCGAGTCTGCAGGTCTGAGCCCAGCCCCAGCTCTGGGCCATGGCCCTGGGGACATGGCGACACCTTACTCCACAGCACCCTGGTGGAGCCCAGCCTCTCTGCGCTCACATGCCAGCTCCCATTTGAGTGACGTGTCGGGAGATGTTCGGGGTGGCTCAGCGCATCCGGCAGCGTGTGAGGGGGCAGCTGCTGCAGCCCTGTGTCCACACCTCTTGCACTGGCGGTCGCGAGGCCTCAAGGGCCAGGTGGCCTGGCTTTGGGGTGCTCTTGTCCTCAGAGCCAGTGCAGTGCCCCCCGCTGCGAGTGGCAAAGGGAGGTCGTTTCCAGGGCTCTAGTTGCAGCTGGGAAATTGAATCCTCCTTTTCCTGGACCAGCCGTGCGGATTGCGGGGAGCAGCCCTCAGCCTGCTGCCAGCAGGGCTCAGGACCCCTGGTGCGTGTGGGGGGGGGAGCCCATGAGTTCCCTGGGGACTGTCCCAGGTGCTGACTGTAACTGTCTGCTTGTGTTGTTTCTGCTGAGAGTCCAGGTCTCTGTGCAGGGCTGGGCAGCGTCTGCTCCTGGGGGTGGCTGGAAGGGTCGCCCGCTGTCTGTGAGCAGAGCTTCCTCCTCCACTCCTCCCAGAATCAGCACCTGCTTCCCCGGGCTGGTGGAGAGCCGGGTAGCTTTGCTATTGCTGCCCAGTGCTGACCAAGGGGGACCCAACACCCATGATCAGCCCAGGAGTCCTCGCCGCGCAGGCTGCCCTGGCACGGGGATCCCCACGTGAGAGGCTGGGCCAGGCCTCCATCCCCAGGAGCCCCAGCAGTTTCAGTTGAAGGGCACCCAAGGGCTCGCACGGGTGTTTGGGGCCCCGGGTGCTCTGCGTCTCTGTGCAGACATGGCAGTTGTGGACCCGTTCCTCACCCACTGGCTCCTAGGCAGAGGCAGCCGCCCTACTCCTTGCCTCTAGCCTCATCTCCTCACCAAGCCAGTGACATCCGAGGCCCTGGCTCGACCCTGGCAGGTGAAGTCTTCTCAGCTCCCCTTAAAGCCCCGGATTTCCCAGACCAGAAGCCCAGGCTGGCCGTGCCCAGGGTCGCTGGGCTGGGCCCAGCAGTGACTTTGCTCTCCTTTTTTTTTTTTTTATATCTAAACAGCCCTCGGCAGCAGCGTCGAGCCTCTCCAAAAGACTGGCTGGCTTGGGGTGGGATGTGATCCAGGGCCTTTCCCCCTGGGGTGCTGGGTCCAATCCAGCCCCCGTCAGCAGGGAGCACCAGCTCTTGGTGGGCAGAGGGGAGTGGTGTGAAGTTCCTAGCAGGGCACCTGTCTGTCACAAAGCACCCCAGGCTGGCCCCGCTGGCCCCCTCGCCTTGGGGGCTGAGCTCCATCTCACCCCACTCCAGGGCACCTTGGCAGGGGCAGCTCGCCCTGTTGCTGCCAGGGCGTTTGCTCTCCAGGCTGTCGGCACCTTCCCCCTGGCCCACAATGGGTCATTCCTGCCCTGACTAAAGGGGGCTGGGTCCCTGGGGAGATGAGGTTGGGGTGGGCAGCCTGACTCAGGAGGGGGGGTTCCCCTGGGCCTGGCTCTCCTGGCATGTCGTCTGACCCCGGGTTCGGGGATGGAGCTGTGCGGAGCCACACATTTCGTTTCAGGGCGAGTTTCCTATTTCGAAACTTCTGGAGTGAAACAGCCACAAACCCAAATTCCAGAAACCCTGGGCTGCCACATTGCGACGGGCCTGAAAACCCCAGAAACGGGGCCAGCATGGGCCGCTCTGTGTCCGCGCCGTACAGAAACAAGTTCCCAGTGCGGTGTGTCTCCGAACCGTCTGGCTGTCAGATCAGCCCTTGCCCCCAGCTCCAGCTCCTCGATCCGCTTCTCACTGCCGCTCACATCCGGCCACCGTGGCTTTGTGCTGCCTGTTCTGCTGCGCTGGCCCCATGCAGTCACCGAGCGGGGCTGGCTCGCGCTGCTTGTGCCCTGGCTCCGCGCTCTGCGAGACGCTTGTTTGTTCTGTCTGTTCTCGTCCGTGGGCTCTAGCTCTGCCATAGCCTAGACGTGCCCGTGAGCCGGCCCCCCACCCCGGGGGCTTGGGGGTGGGTGTTGTGTCAACCGCGCCTCTCTGTACTTGGCAGGGGGCAGGGTGAAGACGTGGAAGAGACGCTGGTTCATTCTGACCGACAACTGCCTTTACTACTTCGAGTACACGACGGTGAGTGCCCCCCTCCCCCCCACCTGCGCAGGGTCATGGAGCTCAGCTGATGCTGGGAGAGGCTGCGAGTGCCAGGCCCGAGCTGGGTGTGGTTAGCAGGAATGTTCCTAGCCCTGGGGCCATGGGAGACAATGGGGCTCCACTTAGCTGCCCTGGGGTGCTCCACTCTAGCAGTAGGTGGCTGCACCCCCAGAATTGAGGGGCTCCCTTGTAGTGGCACAGGGCGGGGGAATTTTTATATGGCTGGCTAAGGCTGTGGGGCAACCAACTTCCTTCCCTCACAGCCCTGCTCCTGGGGGGCAGCCAGTGGCTGGCCAGGGCTGGAGCCGCGCTCTTGGAGCAGATCTGGATGTCAGTGGGCCCCCGCAGCTCTGTGGCTAACGTCTTCCCTCTCTGCTTGGCCTCCTGCAGGATAAGGAGCCACGTGGCATCATCCCCTTGGAGAACCTGAGCATCCGCGAGGTGGAGGACTCCAAAAAGCCCGTGAGTCTCTGCACGGCCCCTGCCCTTGGTGGGTGGGGGAATCTCCAGCTGGGAAGTTTCTCCTTACTTGGCTGTGTGCATTTCTCCAGCAGAAGCCCTTGGGGTCTTTGTGTTTGGGGGATGTAGTGTGAATGTCGGCCTGGGCCCAGCCGGGCAAGGAGAGAGCCTGGGGCTGCAGCATTCTCCCCTCATGACCAGGCACACGGGGCGGGGGCTGTTAGTGGGGGCAGCTGGCTTCAGGGCAGCATTGGTGTCGCTCATTCAGACCTGCTCGCTGCTTTGGCCCCAGATGCCCAATCCTTCCCTGGCAGAGGATGGGCCGCCCCCCCGTCTCCAGCACTCGGCTCTGGGGCAGGCTGCTGGACCGGGCAGCTGCAATATAGTGATTGCAGTAGAAGCATTTCTTGTTGCACACTTAGTAGTTCACCCAAGGGGGTGACGTTCCCAGGCTGTAACTGGATGGGAGGGCGTGTGACTCCCAGGGCCTGCCCCTCCCCAGGCATGGCCCCAGAACCCCTAATCGGCAGGGGCAGGTCCCATGTGCCTGGCTGGAGGCCGCTGCTAAAGGGTCTCCTTCCTTCTCAGAACTGCTTTGAGCTTTACATCCCGGACAACAAAGACCAAGTGATCAAGGCCTGTAAGACGGAGGCAGACGGGCGGGTGGTGGAGGGGAACCACACGGTGTATCGCATCTCGGCCCCCACCCCCGAGGAGAAGGAAGAGTGGATGAAGTGCATCAAGTGAGTGTTGCTGCCTCCCCCCCGTGGCGAGGGGGTACCGCCTGGGCACTGGGCCAGGTTCTCTGGGCTGCCCCTGCAGAGGGAGGGTGCTGCACTGGCCGGGCCGTGGTACCCGGGTGACCTGCATACGTTCTCCCAAGACCTGCCCAAGGTTACCCAGAGTCTGGGGCAGAGCCTAGATCTCCTGGATCCTGGTCAGTTCCTTTGCTGCCAGAGCACACTTCCCCGCTGGGGACAGGAATGACCTGGGATTTCCCTGGTCTCTTGGGTCTCCCATTTACACGTCCTTTCTCCCTGCCCAGGGCAGCGATCAGCAGGGACCCCTTCTATGAGATGCTGGCGGCGAGGAAGAAGAAAGTGTCCTCCATGAAGAGACATTAGCGGCCTGGGCCAGCCGAGCGAGGTCAGCGTTCCCAGGCAGCGAGAGGCTCCCCACCCCTGGAGATGGAGAGAGCAGGTTGCCAGGCAAGGGCCTCTCCTGCAGCCCAGCCCAGCCTGAATTCCCAGGGACTAGCTTCAGCTTTTGCAATTTCTTTACCATTGGGGGGTGGGCAGGAGTTTGGGGGGGGCTGGGAGGGTCCTAGGGCCACAGCGATGAGCCTGCAGCTACGGTCGTCGTCGGCAAAGCAGCCTCCTTGTGAGATGAGCAGGAGTTTGGGGCTGGCAGCTCCCTTCTGGGCTCCCTTCCCAGGGAGCCGTCTTCAGGCCCTAGCCGATGTCCGGATGGCCTGGGGGAGAGGGCCAGAGCCGCCTGCAAGCGAGACACTTCACCTGCAAGGAGCTCAAGGAGGATTTGTCAGCGATGCCGTCTCTGCCCCAGCTGGAGCCCCTGAGGCCGGCAGCGCGTGATCTCTGGGGGGGAGTCGATGTGTATGGGGGCAAAGGCACCTGTACACACCTGTCAGCCTTGGGCAGCCTGTGTGGGGAGGGGCAGGGCAGATGTGATGGGAGCTCTGGGAGCCCTGCCCAAGCCTGGGGCCGCCTCCTGCTCGACTGCTGTCTGCCCATGTGTACTATACCCCTGCCTCTGCTAATTCCCCTGGGGGAGGGCGCTGCGGGGGCCATGGGCTGAGCTGGGCACTTGTTTGGAAGCACTTCGGGCCTGTTCCGTCTGTCACTGCTCAGTTGGTGCTGGGCCGTTCAGCAGCAGGCGTTTCGCTTGGGAGGGGGGTGGAATCGCTGAGTGGGGAGGGAGGAGGCACTTGGGTGTGAGCACGACGTGAGCCAAGGGGAGCCCATGTGCCTTGCCCACCCACCTACCCTCGTTCTAGAGGGCACCGGTCTGTCCTGGGCTCCTTGGAGAGTCCAATGAGTTCTGGGACGCACGGGGCAGCTGGGCTCGTTAGAGATGGGAGCAGACGGGCATGGAGGTTCTGGGAAGGGGAGGCCAAGGGTCCGAAAACCATCATGGCGCCCTTATGTAGCCATAGCTTCCACAGGTGCCCAGTGCCACGCAGCAGTGCCGAGCTGCCAGCGGGCAGCCTCCTGCTCCGGCCTATTCCTGGAGTTGGCACCACTGGGCCTCGTGGGCTGCGAGCAGAGCTCAGGGAGCAGCCGAAGGGCTCAGCGACATCCCAGGCACACTGGAGCAGCAGGGCTGGGTTTGCCCAGGTGTCATGAGGGGATGCACGGCTTCCTGCAGAGGGAATTCCCCAGCCTCCAGGCAGGGAGGGGTCGGGCTGGTGAGGGTGTCCCAGGTCCTGCTGCTAGCGCAAGCTGGGGTTCGGGAATGAGGGGGCTGTGAAACCCATGGGAAGGGAGATGAGTGGCCTGGAACCTGCCTGGAAGACAGCTGCTCCCAGGGGCTGAAGGAGAGGTCAGTCTGGGGCACAGGGTTCCTCTGGAAGCTGCCCAAGCTCCAGCAGCCTGGCCCCCCAGCCTGCGCGGCCCCCTGGCCCTGATGCACTGGGTCTGGAGAGAGGCACCCACAGCAGTATTAGTCTATTTATCAGAGGTGTAAATATTCTGTATAGTTTTCTCCTTTAAGGTTATTTTGTATTTGTTGAAGTTCTGTGCAGAGGCCTCTCTGGCAGGGCGGGCAGCGTTTCAGGGTTTTTTAGTCTGATTCTAACTCTTTGGTTTTTTGCCACGGCCTTGTAAACTAGCGCTGAGGATCTGCAGCAAATAAACGTCAAACCTCCGCTCAGCCTCCTGCTCGTGTCTCGCCTGTTCTCTCCGTTCTCAGCTGCGTGGGGCGGCTCACACCACAGCCTCTGCTCCCGAGGGAGAGCATCTCCCTGCCCCTAGTGCTCAGGTCAGGGGCCCATCTGCCGCCGTGTTGGGGGATCTCTGGCCCCACAGGGCCCCGTGGGAGCTCTCGGCACTCTGTCATGAGCCGTGCACCCCTCCATTCTGGCCTAGGGAATAAGTTGGAGCCAAATCAGTCGGTCTTGCCTGGCACTGCAGAGCGCTGGCTAGGCAGAGGCCCTGCACAGTGTGCTGTGGGTGTCCCTGTGCAATGGGGTGGCCCTGGAGCTTCAAATCTTTCACCTGCAGCCTGCTCCTCCCAGGCCTGGAGGACTGGTCCCTGCACTGCCGGCCTGGCTGGGTCCAACCCTCTCTTGCCCTGTGCTCTTACCGGGCCTTGGGGTTTCTGCTCTTGGCCTGAGCCACCCAGACTCTGCACGTGGCCAGTGAGATCTGGCCCCACAGGCATCTGAGTCTGGTACATTTCCCCAGGGACCCCCGCGCCCGTCTGCTCTGCGCTCTGCATCAGCCAGCCTGGCTCTACCTGCAGCCCAGAGAGGGGGTGAGCAACTTGGTCATTCAGTTTGGGGTCGTTTTCTCCTCTAGCCCCTCCCCCTTCCCTCGGGGAAATGGCTTTGCCTTTGGCAGGATTCGGCCTGGGGAAGGGGTGGCGTTAGCCCTGCTTTGCTGCTGTTCAGCCCCCCAGTGTGGGCCCTGGAGCACGGCACAGTCCATGGGTAGGGTTTGGCTGGGAAGAGAAAACAGCCAAGCCCCACAGGCAGGAAGCAACGTTGCAAAGTTAAACAAGTGAAGCACCAGGCTCAAAGTGTGAGCTGTGAACGCAGCAGAAGCCAGCGGGTTCCACCTCTGACTCAATGATCCCGCCTGGCTGCAGTGACAGAGTCGTCACACCCCCCCCCCCCGAGGGTCCTGGGGAGCTGCCAAGGGCCTCGGCCCTCTCCAGTTATCTGGGCCGTCAGCGGTTCCAGCCCTGCGGCTTTGGTGGCTGTGATGGGCACGGGCCCCAGGCTCCCTCAGTTAAACCTGCCCAGCAGAGTCTAGGGCTCTATCTGCTCTGGTGAAACCCTGACACGCTTGGCGGCCATTTTGGGGTGGGTGCGTCAGTCGCTCATGGGGCAAAGGCTTTCCAGCTCTTGTGCTACTGCGCCTGCTTCCCGGTGGTTTATAGGGTACCACTGAAGGGCAGCTCGTAACCCAGCCGAGGTGTCCCGGGGGCCTGGATTGCTGCTTTGATGCCCCAGGTGAGAACACGTGATGATGGGGAGTAAAGTCACTGGTGCCCATCACTGACCTCCCCCCCCCGCCCCGCCCCACCTCAACTCCTCACCCCTACGATTCTCCCACAAGCACCTCTCCTTGCCCTCCCAAGTCTGGTGGGGCTGCGCTGCCTGCTGGTGATGGCTGGGCAGGGATGCCAGCTACGGAGAACTACCTGTCTCCAGGAACTGGGCGAGTCAGGAAACGTGCCTGTCACCCCGTCTTCCCCCTGCCCCGGTGCAGGCTGCAATAGGCTTACGTCCATAAAGGTGCTCGTGTAGCAGGCTGGGGAGTGTCCTCTAGCTGCAGGGGGCCCCGGTCCAGGAGCCGTACTGTGCATCCCCGTTCTCACAGTGCTGGAGACGCAGCTGGGGCCTGGCCGCCTCCCCGGAGAAAGGAGAACTGTTGGCACGCGCCTGGTGCTGATACACGGCTGCAAACTGCCCATGTTTGTCGGGCCTGGTTCGATCAGTTACTTAGTGGGGTCCCAGGGCTTCCATGGGCTGAGATGGGGACTCTCCACATCTTTTGGAGAGTTACGGCACTGGGGGATTGACACCACAGGCCCTGCAGGGGAACCTACTGGCTGACCGAAGCCCTATGTTCTCCTTCAAGTGCTTGCTCACGTCCATTCCAGTTAGGCGTGCGCGCCGTGTGCACAGTCGTTGGAAAGTTTTCCCTCTAGCAGCGCCCGTCGGGTCGGCTGAGGAGCCCGCCGCAGTGGCGCCCTCATGGCGCTCAATATCTAGTTCCTTCTTACCGCCAGTGACGGTCGTTGGAACTGCAGGGACTTGCTCTCGCCATAGTTCTGCTAGTGCCAGAGACGATGCAGCATTCGGCAGAGCGGTGCTCCTGTCAGCGAATCCGTAAGTCCGACCCCCACCTGCGGGGTAGGGCGTGGGAGTCCCCTAACTGGAATGGACATGAACAAGCACTCGAAGAACTAAAAACGGTTACTCACCTTTTCCTCTTCGAGATGTGTTGCTCATGTCCATTCCAAACCCGCCCTCTCTCTGTCGGAGCAGCTGGCACAAGGGAACTGAGGCGGCGCTGGGTTGGCCGGGTCCTATGTTGAGTGCCATGAAGGCACCACTTGTGGGGGGCTCCACAGCCGACCCCACAGGTGCTGCTAGGGGAAAACTTTCCGATGACTGCACGTGATGTGTGCACACCTAGCTGGAATGGCCGTGAGTAACACATCTCAAAGAACAGGCACGAGAACATGAGTAACCGTTTTCTCACCCTGACGGCATGTCTGTCTGTGATGCGTTAACTGTGGAATGTCACGTCTAATGAATTCCAGACGGACGGGGAAGGTGCTAGGGGTCAGTGGGAAGAATCCTGTGGGCTTTGGGGACAATTGGAGAATCAGAACAGCCTGATTTTCTCCTCTCTCCCCCCCTGCCAATCGCGTGTGATACAGGGATGAAGCAAACCTCGGTTTGGATGGCAGCACTTCCTCGGCCGCGCACCAATAAAAACTCTGGGCCTGACTTGAGCAGGCTGCGGGACGCCGCTCTGACCAGAGCCTACGGAGTGTGGTAAAAAGCACTTTGCAGGTTTTCCAATTTTCACCAAATTCAGCAGGGGTCTGGCCAGAGGGGGCTTGGGACAGCCAGGCGTGCAGCTCCCTAGCTGGAAGGGGCTACTGAGGGCGGTGGCTGCCATGTGAAATGCCTGTAGCATGCCCGGCCCCAGGTTGGTGACCTAGCAGAGGATCTGTTCCCACAGGTGGTCTCATTTCAGCCCCTCTCGTCCCTATAGCCTAAGCCTGTAGGCGTCCGGAAAGCCCCACTCCCAAGGGCAGGGAAGGCAGGCGCATCCTGCTCCAGGAGCCATGGGCTGTGAGTCCAGATCTGTACGTTTTCTGCCTTCTCCGCAGGCCCCGGAGACGACAGCCCCCAAGGTCGTTCAAAGCACCACCCCTTGTTTCAGCCCTAGAGGGAAGTGTCCTCCCGGTCCCGTTTACCAGCTCTGCAGGCCAAGCTTTGGTGGCACAGGCCGATCCCAAGCGGTGACCCAAAAACCGCTTCATGCCAATTAGCAAGAGAGTTACGTCCGCACATGTGCGTCTGGTACGTACATTCTGGGGCACCAAAGACTGTCACGTGAGGTCTTCAGTGAAAGCTGCGGTCACCGGTCCGTACCATTGTGACGTACGTACAGCTGTGATGAAAGGAGTTATGGAGATACGCCGGAGAGATGGTCTTAGCGTCTGTATCGGGGCCTAGTCACCAGCAGAGGTGGAGAAACAGGTTTTGTGTCTGAGGAGATGTTTAGTCAGTAGCTCACTGGGGCTGTGCCTTAGGCAGCGTACGTGAAGGCAATGGACGTGTGGCTCGCTGGCCTGGGTGGGGGACATGGGCTGCTGGCAGCAGATGTATGTGGGTGTCAGGCAGGGTTCAGGACCCCTGCTCCAAGCAGCCCTGCCATCGGGCCCTGGCAGGCGGTGGGGCAGCCAGTGACCCCTCAGGAGGTTCAGCTGGGGCAAGGCGAGGCCTGCTGGGGATCCACAGGCACTGCCTGGGATCAAACACCGCGGGGGCTTAGCAGCACCAGGCCAACCCTGTCATTCCCTGCAGCTCTGCGTCCCGCAGGCGACCTGGCACTGTGCTCTCAGGCCACTAGGGGTCAGTGTGCCCTAAGGAGCCCAGCAGGCTGCGCTTGTGGGGCAGGGCCAGGCAGCTTCCCCACAAGCGGGCAGCCAGGGGCCAGGGCTACATTGGTAAGGAAAGCGGGGCCAGGGCTCAAGCAATTTTTTTACATTCATCGTTGATGCAGGAAGTCCTGAGGGGCCGAGGCTCCAAGCTGCTGGGCCCTGAGGGGCCGGGGCTTGGCCCTAGCACAGATTAAGCACTGGGGGCAGCTTCCGCGTGCAGCCCCTGTGGGGATGGCTGTGCGCCCGGTCCCCGCTGCACTCCTCCCTTGCATGGCAGCAGCCCCCCCCGATAGCAGAGCTCAGGCTGCCACCTCCAGCGCAGTGTGCTAAAGAGCTCAGAGCCAGGGCTCCAGCCCTGAGAGCTCCCTCACGGCCGTGCCCCATGGGTCTCTGCCCCGGAGATGCTGTGAGCTCACTGCATGAGCAGGGCTGGAACAAAGGTCAAGCCCGCAGGGGGGTGTGGATGGGCCCAGCACAGCTTGGCTTTCATCCTGCTCTGATTGTTGCAGGGAGACCCCCTGTGGCATTGTGATCTCATTGATGGTGTCCTCATCATGCACAGGTGGTGGCAATTCATTGGTGACCAGTCCACCCAGCGATGCTGGCTGCTGCTGGTCCCTGTGGTCAAGCCAGGGGTGGATTAGGGTTTTGTGGGGCCCCTGGCCAGAGCAAGTGGGGGCCCCTCCCCACCTGCAGTCCCCGCTGCCCCTCTCCCAGCGCTCCTGCTGGGGAGCAGGGTTGGGGCACAGGGGCATCCATTTTTCCAGGGCCCCCCAATTGGCCAGGACCCTTGGGCATGAGCCCTGTTGGCCCAGTGGCTGGCTAATCCGCCGCTGGGTCAAGGTAATTCCAGATCCCAGAGAGTAAATAGCCACATGCAGGAGAACAGGGCGAAGGGGAGGTAGAGGCCAGTGACCGGGCCAGCAGGGAGTGAGCTGTAGGGGCAGCAGGCAATACAGGGGGGAGTGTGGGAGTTGCTGTGCATGGGGGGTAGAGGTGTCAGAGCTTCACCTTCATTGTATAGCCAGGAAGTTCCCCATCCGCCAGAGCTGAGCAAAGAGCTGCCCTGGAACCGGGGATCAGCTGCCACCTTTCCACCTCCCTGCACGACAGCGAACAGGTGGCTCATGGGGGCCCAGGCAGACCTCCAGCACTGATGCCCAGTGAGCAGCCCCCAGGAGGAATGGTTAGATGTGCTAAGGCTGAGCCGTGCCATGCTGGCCCAGGGCCAGAGTGAGGTGTCGCTAATCCGGGTGCTGCCTCTGGCTCCTGCCGGGGCGAATGCTGCATGTGTCTGCAGGCGAGGCACGGACACCGTTGCAGACTTTGTGCTGAAAACCTTGGGTGCAGAAAAGAGGAAGGTTACTAGGTTCGTGCTGGCGGGGGCACCACTGGTGAGTCTGATGGGCAGCACAGGCCTAGGGGAGGGGCCAGCTCACAGGACATGGCAAAGCGAGGGGGGCAGTAATTCTAGGCCGCACTAGCTGCATTTTTGGAAAGGGAACCCTTCGCAGGAGGAGCCACTGCAGAAACTGGCCAAGGACACATGTTCCCCTGTCCCCCTAAAATGTGGCAGAGTAACACTGCAGTGAGAGGCAGAGAAGGGACAGGACATGGCTGGATGAGGCAGATTCTCCATCAAGGGAATGTACCCAAGAATCTCCGCCTTCCTGCCAACGCCAATTGCTACTTTAAACAGCTGCCAGGGGAGCAGGGGACCTGCGGCAAGGTCACTGGCTGCACCAGTCCCTTAGACCGCCCCAGCCAAAGGCAGGGCTGCTTGAGCAGCTCCATGCCGTTAGGAGGGAGCCACAGCCAGTAGCCGAAGACAAGAGCAGGTGCTGGGGCTGCTCCCCGGTGCTGCGGGGCAGGGCTGTGATCTCTATGCTACGGGGGGAACTGAGGCACTGGGAGCCCAAGCGACTTGTCCAAGGCACAGGAGAGCAGGAAATTGGAACCAGGTGTCCCAGGGCCCAGGCTAGAAGCTGAATCACTGGACTGTCCTTCCCCTCCACAGGGAGCCTACAACTGTTACAATCTATGGAGCTTTTCTCTGGATTCTGCTGAGTGCATTTGCTGAGCCCCTGGCAGGGGCATTTCACACGGCACGTGTCTGGGCCGAGCCCCTCATGGGGCAGTGATGGGGTGCAGGGTGCTGCTAGCTCAGCGGGCGCAGGAGGGGCTCTCCCGTTGAATTGGCACAGCCCCTCAATAACAGGGAGGAGGGGGAGGGACACGGAGTGCCAGGCAGCCAGGCTCCCGGCAATGCACTCCGCAGGGGCACTCTGGCAGCACCGCTCCTTCACGGCGGGGGGAATTAATCGGTGCTTGCGAAGCCTGGTTAGACGGGAGGCGCTGGGCAGATGCAGAGCATTAGCGCGGCTCAGTGTCACTAACCCCATTATCCAAGCCAAGGAAGCAGTCTGCTTCCTTCATCTTCACCTTGGGGGGGGGGGGGGGGGGGGGACAGGGAAGGGGTTGGAATCTGCTCGGATTCACCTGCCATGTGTAAATCCATGTAACCAGGAGCATCTGGCACTGCCCCAACCGAGCTGCGCCCCTAGTGCTGCAATGGCATGAGTGCACGTGAGAGTTTCTAAACCCCCATCTCTTCCCCAGAGGGAAGAAGTGTTGCCCACGGGATAGAGGTGGAGGGAGGGTTGGTCTAGCACAGCTTTGGGGGGTTTGCTCACAAGGAGTTCAGGAGTAGGTAGCTTACGATGAGGTACAGCGGAGAGGCTGTAACAAAGTGCTGGGAGATCGCTCCAAGCGCCGGGAGTGCGCGTGCAATGCCATGTCCCATCACGCTCTCTTAGCAGGGTCACTATGCAGGGGAGACTGTGATCTGACCCCGCTTTCCCACCTCTACCAACTCTGACCCTCAATGCTGAGTTCACAGGCTGGGAACTGGGTCATTTCCCTATCGTGCAAAAAGGCAACTTCAGTGGGCAATGTGGCTGGTGAATACTTTGAACTTGAGGAGTATTTATGGCCTAGTCGGCTGGCGTGGCCCAGGGCGTAAGTCACATTGCGGACACGATGTCAATATATGTCCACATGAGAGAGCTGCAATTGGAGAAAACAACGCGGAGGTTTACAAACGTTGACGTGTCCATGCAGGTAGCTGCTTCGCTGAGTCCCCTGGGATCGAGTCTCTGGTGCTTCCAGAACTTTCCCCTATTTCTGCTTCTGTTTCTTTCTAATGTGAAAGCAAAACAGGCAAACGCAGGCGATTGGACCCCCGTCCAGCCTACCACGCTCCCCGTGACAGCCTCTGTGTGCCTGGGAAGAGCAGGGTCTTCTGAGGAGTGACTGGACTTGGGTGATGCAAGGCTTGCTGCAATATCAGGCAACAGTAGGGGGAGTTACAGCCGGTGTCTCATCTTTACCCCTCAGGACAAAGGCCCTGACCGTTCTGGAGGTCAAACAGAGTTTGAAGGGGTTGGCATGTTCAGGGCAGGGGCACGTCTAGTGTGGTCCAGCATCTACTGGACATGGGCTTTCTCTGCAATCTCAGACCTCCTGCAGAATTGAGGATCGGTCCCTGACTGCAGGGTTGCATAATTCCCAGGTAGGGTGTGGAAAAAAGCCAGTCCCCTAAATCCTGCAGGAAAACCTCCAGTCTGTGTCTGTGCAGAAGATTTGTGAACCATGTGCTGTCTTGCAGAATTGCCCCAGTGCAGAGCAGAACTCTGGCAGAACAGAGAGCGTCTTTAATGCACTCCAAGTCTTGCGCCGAAGCATCCTGAAGAAACAGACGTGGCCCCAAATCTCCTGGAAAACTGGAAAGAGACCAAGGTGAAGTGTGAACATGGGCCAGGGTTCCCAAGAGAGCTTGGCAGGTTGGGCACATGTCGGGTACAGAGCTCTTTGGAAAATCTGGCTGCCCCGGGCGGTTTCTTTGCCAGCTTAGCAGTGGGCATGTTCCACACCACGGCTGACAAGGGTTCGGGATTCGTCTCACCTGGGTCTGTCCTGTACCAATAAATGTTGGAGGTGGAGACTTACTTGGGGACTCCCTGTTGTCAAGAGGGGCAAGGAGAGGTGATGATCTCAGCACCCGGTAGGGGCGAAAGGGGCTGCTGTGCTGGGCCATGGCAAAGCACGATGCCTGATGGGAGCTAGGCTGGGATCCCTGCGCCTCCCTGGGAGTCCAGAGCGACTCTAGCCCTGGAGCGGGCTGCGATGCCCTGGAGCAGGCCCTCCCGTGGTGGGGGGCACAGGTCCGTGCACCAAGCTAGATGGGGGCAGAGCGTGGGGACAGCTCGTGCGGCTGCCGGGCTCCCTGGCCCCGGCCGGCCCCGCAGTGTCAGGGCAGGGGCGGGCGGAAGGTTCCGGCAGCAGGGGCGGTTGGTGGCGGATGTCCCTGACCCGGGGGGTTCCGGGGCAGTTGGAGCAGCCAGCTGGGGGCCTCCGCTCTGAGGGGAGCTTGGTGCCGAGACGGCTCAGAGCGTCCGCTCGGTGATTTGGGAGGCGCTGGGGTTCCTGCGGCCACAGGGACCGGGGAAGTGGGATGGGGGTTCGATGAAGGAGCTGGGGGGGGGATAGAGTCCGGGCAGAGCTATAGTGGCTGTGGAGCTGGGGCTGGGCTGGGGGGGGGGGGGGGGGTTGCAAGCTGCAGTTTAAGGGGGGGTGTTTCTGGTCCTGCATGCGATCAGTCCCACCTGCCAGCCCAGTCAGTCTGCAAAGAGCCAGCCTAGGACACACGGGGGTGAGGCGCCCTGGCCTTGGGGGCAGCCGGCTTTGTCTCTGTCGCTCTGGGACACACCCCAGTGTCACGCTGCAGCCTTCCGGCAAGAGGGTTTCTGTCTTTGTCTAACTCTGGGCATGCGCTGTGAGCTCACAGGATGGGAGAGCGGCTATGGAGCCGGGAGAGCTGTGGGGCTGGACAGAGCTCAGGGGAGAAATATGGACCTGGATGTTGTGAAGCTGATGGGCAGGATATAGGCCTGGGCCCAGGGGCCATACAGGCTGCCAGACAGTCCCGGGCCTGAAGGCGATTGGCGGCTGAGGGAGGGGCCAAGGTGGGACTGTGAGAGTGGGTCACGGGAGGGGGGGGGAATATGGGGCTGCGAGAAGGGGCTGGGGCTAGGGACATGGGGTCTGAGGGGAAAATGGGATGGTGGAGGCTATGTTAAGAATTGCCCCCTTCCTTTCCCTGAGAACGTGAGGGACCTGTTGTTGCCTCTGTCCGCCAGGCAGCACCTCTCCCTGGGGTGGGGGTGAGGGCAGTTTTCCTGCCTCCTGTCCCCTCCCAACAGCTGGAGCCGTGAGGGGGCAGAGGCTGCGCAACCCATCGATATAAATCTCACCCCAATCTTTATGGGGGCAAGACCCAAAAGGAGGGAGGTGAAAACAACAGAAGGGGAGGCTCTAAAGGCCGGGCACCGAGCACTCCGCACACCCTCGAAGGCGGCCTCTCCCTTTGGGGCTCTCGGTGTGGGTGCCTGGGGTTAGGCACTGAGGCCCTGCCTCCAGCAGAGCCAAGCAGCCACAGCTCCCTCCGCCTGCCTTTGGCGTTGTGGGTGCCAGCACTTCCGCACACCAGCCCACGGGGCAGCCAAACGCAGGGAGCATTTCAGTCTAAAACGTCAGCCCCATGGCTCAGCCTTTGCGGCTAAAGACTGGCAGCAAGGAGAGCGAGCGCATGGGCGCCTGTGCAGGTGGGGCTAATTAGTCACTAATTACCTTGTCCTTTCACTCTCCCATTGCAGGAAGCACAGCTAGCCCTGAGTGCGGGAGCGACTAGGAGAAAACCAGCCTTGACCCCAGTGTGCTCGGCGTTACCCCTTTAAGTAGGACCCGGCTGAGCACCGAGGGGCAGGATGGCCACAGTGTCGGACAAGAGGGTGGAGTTCCTGGAGAACTACTCCACGCTCGCCCTCCGGTTCAAGCCAGACAAATGGGCCAAGTTCATAGGCAGCGAGGAGGTCAACGCCCTGCTCATGGAGTTCTTTGAGAAGCAGGACGTGCTGGCGCTGGTGCTGACCCTGAACCCCGCCGGGCAGCTAACGCCCTGCCTGGAGTTCCCTCCCGCGCTCAAGAGCAAAGCGGTTTACTTTGTGAAGAGGAAGAGGGAAAACATCACCAAGGAAAACTTCCAGATCGGGCTCCTGGTGGGTGATATCAGCCCCTCCCCGGTGGATCAGCTAATGGCAGTGGTGGAGGAGGTGGGTGTCCTGGAGGCAAACGCTCCTGCCCCCCTCCGCTCCGCACTTGGGAGTAGGCAAAGGGCTGGTTTCAGAGTACCCAGTGCTGAGGCCATGGGGGCAGAGCAAACCCGCTTGGCCCAAGGCTGGCTCCTAGAGTGTATCATTTCCACGCCAGCATCACATTCCATGCTGAGTGAATGAGCCGGAGTCCAAGGGACCTTCAGGAAGACTGTGGCTCCGAAGTTGCTGAGGTGCTTGCCCCTGACTCCCTTGTCTGTTTGCCATCTCTGCTCCCCATGGGCCTCCAGCACTGGGTACTCTGAAACCCCATTTCCCTGCTAGGCTGCTTCCAAACCTTCCCCAGCAACACCGAACTCCCCCTCAGCAGCTCCCTTGCTGCCTCCTGCTGCTCCCTCTCCAGAGCCAGGCCCTGCACATGACACATGCCCTGAGCTGAATGCTGTTTCCTTCACAAGGGCCAAGCCCTGGACGACCGCTTCTTTTGACTGGGTTTCCTCCTCTTTACATCTTGTAAGATACTGTGGTTTTTTTCCTGCCTTAATGTGAACTGCCTGGGTCCCTGGCTGCACAAGGCAATAGCCGAGTGGTGCAT